>NC_064872.1:74233128-74538232 GCF_943734695.1 Anopheles maculipalpis
ATGCGCGAACATGCTCTGTTATGTTGTTGCTGGTGTAACACGTTTTGTGTTTAAACGCCTGTTTGCCTTCCTGCTTCTCTCCAGCTTTATACAATATAATTTCAGTTTTCTCTTTGCTCTAGTATAAAATATCACATTACAACAGAATTAGAGGAGAATGGGGAGGGAAAACAAAACCAAGGCAAAGCAATAAACTCTAAAAAGGGGTGTGATTAAATAAGATGTTTGTGTTCGTATGAGTGTGTTTTGTTTGTTGCATGCTAGAAAACACATCCTATCCTACGCATCGTAATAACGGAAATACGACGCCATCGTACAGCACTACTACACCACACGTCCAAAACTGGCAATGGAAACTTTATCACTCCACTATACAATGGATACTGAAACGTTTGTGTTAAAGCAGGGCGAAAAATTATGTGCGATACTACTACACGCTACCACCGCTGCTACTGTTACTGCGCGCAAACAGTGGATCGTCGCGATCGATCGGTGGTGGCGATGTGAGCACTTCCACATTTTTCGTCGGTCCTTGCGTCAGATAGCCGGCCGTTGTGTTTGGTGCACCTGCCAAAAAAGATACGACAGAAAGAAATTATATGTACGTGTTGGCGAAACTTCCCGTTCGCTGTATCCTTACCCATTAGATATCCGCGCACATCGGTATCGGTGATGAAGAGATCGTGCTTCTGATCACGGTATTCTGCCCAGATCGGGTACTGGTTGAGCAGATGCGTCACCCGATCACCGTACGTGAGGTTTGAGCTCATCGCTTTCAGTGCGGCAACAATCTGCGCCTTTACCATGGCCGGATTGTTTGCCAGCACGAGCCGACTGTCAAGCAGTGCGACCAGGTAAGGAATTAATTGACACTCTAGTGATTGACGTATCAGTGAGTCCTGTGGTACGATGAAAAGTAGACAAGCGTTAATTTATCCGCTCAAGTGATAATTTTTCGGTCGTCGGGCATACGTACATGTTGACATTTGAACAATCGACTCAACGTTTCGCAGGCAGTCGCCGTCAGATCGCGATGGTGTTCCATGCAAGACTTCAACGAAGGTATACATTCCGTCTGAGAGATGGCGCTGACACAAATCTGCATTGAGAAAAGTGGCCACGGTTAATAAGCGTATGATTATTTCATTCCCCCACACGAAACCCTTACCTCCGAAAGGGAAAGCTGATGCAATACTGTGAGGGCACTCTTTGGCTGAACGGAAAGCTGGCGGAAAAACTTCGGTATGTGCCCCAGCACCGGTACTGTGTCGGCTAGATTCGGCTGAGCGTTCAGCAGCAGTACCAATGCCGTCGTTGCCAGATCCAACACATCCGCATCCATGCCGCTGCGGCTGATACTGTCCACAATGAAATCGAGCAAATCGGCCAGAAATTGTTTCGGTTTGCGCAGCGTCCAGCCCGGATTCGACACGTACAGTCGCAGATATACACCCGACACCACCAGCTCGTTCGAAAGCAACTCGGGCAGTATCTCTGGATCACGCCACGCTACCTTAGGATTACGTTTTTGCTGCACGTGGAAACTGTCCGCCATATCACGCACCGCATCGGATACACAGGCACGGATCTCGTCGTTCCATATTAGCTCCGGATGTTCATGTGTTGATTCGTACATCTGTACCGCCACCGAGGTGGAATCGATCATCGCGTCCAGAAAAACGAGCGGCACATACTTGCACATTGTGATGCGCACCTTCGGACCGCTTAGCTTGTCCGCATTCATCTTTGCCAGCAGTTCCGCACACTGTTCCCGAATAGCCGGATTGTTCGAATTGCAAAACAGATCCAGCAGATAGATAACGGCACCTTTCATGTGCGCTTCTTTAATCATTTTCGGCACGTTTAGCAGTCCGGACAGTGTTTCCAGGACGCGCGGTTGATGTTCACGCAGATCCGGATCCTTTAGCACGATTAGGTAACGACCAACGATCTCGCAGGCTGCAATTTCCGTAACGCACTCCTTGTTTCGTGACACCAGACAGACAACCTCGAGGGCGAGCGTTTTGATGGTACGATTGTCTTGTCCCCATTCGTTCGTCGACAGTAACCCGAACAGCATCTCAAAATACCCTATGCATTGGATTTCTACGTTCGTGTTCGATTTGATTACCGAAATGAGGGCTTGCAGGGCCATTAGCAGGTGCTTTATGGCGTGCGGATTATTGGCGAAATGATACCGTTGGGAGGAACCCGATTCCATACTACCGGCTAAGCATTCCAGTTGATTGCGTTGCTTCGAACGAGCATATTCGCTTAGCACCGCACTGATATCACTGTTACCGGGAGTAGTTGCTGGTGATTGGATGCCAACCGATCGCTTTGATGCAGGCGGTTGTGCTACCATCGGTTTCCAGGCTTTCGTTGGGACCAATATTCCACCCGTTGTTGGTAAAGGTGGATTGGCACTTGGGCTTGGGGCAACTGGTGCACCGTGCAGATGGTTGTAGCCTTGCTTGAGAAATTCCAACAAATCAATAACGAAACTCTTGGGGTTCGTGATCGTGTACGTAGGCATTTCGTTATAGACACGGATGAAAATTCCACCAATCTTAAGCTCGTCTCTGTAAAGTAAAAAAGGAATTAAATAAATGTATTCACGATTTTCGAGTGCGCCGAAATATTCGTCCCCCGCATAGCACAGCTCAGCATTTTCCCACAACTTACCGGTGTGCATCGTACGAGAAACTTTTCACAAGCTCACTGATTTCCGACACATCTTCGTACTGTTCTTTTGCCGCAACCGTACGCTGATGCTCGAGAAAGTCTGTCAACTGAGCCCGGGTTCCATTGTCCCAGATGAGATACGGATTGCGCGTATTCGAGTTCAACATCTTCAGCACGTTCTTCTCACTGTCTGTTACCATCTTGCCAGCCACGTACGGTGTGAGCAACTGATCCAGTATGTGCTTCACTACCCCATTGGCCGGTGGCTGAACATTACTGATTTTGTACTTCTTGTTCTGCAGACCTTTTTCACACTCAACCAGCTGTTCGGTCTCTTCCCCGGCTACAACAACGGCCGAATCATTGCTTTTCTTTTCCTGCAGTACCTTATCAATGTTGGCTACCGATTGTATCAAGCTCGAGTTGTTTTGTATTAAATTCGATGCATTCTGCGAATAGGTTTGGCTCGCTTGCCGTGTCGCAACAGTGAGCGGTGAATCACTGCGCAAAATCGTAGGACTACTGCTGCTACTGTTTGTCTTTAGACCGGTAGTTGCCCTCAGTACGGCTGCCTTTGGATCATCCACCAGTGTCATGCTGTAGCCGGCCAGCGCAACACAGGCCAGCAGCGACAGTTTGGCAAGATTATTTGCAACCTGTTGGGTGTTTGATTTTTCCTCCGACGTTACGCCACTTTCATCCAGCGTAAAATCATAATCGAACAAGAACAGCATCAACGACCAAAGCACACCGTTGCGCACGAGATTACATTGCAGCTCAACGTTGTTTACCGCCAAACTCGTCACCAGACTAACCGATAGCGAATGTTTAAAGTAAACGACCCGGCACACATCTGCAATCAGCTGCGGCAACTCGAGAATCTTCTTCCGACAGCTGTCAAAGCAGCAGGCCACATCGAAACAGCGCGTTATGTTCGATATCACCTCGTAATGCAGTGAGTCACGCTTCGAATCGACACCCATAATAGAGACGCAGCGTGAGTAAGCATCCAGCAACGCTTCGATGCCCTCTTCGCGCCGCAGTTCCTCCGCATTGAGCGCAGAACAGTGGACCGTGTGATAGCACAGCTCCGATGCGGCACTGAGCAATGGTACCGTTTTGGAGAACAGCTGATCGTCCTTCGTTTCCAACCGTATTGTCTTGATGAGCTGTGGATAGCCAGCGTATTTGTATGGCCGAAGCTCTTCTGAGTAGCGCTCGAACAGAATCGACTGCGTGCGAAGAATTAGCACAATATTGCTCGGATTCGGTCCATCGGTGTTGAGTGCGTTTCGGGAGCACAGGAACTCGTAGGCACGGTTAACACGCTCGAATACTTCCTGTTTTTAATAAAAACAAATTTAAAATAATTTAATAGTTGATTAAACGGTTCATTATAATTATCAGAGTTAGACACTGGGCTGAATCGATTAACTCGTTCAAAATCTCTCATGGCCCGCGGCCTAGAGATGTGAAAAATAAAAATTCCGGTTCTCAAGAGGGTTTGTAAAATTTTTTCGCTATGAAATCGCTTTTTAAGATCCTAAACCATACACAAGCTACCTACACGGGACATCGGAGAAAAAGCTGAAATGAAGGAACGAGTCGGCTTCGGCGCAATGTCTATTCTATTAAAGAACTGTTAATAAAACCATTTAATATTTATATATCTCTTACCCTTCCGTTCGGATTTTTGTCCGGATGGTATATCTGCGCCAGCCGGTAATAAGCTTTCCGTATGGCCGATTCCTCTGGGTGACGATTTTTGCTGACATCAAAGTCCAGATCAAGGTACGCCTGTTGTACGGTCATTTCGGACGGTTTCTTTTCAACCTCCTTACGCCACGCATCCAACGTATGTTTCAGCAATTGTACCTTGAATCGAACAAAAGAAACAATCATTAAGATCAATTTCGAGACGAATAATCTCATGCTTACCGGATCAGGTATGGGCCAGTTGGGGAACTTCGCCGTATCGCACAGATGCCGCAGATAGAAGATATGGCAGAACAGTTCATTCTCCAGCTGCGGATAGCTAATCACCGGAATTGCCAAGTACGGATACCGAGCCATCGTGTGCCCCTTCAGCTTCGGTGTAAAGTCCGCTATATGGGCCGAAATCTTTTCAATCAACATGCGCCTCATTTCCGAACTCCAGATCACTTCGGGTGTATCAAATTCGCCCAGGAACGTTTCTGCAAACTTTTCCGCACTATGATTCTCTAGGAAGCAGATCATCGCTTCCGGCAGTAGCTGTCCCAGTATGCTTCGATGCATAATGCCCGACTGTGAGTTAGCCTCCTCGCTGCGGAACGCTTGTTTCATGTGTGTCATCTTCAAGAAGCGTGCAATCGGGAGAATGTTGCTCCCGGTGTACATAAGCATGAAATAGAACACTCCGGTCAGGTACACCTTCGACATTTCCGGATTATCCTCCATGATCTGGCACAGCAAGGTTGCTACACGCTCCAACAGACCCGGGTCGTGCGTTAGACATACCTGCACTATGTGCGGCAGACAGATAAATTCGGACAGCTTGCGGGACAAGCGTGGCCCCGGTATAAGGACCGCTTCACCGTCCCGTGCACGACTTGGGAAAAAGCTAGTGCATTTGTTGAGGATATCGAGCACGTGTTGTGCTAGCTCGGTTTCATTGAACAGTGGTGTGCCTTTTGCCATTAGGCACCACTTTAGCTGAGGTATTTGTTGCAACGAACGCCATCCATCCATACCGACCGCCCAGCATCGTGTTCGAGGCGTTAGCACGCCTTTCGACCAGAGCTCTTTTACCTCGGAGAACGTAACCGGCCCACAACGTTCCGGCTTTTCATTTTCACGCTCCACATTGTAGTACCAGTCTTTCTCCTCGTGCAGTTTCATGTTCGGGCCGGCCTCGATGACGTTCGTTTTGGTGTTTAACGTTGCGCGCCCTTTGTGCAGGTGGGCTAGTGTGATCAGATCGACCAGATAGTTGACGTGATCAGTCAGCGGACGACAGTTGGATTTGTGCAGTACTAGGTTCTTTATTAGAATGATCAAAGCGTCACGTAGCGCTGGAGAAAGACACTGAAATGGGAAAAAAGAAGGTTTAAGGGTAAACATTTGGCGAATCCTTAGCTTTGCAGCATCCTACCCTATCTAACATTTGCAGTATATACGGCATATCACTAAAGTAACCAATCTCCTCGTAGTACCGTTTGTACACTTTGGCAAGCGCTTGCAACGATGTTACCGTAAGATGATCATCATTCAACCGATTCCGGCACAGCACTCTTCGATACAATGCGTTGAACAGCTCAATGCTACATAAAAATAAACAATAACAACAGAAATTATTAGGGACCATAAAAAACGCGATCCTCATTCGCAAACACTTACGGATTTTTTACCAAATTCTGGGGCCAATCGTCCCGCTCTAGCAGCAACCGAATGTAATAATCTCCAATCTTAATCTCGTCCGCCAAACACTGATACTGCACCTCAAACTCATCATAGTTCCACGCCACCAGCATACCACCGGCCAGATCCTTGTCGGCCGTAAACTGTCGCAGCTCATTCTCCAGTGCTGATCGCAACTCCTCCCGCGTCTTATGATTCCAGATCAAGTTCGGCATCGCATGTGTCTTTCCAAACTGATAGAAAAACAGTGGCAAATTAACCACCTGCTCGCCGACCTTTTTCTTCTGCCTTCGATTGCGCAACACGATCGGACGATTCTTTTGCGTTTGTTGCAATTTTTCCTGCCGCACGTCAAGCAAATTCATGCCCCAATGCTTAATGCCCTCCAGATGCTTCTCGATTAAGTAGTTTAGGCGCTGTTTGCTGGTGTTGTTTGCGCCTGCATGCTGTACCGCTAGCTTGAGGTTGTCGCGAAAGTTTAGCTTATCCTCCTCGATGTCTTCCTTCGGGACGGGGTCTTCGCTTTCTAGGAATGATAGCAATCCGGCGGGGAAAATTCGTTTCAGCAGATTCATCGCATCATCACTGTCCGTTATCCACAGTCCAACCAAATGTCTCGACAGCTGCCGATGGGTAATCATCGTGGAATCGTTTGCGGGTGTGTATAGTGCCACCAGCAAATGCCGGCATAGGGCTGCCTCGTCCAGCGCGAGTGTTTGCATCTGGGTAGAAATGGCCGTATCGCCCTCTTCAATTAAGGCACGCATAACCAACCCACTACCCTTTACAATTGCCAGCGAAGGATGCTGGAACAGTTTGTACAACGTTCGGCCTCGCGATGCAACCATTTCGAGCAGCAGATCGAACTGCTTCCCATCGGTCGTTTCGCTGTACGGGACGCATAAGGCAAAGGTCAGGAAGTCCAACATTGCCGATAGGACGAGCGCACCACTGCCAAGGTTCACGTGTTTGCTCCACATATCAAGCAGCTGCTCGAGAAAAGCTTTCGTGTGCAGCAGGGACGATTTGTTTAGCTGCTCCTGCTTCAGATCGTGGTCCGAGTGCATGAGCGAGTTGATCATATCGATGGCAGCATACGTAACGGCCAGATCGTTGCGCTTGAGGGCATGTACAACCTTTAACCCGATTGCTTCCCGAAATCCGGGGAGATTCGTAAAGGCAGCAAAGCCCACCTTACTTGCCAGGAGTCGACGCAGCACGTGAAACGATGCTTCCAGCTCAACGTTGTTAAGCTGGGCATTATCTTCCTTGCTGCCAATTAATGCCTGCAGTGCACCCGTTATCAGTCGCTCCTTACTTTCGGCAAACAGACTCTACAAATAGGAAACAGATTGTTCAAATTTAATTAGGAATTCGTCATCAATTAACACGTACTCAAAAAAAAAAACAAAAGAGAAATGCCTTAAGAAATTTGTATAAAATCAGCTCAAGAAGAGATGATAACACGTCACCGAATTGAAATACTTAAACTAAAAAAAAAATTAAGAAAACACGTACTCCCGCATCATTCTACTTACGTCTTGCGTTACACTGTAGTTCAGTCCACTGTACGGAATGTTCGCATTGAAGCGTTCCATCACGTCAATTCGCTTCACCGGATACTGATAGTTGCTGATGATGTATCGCAACAGATTCGCTTCCGTCTCTTCGTCCACGCTTACCGTCAGCGGGCCAACGCGTTTACCACGCGGTGTGTTCGAAATGCGCACATGCACATCCTGATTGCCGCACGATCGTACCGCATCCAGCAGCGTAGCGAGTAACGAATCACGATCGTTCGTAATGTACGACCGTACCAGTCCATTTTTATATTCGATCGCAAACTTTTGTATATTGTCCGCGTGCCGCACGAGCGCGTAAATATTGTCCAGCGGCCGTAACGTACAGATGCTGTACGTTTGCGGATCACGCTCGAGCAGGGTCGTATCGGTGAGGCACAGAATGCGTCGCATCGGTTCCGAATGGCGTGGCGTGATCTTCTGCACGGTAAACTCCGACAGGGACGTTTGATGCTGATCACCACTGTACGCACCGAACCGTTGCTGCTCGAACTGTTCGAGCGAGATTTGTTTCTTCAGCACCTTGATGTCGATGCCGAGATACTGTTGCGCGTTCTGTACGATCATTTGCACAATTTCGTGATTGTTTTCGACTCGAAACAGATGCAACCGGCTGTGCCCACCGTACGCTAATACGATCCCGTTCGGGTAATCCTGTATGCCGATGATTCCATCGATGTCTTTGTAGTTGTAGCTGGCCAGCACCGTGCTGGTGGTGGGATCAAGTTGATCCAGCGAACCGGGCGTTACTTCCAGCACTGTCGGTAGCGTCGTTCCGGACCAATGGTGTTTGTAGGCATTGTATTTCTAAAACGAAAAGAATTCGGGTAAGAATTTAGGTATTTAGTATGGTTTTTTTAGGGAAATAATTTGGCAAAAGAAAAAAAAACAAAAAATTGGACACAATATGAAAACAAATTACAACGAAAATAAACATATTTACACTACCTTTGTTCTAGCCAAAATAATCCTGTGTACAACTGTCCTAAACCTTCAACATATCTGTACAAAAAAATTAATTTATAGCCGTCTCTAACGTGAATTTATACACAACGCCCAATATTCCAATTTCCCACACTACTTCAACGCTAGTCCAAAAAAAAAGAAGAAAGAAAACACACACCCACACAACGGACGCTCGGCCAGAAAGTAAAAGAAACGTGGAGACGGTTAGAGCACACTCACTTTTAGCACCGTGCAGCACGGCAAACATGGCAGAACCGGTGGTGTCAGCGGTAGAAATGTTGCGACAATTGCCTTTAACCACCACGTCCACTCAACGCTCTTGCTGCCACCGCCGGTCTGTTCGCCGGAGGCTGCCGGAGTGTTGATGGTGGAATGCAATGAAGCTGACGATGGGAAAGAAGATGACGAATAGAACGACTCGACAGGATTTTCTACCTCATCCTGCAAACAACAACAGAAAGTGGCAAACAATGAACAATGGTGCGCAGCGCGTTGTCAAAACAGGGGGGATCGTGAAAGGATGTTGAAAGATTGTAAAGAAAAAAAGGAATATTTTTTGTTTTTTTTTTTTACTCTTCCGCTCGCATATATCATTATAGGGGAAGCAACTTTCTTAGGACGAAAACCTCTGCTATTTGGTAATAGAGTTTGCATTCAAAAGGGTTACTACAATACGAAGGACAACAGTTAAGTGGACGTTGGATTTGGCTCCATTGCATTGCATATTACCCCAATATTAAATGGGTTGCCCGTGCTTTGCCGTGCTGAGAGGAGCACACAAGAAGATGATCAGATGAACCCCCACTTGTGTGTTAGAAAAAGACCGATGTGGTGTTGGTTTTAGTTTCTAGTAAAGTACAATGTTGTGTTAAAAACAAGTCCTAGCGTCTAAATAAACAAACGAAAAAAGGTGTTCTTCTGCTGATTTTAAGTTGTTCTACTGTTATTTTCCCAGGCGAAATGTGGTTAAGATTTCTAAGAAGTAGAGGTAAATGTTTAAAACAATAAAACCATGAACAAGTTCTCCCAAAGTGAATTCTTGTACCAACACAAATTGAACACGTACAAACACTGACCAACAAACATAAGTAAGAAAGACATCAACCACATGTATGCACATAAACACACATTTACACACAAAAAAAAACCTAGGCCTGAAGTGGTTAATCATACATTAAACTACAAAAAGTGGAATGAAACCGGGGATGAGCGTACGATCGCTCGTCTTTCCCAAACAAATTGCTTACCAGTGTTTGTTTCGGTTTCTCAGCAAACTCTTTGTGGTATTTCAGCAACGATGTGAGTATCTCGTTGCGGTTTTCAGATGATAGCTTGATCGTGTCAATCTTTTTGTCCTTCCGCAGATTTAGCACAAACTCATACGCCGTCTGCAATTGGGGAAGAAAATTTAAATTAATGTTCGTTTTAATACAACTAAGGCGGGTAACGTTGCAAATTACTTACATTACCAGATCGGTTTGGTAGTACGCTGATTACCTCACCGTACGGCCACCGGTTGGTGACATCGAACTTGTCCGGATTGTACGTCGCAACGCCGGTCGATCCGATCGACAGGATGCGCTTGTATTTGCCCTTCCACGAGTGTTTCGTCACGAGAAAACATTCCAGATCGATTCCATTTTCGGTCGCGTTTGCCATCGTTCACAGGCTGTAAAACCAACAGCCGGCTGACGGATGAAGCGGATTGGCGTGGCTACGGTGCGACCTTTTCACTGCTGTCGTCGGTTCCTGCGCTGATAAGCCAAACAGCATAAGCAGGCGGATAATGTAGCTGGCTGACATAAACCGCACTATCAGCTCACTGACCGACCCACGTCAACCGTTAGGGGCGGCTCAGCGACATGCGGGATGCTCGCTTTTCACGAACGCTCGTTGCGATTTCTTTTCCGTTTTCCCGAAACGAACTGCCACTGTGCTTTGCCAATCTCGACTCGCACACAAACACACACACACACGTCAGGGCTATTATTTTTCGGTGGTAATTGGATACGATTATTGAACGCGACGACGACAACGAACGCGAGGCGACGAATGTTTCCCTTTCGCGTGTTGTGCTACGGTTTTGTTTTTAATAACCAATTGACGATCGTGACGGTGAGGTAAACGGAAGGTGCATGATGTTACTACTTTCACAGCAATCAGATTCGGTGGATGGCAAGTGGCTAAAAAACTGGATATTGCCAAATCGCTACAATCTTTTTCGGCCTGCAACGACAAGGAACGAGAAAAGGGGAACTATTAGCCGACATTTGCATGGACTACTTGATAAATCAGTAACGTTAGAAGCGATGTGCAGTGCCCACTCTAGATGTCGGCCACATGAAAGCCTTCTTTTAATTGGAAGAATACATGATTACAAAGAAACTATTCGATCGTACCCCACGATCGTCGAACGGGGACATATGATTTTTTTTCCTCCATAACATCTGAATTGTCCAATCACACACGCACCACACTCGCAAACGGACGACCCCAGTGTAACGGCCTCAGAAAGAAGCCTTATCTGTTGCTATAAACAATTAAGACGGCCACTGTCTTCGGACATCGAGCTCGGTCTTTATGCACACGCCTTCCGAAAGATGCAACACACGCATGAACGCGAGTTGTTGCGAGCACCACTACGTCATGAGGAGGGGATGGTGTTGGATAGTGATTAGGGTGACTCAACTGTTGTAACAGGCAAAACATATGAACAAAAAAAAACGCACACAACTTCACATACACCTACAACATTTCATCTGCAACTCCCACTTTTTGTAGGGTGGAATGGTTGTGGGCACCATCTGATAATTGCTTATGAGATGTCGTTGGAAAAAAAAGGGGAGTGCATATTATCGCTTTGTGATGAAGAGTTTCATTATGAATTAAGGAGCACTGTTTTCTTCTTCTCGTACTCAATTCCATAAAATGCACACACGCACGCATACACAGGATAGCACCACGGAACGATGGTACAAGACAAAGATTGAGTAATTACGTTCTTAAATATGCGTAAATAGCAACACTACGATACGCAAAAGCTGCACTGCATCTAGCTGTAGCGCTTGATGCACAATTTACCTTAGAAAAATTAGTAATTTATCGCTAATTTATAGAAAAGATTTCGCCGTACGCACCGAGCCGAACTTACACTTGATTGCTGTCCATTTTTTTATTGCTGAACCATTTGACAGATGACGATGGAGCGGGTCGAGGGTATTTCACGTACCCGATTCGAATGAAGTTTTGGGAGCAAGATTTTTACAACAAATAAATGCCATTCACCGCACAAATAAGATCTGTTTAGTAAGCCATTGTAAAGCAAAATAAATTTATTTACAAATTTGTTAGAACACCAATCATAAATAAGTTTTCCAGACAAAGTTTTCAACATTTGCCGGTGGGAGGTGAAATACTCTAGCACATCCATCGCTTTTTGTTTATCTGCTCTGTAGTTTTATTTTCGACCCTTGTTTTACAATACAGTAAGCTCGTTTTTACGAAATAAATTTATGCCAATTTTTAAACTTTTTACACACATTTCTTTTATTTTTAGTCATACAAAAACGATGTAGTTTATTTGTACACCGAAAAAGATCTATCATGACCAACCATGGTGCCATAGTTCAGAGCATAACTGTCAAACACGGATCAACAATCAAAATACTCGGAAACAACTACTCGCGCATTTGTTTTTGCCAGTCGCGTATATTTTGTGTCGTACCGAAATAATCATTCTTTTCAGCTATAACATATCCGGTCTCGCCAAATTGCCCCGTTTGCTCGCTACCGCCATCACCATTCCACTATGCAAAAGTACGAAAAGCTAGAGAAAATAGGCGAAGGTACGTACGGAACGGTGTTCAAGGGTAAGAACCGGGACACGCTCGAAATCGTTGCCCTAAAACGTGTGCGGCTCGATGAGGACGATGAAGGTGTACCAAGTTCGGCACTTCGGGAAATATGTTTGCTGAAGGAGCTGAAGCATAAAAACATTGTCCGGCTGTACGATGTGCTGCACTCGGACAAGAAGCTAACGCTCGTGTTCGAGCACTGTGATCAGGATCTGAAAAAGTACTTCGATAGCTTGAACGGCGAGATTGATCCGGATGTGGTGAAAAGCTTCATGTATCAGTTGCTGCGTGGGCTTGCCTTCTGCCACAGCCACAATGTGCTGCATCGGGACCTGAAACCACAGAATCTGCTGATTAACAAGAACGGCGAGCTGAAGCTGGCCGATTTTGGGCTGGCCCGTGCATTCGGTATACCGGTGAAGTGTTATTCGGCGGAGGTGGTTACGTTGTGGTACCGGCCACCAGATGTTCTCTTCGGTGCCAAACTCTACACGACCAGCATCGATATGTGGTCGGCCGGATGTATCTTTGCGGAGTTGGCAAACGCTGGCCGGCCACTTTTTCCCGGGTCGGATGTGGACGATCAGTTGAAGCGAATATTTAAGCTGCTCGGTACACCGGAGGAAGAGAATTGGCCCGGTATAACGCAACTGTCGGATTATAAACCCTTCCCGTGTAGGTATTATTAATGCTGGCTTGTTAAACCGTAACTAAATTCCCATCCATCCCACACAGTGTACCCTCCGACAACGTCGTGGAGTCAGGTGGTCCCGCGACTTAACTCGAAAGGGCGAGATTTGCTGCAGAAGCTGCTCGTCTGCCGTCCACTGCTAAGACTAAGCGCCGAACAGGCAATGTCTCATCCGTACTTTACCGAAAACTGAAAGCGGTTCTAGCAGTTACGGGCGCTGCTGACGACCAAAGTATCCCCCGGAACACTTTCACCACCGGCCACCAGTACTACCACTATTACCACGTCTTGTACAGTGCATCCAACCGAGGAGTTGATGTGCGAAGACGTGGAAAGGCAGGACAGGTTTGACGCTGCGAGTAAACCGATTCCTGCAGGCCATACGAGTGATTTCTTGTATGTCTCTACCCCACTAGAAACGATCAACGAATAGAGAGAAAACACGTAAGGGCCAAGGGAGCTCGTTCTAGTCCCTCAAGAAAAAAAAAGTACATTAAGTTTATTCTATCTACCCAAGTAATTTCGATCATTTAGAATTTCCTCTTCCCATTTTATTGTGATTTTACGCTACTCTGAGGATTATTAGGACAGGCACGAAAATGGTGTGCTAAGAAAGGGGTTTTCAAAACGTCCAAGCGGCCGGTAATTTATAGCACGTGTAATTGAGCAATTGGTCCAAATGATCGCTATTATCTCCATCCCTTTGGGACGGATTACGGAATATTCCGGAACACGGATTGTGATGAGAGACGCTTTCCAACTGATTGGTGTTAGGGTTATTCTTGTGTGATAAGTTCCCTGTGTTTAGTTTTTTTTTTAAACCCTCCTCGGTCCTTTTAGCGCGTTCGGTTTTTCTATGTAGTAAAAAGTACAATTACATGAACAAACTAAGAATGAATGTAATGTGAAAATTTTGTGGGAGGTCCTTTTGTTTTTTGCTCAGATTTACAGCTAGTGAATGTGTAAGCCACAGAAGATACACAGCAATCCAAAGCCATTTGTATGTAAATTATAATGAAATATATAAATAATTAATATCAGTAGAGTGAAATTACTGTTTGTGTGTGTGTGCATGATGCGTAAAAAGTATTTCTTTGAATTAAACTAGATGACAACACACACGATGATTAACAGGGCTCCATGACAACAGGTTCAGAATAAACCTCGGTTGTAGCCACTAAATAATACTGCTAGATCGACATGACTAAAAAAGATGAGATAATCCTCATCACGTACCCGAAACATCGTTTTCTTCCGGCTTTTCTCCCACCATCCCACCACCCATATCTCCCACCATCAAACAGCTCACATAGCTCCTGGATCAATGTGAACTGTGATTGATATCAATTTGATATACATGTGTTTTATACGATATAAAATAGTGATACGTATCTGCAGACATAATGCTTTGTCTTTGGGAAAATCCTTTTTCGGCAAACAATTGTAAAAATTGAACAGGTAGAAGCTTTGGAAAGGCAGGTAACTTGCCCTCAATATTTGGGGCTAATTTTGTAGATACATCTGACTGTACCTTGCAAGCTCCGGGTCCCAGTCGTCTGCTATCTAAACCTAAGTGGAGGACTCTTGCAGCGATCCAAGCCTGCGTTCCCTCCCATCCATAGCCCTTATCGGAACATCGACACTTTATTGTCAGATAGTAAAAGAAACTAGGTAAAAATAAATACTCAAACAACAGATTTCTTATGACTTTAGTGGCTAAAACGCATTTATTTCTCCGATTTTTACATCACACATAAAATTACATACACATTAAGTTAAATATATGTTTGGTTTACCTTTTTTGTTTGTTTTTGTTCCTTTTGTCCTTTTTTGGTTTCATTCTTTTCGTCCCCTTTCCCACACACACACACCGTGTAATGTGCCTACCACCGTATCCCTCTTTGCCTCTTGCATGCCATGGTTGTTTTGTTTACGGAGTTGTGTAAAGGGTTGTTTTTTTTCCTTTGCCAATGTTTTTACCACCTTTTCTAATGTGTTGTATGACGCGTTTTGTTTAGTGTGTGCCACCAGAGAAAGAGTTTATTTTTGTTTCCATTTCCATTTTTTGGTTGTTAAATGTGTTCTTTTTTCTCCACTTTAATATTATTTTATCCGCTTTTGCTCCGTTTGTTTTCTCTTCTTTCAGCCACTTACTCTCACACACGCACATTCAGCACACCTTGGGCGATGATATAAGCAAACTTATCTTCCATTGCGGGAAGTTTCATTTGTACCGAAAGGAGTACAGTATTTGTGGGGTGTATTATTAGTATTAATATAGCCATGCATTCGCTTTCTCTTTCTCTCTTGTGCGTTTTTTAAATGTTTTTGCTTCCTTTCCCTTATCTACTTGCCCACACCTTGTTCTAGCTCACTTTATTTCTTTTTTATTAACTTTCCTTCGAGGTTCGTCACTTTTCGTCCATCTAATTTTTGTTTTAGTTTTTCTTTTTTGTTTGTTTTGTTCATTTTACAGTTTCTAATAGGTTTTGTTTGTGTTGTTTTCGTTTATTTTTATATATACTTTTGTTGGGATTTTGCATACTCTGTTTCCTTCCGTTATAGCTACAATTCGAGTTTATTTTTTTAACTTTGTTTCGCTTCCAAACTTTTCTAAACCAATCCAAGTTTTTGTTTGTTTGTAATGGAACTGTGGAGATGAATGTACTGTTTTTCCCCTTTTTAAATTATAGTGTTTCTTCAACTCTTTTTCCTGTGTTTGATGGCCAAAGCATACATAACGTTACACAATATTTCCTGCATCTGGATTGTTGAGTTCTTTGGGCTGATTTAATTCCTTATCTATTTAAATTATTTGCCACTCTATTTATGTGTGTGTGTTTTGTTTTTTTTTTTTGCGTGGAAGGGCCGGTACGATGGTGCAAGAAAAGCCGAATGATTGAAAAAGCACAATCACAAGCAAAAAACATTGGATGAAGAAAAATTGAACGTTTTTATAGTCCACACATTCCGGATGCTGGTTGTCTGTTGGGCCGAAAATCATTGAGGGAAAGGAAAAATGTTGGTTTTTTTTTTCTAAACACCCTTGAATCAATGTATTATTTGTGTAGCGAAATATATACTCTACTTCACCATAATGAGATTGATACTTGGTTGCCGTTTTGCTTATTGATTCGGGGAGGTTTTTTCTTTTCTTGAGAAACTTTTATGCGCTTGTGCGTGTGTTTGTGTGTATGTATTAACACTATTGATGCTACTTTTTATCTTCTGTTTTTTTATCTTCTCCTGCCCGCATTTCTCCTCCCTTCATCCGTAACGATCTAATCTAAGTTTTGTTTTAGGTTTATCTTTTGTTCTTTTCTCTTCCTCATCTTTTTTATTGTGTGTGTGTGTGTGCGTGTGTATTTGTATGTAGCCACGTTTCCTTTTCATCTTCTTTAGGTTTTGGTAGTTGCTTGTTTGTTTTTTTTTTATTTACTTTCGCTTTACTAACTTAACCATTATCGCTTACCAAGTTATTTTGTGTTACTTCTTCTTTTGTTTGTCCCTACACACAATAGTTTCCGTCCGGTGTTTGCTTTTTTCTTGCTTCTTCTCTTCTTCTTTCGTTTACTCCTTCTTTGATCTATAGGTTTCTTTCGTTTTGTTTTCTCTCTGTCGCTCCTCATTTTATCGTCAAATATTATAGTATTTGTTTAGATTATTTGTGTTGTGAATGTGTCCCTCGGTCTTCTCTCCATTACTGGGAATTTTTGTTTTTTTCTTCTTCTTACTTTCATTTCTCAAAAAAGATACTTATTCTTGAATTCAAAAGCGGGATATAAGTTTACTTCTGTACCATAGTACTGCCTTCCATTGTTCTTCACTCAAGATTCTTTCTTTTGCTGATAATTTCTGCTT
Source organism: Anopheles maculipalpis (assembly GCF_943734695.1). Classification (NCBI taxonomy): domain Eukaryota; kingdom Metazoa; phylum Arthropoda; class Insecta; order Diptera; family Culicidae; genus Anopheles; species Anopheles maculipalpis. The sequence goes on from NC_064872.1 coordinate 74,250,165, forward strand.
CCTGCTTGTAGTGCTTCTTCCATACGGCAAAGGTTTCGGTTTTACATTATGTTGTGTGTGTGTGCATTTTCCTTCATTTTATCTATCTTACTACTCCTCTCTCCAATTGTTCCTTACTCCTATGGAGTGGTGTCGGCTTCAGTTTCCAATTTTCTGTTCCACTTTGATTGTAGCACGGTTGTGAGATACGTTTCTAAGATCGCAACAGGAAAGGTAAAGAGAGTTTGTTCATACTTTTGAAGATGCAAAAAGAAAACAAGAAGGAGTTTGCTGTTACCACAAATATCCCTTGCTAGCAAAGGTGTGAACAAGTGTATACCATTAGTAGCAATCAGACCGAATGGAAAGAAAGGACGTGCCGTCCCGCACTTCCATTTGTTTGCGTTCCCATTCTTTTCCTTTTTTTGTTCTTAGTACATAATATTATATTTACGCGTTTTTTTGTTTCCTTACGTGTGGTGAAAAACGAATCCGCCGCCTGTATTTATGTTGTGAGTTTTGTGTTAAGTAGTTGCTTTGTTTTGCTTCTTTGCTTCGCTTGCTTCTTTAGTGACAATGCTGATGTGTTTTTGTGCGTGTTTTTGTTTTGTAGCATGCGCATCAGTTATGGTTTATAATAGGAGTAGAAAAAATACTAAAAATTAGTTTTATATCAAAAATAGAAGTAGAATCACTCGTTCTCGCGCGCACACAAACACACATACATACATTCACGCGCTGCTGTAGTTATGGCTCGTTTGCTTCCTCTTTTCTGTACGCATTTTTTACACCATTTCGACTTAGAACTCAATGTGACCACGAGTGAAGCTGGTGAAGCTTTCTTTGGATGCTGTAGTTTTGTTTCTTGTTTTTTTCTGTGTTATGTTTTTGGTCATTTTGTGCACCAGCGGCCAGTGGTAAAGCTGTCAACACATGAATGCTTTGCATGTTCATAGTTTTGATTTTATCAATCAGAAAACTGGCATCTCGTATCGATGAGAGCGGACGACTAGAACTATGTGTTTTCAAGCCAGGTTTTTAACATGCAAGCAAACCACTTTTGGCGCGTACGTGTGACGTAGGTAGCTGTTCCATTTTGTGCGAATTGTGTAATAAAAAAAATCACACACATTAAGAACCAAACATCGGAGCGCACTAGAAGGAGGCTTATGTACCTAACACAGAGCTTTGTACTATACTAAAGATTGTAGTGTGATTATGATTATCGGTAAACGTATGCATGCTAACTGGGGTAGGGAGCCAAAAATACCTAAATCTGGATATCCGTGTCCGCGGATTGTCTCGGACACCCTTGCCAAAAACCGTACGTAGAAGGTGTGTGTTGCTATGTGTAGTTAGTGTTGTAGTAGTTGATGAATGAAAAATATGCGCCGGTGTACGTTTGCTTCTGGCCACCTTCTACTTGCTCCTGAACTCTTCACAACCACAGAGAGGAAAACTATAGCCCAAAAGAGAAAAATAAAACCAAACACGCCCGCCCCTTAATTGTAGGCAAAGATAGAGAAAAATCTTTTATCCTCGTTTCGTTGGCACAAAGCTGCGAAGGCAGAAGAAAGAGCGCGCAGAAGTATACGAACCTTATCATCAGCTAACTAGCATGCTTTCAGATGCTTTCCCACAGTACATCAGTAAATTTAATGTTGAAAATAAACTTTCCGCTTTTTTGTTTTGTTTTGTTTGATGCTTGATACTACTAATATGAAAGAAGAATATGTTTCTCCATCATGATTATTCGGGTTTTTTTTGCTGTGCTAGAGTAGTGCTTGTTTTTGTGATTGACGTATTGTAAGACAGGGAGGTAGCAAGGGTAAAAAGGATGGAAGGAAAAGGTAGCAAATAATTATTAAGAAATACCCACGTTAAGGAATGTAGATAAAACTGAATAGAGTTTTAATAACCCGCTTTACTTTTGTCGTTCTGGCTGGCGTCAAAATTGGCGCCACACTTATCCTCCATGAGAGAGAGAGAGAAAAAACAACAAACAACCACGTGGCTACGAACGCGCGCGGGCGCGCACGCTCATCCTTTTTAACGGAAATTCAATACATACATGTATAGTGTTGCTTGCGATTCCATGGGCAAAACTCCCCACCGGTTGGTCGGTTTGCCATAACTGATTTCAAGCTTATAACTGAGAGTGTATTAGATTAAATTTTACAATTTGTATGCATTTTTCTTGCTCTTCCTTTTTCCAACCAACCGGATCAAAACCTTCTCGATCCATCATATATCGGCGTTGTCCGCGTTGCTGTTTTGAATCGCGGCACAATTGTGCACTGGCTCTAGTGCTTTACGCACACCATAAGAATAACTATAGTAATATTAATTTAATAGCATTAATAATAGTAAATATGTTTCTTCTCGCTTCTGCATCCCTTTGTGAGAGAATCTCTCACCACTTACCAACAACGGGTCTCAAAAAAACAAAACGTAACAACGAAAAAATATATATATAATGGATGTGTTCGTATGCCTCATGAACTCCCTTGTCTCCTTTATCCTTTTCTCTAGTTTCCTGTTCCTTTTCCTTTAATCCACGTGCAAAATTGAAGAAAATAAACGCATTGATTTGTGCCTGTTGCATCTTATTGTGTGTGTGTGTGCGTGTTTGTGCGTTGGATGAAAATAATTAGCTTTTTCACCGTATTAATTCCCGGTTTTTCTTTTTTACCCCTCCTTCTAATACCTGTTGATGATTGTGCGGATGCTAGTACTGTAAAGCGGCAATTATACTTATTATGGTGGTAATACGCGCTGACCATACAAATTTAATGAAGTGCTGCTGTTCTTGCATGTTCTTCGTTTTTTTTACAATGATTTTGCAGCCACCAGCTATTTAGCTGGCGAGGAAGCCTTGCTAGCATATAATTCTTATCCCCTGTCTGTGTGTTGGATTGTGCACCAACAAGGGAAGGATGTCGTCAGAAGAAGCAAACTTACACTCTCTATGGCAAGCTATAGAACTCCTCCCGGCTCATCTGGCTCCAATGATCAAGAAAACGTTGTTTAATACACGAATGCGTGTGTACACGTGTTGTATGGTTTGCTGTCCGCGTTGCAGCGCGGATTAGGTAGAGTTTAGAGACTACTACTGCTACTTCTGTCACGATATATCATATATGCGTGTGCGTTTTTCAGCATCATCCTCTCTCGCGATCGATCGGTTAGTGTATACGACGATCTTTTTTTTTTTCTTGTTTCCAAGTAAACGTATCGATCGGTTCTTGGCTGTGAAAAGTACAGATACTACCACGGGTTTTTTTTCTGAACACATTGTAAACCTCCACCACGCTATTGCCACTCTCCCTGCTGTAATTATAATATTATCTTCTTCTACTACTTCTCCTTTTTTGGTTTCCTTTAGTGCTATTGTATGCGCAAATATGCCGAGTTTTGGTTTGCTTAGTTTTTTCAATGTTAAATTAGTATTAACGATCCACATCAGTATATTCCAACAAAAAAAAAACACGAGTGGCCCATACGCCATACTGCTGCGCGTAAGCAATTACTTGCTTTGTTGTTCCCTCCGTCCAGTCCGGGACAAACGAAACACTTCCAGAGTGTTCGGTTCCGGCAGGATCGATATGACACCGCGGTGCTAATTTCCGTAAATGTAGTTAGAAGAGACCCTTAGACGGTTGGATTAATCAAAACATGTGAAACAAAACTTAAAAAATGTAGTAAAAAACAAAAATATCCGCAAGACATCTCTGCTACAACAATATGTATGCGTGCTTGCCTTCCGCTATGGTCGGTAGTTCTGGATCTGGACTTTTGACGGGTTATTGGGAGGATTCTCATCACAACCACCCCATACCCAGCTCCAAGCTCACCATAAACGGACCACCGTTTTCCACTCGAATGTGGAGTTTCGATGTGCACCGCTTATTCACTTCTAGCGGCGTGTGGCGGTAGCTCAAAACGGCGCAGCAAAAGGAGAAGAAAAACGTGATGGGGGTTCGCTGAACTATCTTTTTTTTCGGGGCGCTTCTACCAAAAAAAAAACACAAACGATGCCCCGCTTTTAGTACAGACCACAGCCGCGCAGGTTGTTCGCTATGATAACGTCGGTGACGGCGTCGAACACGAACTGGATGTTGTTGGTGTCCGTTGCACATGTCATGTGGCAATAGATTTCCTTTGATGTGGACTTATTTTTAGCCTCGAACTGCGCCTGAATGTAGGCAGCCGCTTCGCCGTACTCCTGTCCACCTGTTTTGGAGCGAAAATACGGAGGGGAAATGGGTAAAGCGTTAGTGTTTGTTTGGATCGTTTCAATCGCCAACACACGTACCCGTGTACTCCGGGAAGCAGATTGTCAGTGGACTTTTCCGGATTTTCTCCTCGAACAAATCCTTCTTGTTCAGAAATAGAATGATTGAGGTATCGGTAAACCATTTGTTGTTGCAGATCGAATCGAACAGCTTCAGCGACTCTTGCATACGGTTCTGTGGAAAAAAGGAAGAGCAATACAAAAAAAAAAGAAAGATCATTAAGGTGTACTGTAGATCGCGTAATACATTCTGACCCCAATAACTTCACACCAAAAATTCGCGTGAATCCCTTTAAATTTACTTATTTTGCCACACTCGACATTGCGACATGCTCTACGTGTACGTAATCGGGTCAAAGGGATCTCTCTGGCAAAAAAACTTGGCAACAAGCATACACAGGGGACCGATTGCATAAGCCACCTCATTTTTTTTTCGCCTGAAACCAGTTCCTGATTTTTTGTTTGAGGAAATAAAACCAACTAAAACGTATCCTTCCGTTATGCAATCGCGCGCCCTCATCGGTTCGACACTTATCTAAAGCAAAACCCCCAAATAAATGATGGTGCACTCATGTGCGCCACAGCTTGACCTACTTTGCGAATGCTTCCATGGGCGATCGCATGCACAACAATTCCCAAGCTTTACTCTCCCGAGCATGCACGCCCAAGCGTGGCCGAGAAAGATAAATTAATATTTAACCAACATCTGCTTAATGTCGGTTCAATGAAGAATGATTATTGTGACACGTCCACCCCGCGCGAGAAGAAGGTGCGTGGCGCGAGCGTGTTAATTTTTAATTGATGAGATCCCGATTCTGCTTATGCAAGCGGCGCAGCACGACGCACTTACCGTGGTTTCATCTTCGTGTAACACCTGATCGTACTCCGACATGGCCACGCAGAAGATGATGGCGGTAACATCCTCGAAGCAGTGGATCCACTTCTTTCGCTCCGATCGCTGGCCACCAACGTCGAAGAGCCTACGATAAGGAGAAGAAGTATCGCGAGAGCATTAGATTGGTATAGTTGAATGGATTCGTCGTCGAACAGACGGAGGGAGAGATACTTACTTGAAGTTTAAGTTCTTGAAGGAGAAGTGTACCTCCACGATACCGGTGGTTTTGACACGTGTCCGTAGGATATCCTGCTCCGTCGGCTGATAGTCCTTGGCGCCCAATCGGTCAAGATCGTCCAGGAAACTGGAGGTGGGAGAGAAAAATAGAAGAAGAAGAGCGTTTAGAATTGTGGATGGTGATGTCCTTGGTTATAATCAATTCTATTAGGTGATAAGTAAGGATTTGGAAGTCTTGTCTAGTGACAATGTGCTCAAGGTCGAGGAAGGAAGTTGTTTACTGCCTCCATCATTTGTCAATTGACTCCATCCTTGGTCTAATTCAATCTTATTCTTTATCGCGAAAAAGTGAAGGATATTCTAAGAACTAAGGGAACAGGAGACATACAGGAGAAGTAACATGGCCGCAGTTCGCCGCAGTCAGCATTCTCGTGATAGTCAACTTACCAAACCAGGAGAGAATTGGCGATCCGTTGCAACAAAAGATAACACAACGACTTGCATAAAGACGCACTGTGTCCGCAATGGCTTCAGACGGCACACCACGGGCCGATTGCAAAAGTCTCGTCACTCAATAAATCGCGACTCGTACCAAGTATGTCTCGTGCACCGAACACACACACACACACCGAATAGGCTGGAGGAGTTCGCGCAGTAATGAACTATACGGATTACGGGGCCGACAAAACCAAGCGTGCACGCATCATCTGCACATTGGCGGTTCGATGCGTTTGGAGCTCTTGCGGTACATTCTTAGTCCATGGCTGGGGTTAGGTAGTCGCACTTGGGGACTGTGCTGTGTATGGGGATTATTTAACCGCGAACCAGCCAGTTGGAACTGGACAAACCTCCCTCGTCGGTGCATTGCGCATCGGTGCATCGGGGGTTAATGAGGAACGACGGACTACGACGGAAAGTGCACTTATGAAATCGTTTACGTCAAAGAACGAGGACATGGAGATGGCATCGGACCCGCGCACACAGCGAACGGAGGGGTTTGTAAATGAGCCGTAGGTTCGCTTTAGCGTGACGCCATGCAAACTCAAGGGAGAGGACCGAGATTCAAGATTCTCTTTCTTCAATGAGCACTCGTGGAAAGGGAGTGTCGGGGTCGGAAAAACGAGTTATCCGAGCTTTGCAAAAAACGAGGAGGGAATAGAAAAGCGAGAAAAAAAGCGACACATGTATGTGAGACGAGGTGAGGACTGCACGAGGGCTAATCAGTTCAGTTGTTTCGAAGTGGTGATGTACCTGCCTTGACGCATAGGAAAGAGAGAAAGATTAGCATGGAAAACCACGGTCGGTGGTACCTGTTGGTACTTTCATTTTCCATCAAAACGTGACATGTTGACGTGGAATTAACTCTTAACGCCTGAAGGGTGTTTTTATCGTTTGGTGCAAATGTTAAAATAACATCAATTAGAAGCTTAGAAATGCGGTACAGTACGGTAGAAAAACTAAATACCAAACAGTAGCAATCTTAGTAGAAGTGGTGACTTACACACTAACCCATGCCCCGTATCTAACATCCCGGACGATACGGAACGGGCCACCTGGGAGGTCATAAAATATCTCTAGTAGAAGAGAGCCGTTCGATCGTAAAGATCTACCGTTCGGCATTTTACCGTGTGTACCCTCCTTTTCCGTTGCACAATGTGCACGTGACTGTGTGTCCACCACGAGTGGAGTTCATCTATCATTAAACGGTTGACCATAATTACGCTAAACCACCGGTGCGGTTTGTGATCGATAAACGATAAAATTTCCCGATGCTAGTTTTGCATTCCTTCCACCCGTCTGGGTGGAGGACTTGATTGCTTAAAGGGCATTATAAAATTAAATTTCCCAAACGATTGTCTAGCTCTCGATTGCTGCCTCTTGGACGATCTGTTTTCGTTATAGTTTAACATTTTTGGTACTAAAAAAATCGAAATTCTGGACTCTGGAGGTCCTAAACACAATTCATTCGCAGAGTTGTCGTTCTTCGTTGAACAGGTTTGATGATGAGTCTAAGTCCAGTCGAAAAAACATTTAACCGTCATTTCCAAGATATCTTCAAACTTAATCAAATCAAATTTTCTTGACCTAGCATTCCTCAGAAAATTTACAATGTCCTCCCTTGGCTGAAACGTGTTCTGGATTGCTCTGGGTGCACGTTGCATATAAATTACTATTGTAATTTAGCAATACTTTGATCTGGCACATTTCTCATAACACATTGCCCCACGTCAAAGCCTAGTCTCTGGTTGGTGGCTTTAATAGTTACTTGCGTACCACTGCGGTGACATTTCCACACTGGATCGCCCACAACCGACGAGAATTTGGCAACTTTTCACTTTCGCGGTAGAGAAATGAAGTTTTTCTTTGCTCCCACCTGAGTAGCCACGAGTGTGGTGTAACCTAGTTCCATTCCTAGCTGGGCGAACCAGCAGACCAGACTGGAAGTAGTACAACCGGCGTAGAAGTTGAACGCTTGCGAGTTTCTCAAGTGTCCCTAACAGTTGTCGGACCTGTTAGCGTTTTTTCTTTCTTTCTTCAATTTACTTACTAGTTGCAACATACAATGAGTTGTGACTTCGCATAGACATACAGCCATTTAAGACAATTTTCATAAATAAAACAGTACATCCTTGGCAAAGGTGATGGGTACGAACGCTTTAAAGTTACAGCCCATGAACTGACCGTGAAGCATACGCAAACATTACCCCGGATTTACCTTGATGGCGATTTGTGTGCTTTCCAACCCGGAAAAACCTTGACATAGCAGTTCATCGTCAACGTCGAAATTTACCAAAACAAACTATACTATTCGGTGTCAATCCGTGGTGTTTGTGGCCCTGTGGCACAGTAACACATCTAGCGTTGGACGCTTTTAGGCGTGTTTAAACAACAACTGGCGCATCGAGCATTTACGTCTCCGCAAAGTCATTTATCAGAGCGATTCAAATTGATGCTAACAGGGGCGCACGGTTGATAAGGAGGATCCTCAATCGGATCCAAAATTCAATCATCGACGGGATCTGATAATTTGTCTCGAAGATCGAATCTCAAGGGCATCCCGCTCGCATTGCGGAAATAATATCACAATTTTATGATTCAGAAGAAGTAACCTTTTTTCCACTACAAAGAAGCAAATTGGATAGTGGCAAAACGATAAAAAAATGAGTGCAAACTGCATTTCCATTTGAAATTGTTTTCTTGCAAATGATTGATGGATTTTCATTTTATTTTACATAACTTAACGCCATCTCGAAAGATTGAAGCTTGCTTCCCTAACCCCTAATAGAAGGACATCATTTGTCGCCTTTCTGATGGTTTTGTGCCATTTTTGCCTTCTTTTTTTTTGCACCCGACATCATTAAACTCACTTACTCCCTTTACGTGACTCTTCAATTCATCATTCAGCTGCCAGCGAATGGGTTCTGTCTGGCTGTCCCCGTTGCAAAACTAATGCGATGTTAAGCGTTTTTATTTTCACACCGCCATTCCGATTCCGCCCCGCATTATGACGTAAGCGGAGGGAAAATTAGTGCAATTTAGCAGCGTCTTACTACAATACGATGGCGGCACATAATGAAACGCGACGGACGCGACGTCGATACGGCGTTTCCCGAGGTTTGGAGAAATGTGTCAACGAGCGCGCGTGCGGGCACAGATGTACCGTCATGTTGTTTTCCTCTTCGTCTTCTTGCATCATGCCCTAACCTAGGTTACGATGTCGACGCGACTTTGGATTTCCATTTCATCAATGTCTCCACAGGTCTTGCTGGGGCTGCTCAGCAGCCGTTGCATTCTTTCGCATACAATTGAGGCTAACTCCTTTTTTTTTATTCCTGTCAAATCGCGAGCTTTACAAAGAGCCGGGACCGATGCGCGAGATGCAAACGCTGGTTGAGCAAGCTGCGCAGCAGCATCGTGGGTTATAAATCGGCCCAGCGGAGTAGTAGTAGTCGGAGCGCTTAGCACACTGTGTTAGTAGTACTGCCGCCACTGACAAACTGTTTAATGGTCGTTTCATAATGGTAACTGCTGTCTCGGCGGTGGACGCCTGCCCAAAAGGGAGGCTCTCTCTCTTTCTCTCTCTCTCTCTCTCTCTCTCTCTCTCTCTCTCTCTCTCTCTCTGGTTTTTAACTGATTTAACGTAGTGTGTGGGGTACATGAGCCTAAAATTGAGGTTACAATTTGCCATTTGAATATGGTTTAATTTGTTTCGCTTTTTTTGTGCGCTTCCCTCAACGTTAGTAAGAGCACCTCAGGGTTATTCTTCCCTGTCGTCTAGACGTTGTTTGGAGAAGTCGTGCACCAAGTTATCGTAGGAACTTCATCAACTTTCAGTAAAGTTTGTAAAGAAATTTACGGTATAACTTTGGGCGCAATAAAGATATGAACACTTATGCAGCATGAAAAAAGTCCTCTCAATCATTGACCTAATTTTTTCCTTTTTTTTTTTTGGGAACTCATACGTGCCCGCCACTTCCAGTCGATGGCGTTACTAATGTCTGGCGCGATTAATATCTCCACGCACAGCGGAAAGTACGAGAGCAATGTCAAGTCACGTACTATATACATCCTAACATCTCCAGATCTTGGGGGACTCTGCGCGGAGTGTGTACGTGGAACTAATTGAAAATTTCCCTTCGCACCCGCTGAAAGCAACACACCTTTAAAAACTCAGCTTCTTTAGAGAATGTGACCCCGTCGGTGCGTGTTATATCATACATTAATTGCGCCTCGCACGACGCACTTTACGAGCCCTCGGAGTCCTCGAATTTCTCAAACACTCCGTAGCAGCCCAATCTGCCACCTGCAGCCACCCGGATGACAATTAGACAAAACGGCAGGAGAGCAGCCAAAAGCACATGGCACACATTCAACCAGACGCTTTTTTTTACTGTCTGGCAGGCGACGGCCCGATGATGTTTGAGGAACAGTTTACAATGCACCTTTAGCCGACAAGTATTGTGGGTATTTATGGAGCCGCTAGGCATATCTGGAGCAATCGCAGGTCGAACGTAATAACGCCGCTTTTGAATGGACGATAAGTATGCGATTCCGATTCCCCAAAAAATGATCTTCATCCAACGACAATGGCCCTTCGGTTGGTTCAGTTCGCTCGGGTAGATAATAAAAGGAGCTCCATTTATCGAACTTGCACAAACAGAGACTTGTTTTGATTTTGGCCAAAGTTCCCTGGGCTCACGTCGAAACGACTTGACTGATCGAAGATCAGCAAACTCAATCTCAAAAATCCCCCCAAACAATGGAAACCATACCCTCTCGTACAGGGAGGTGATTGTTGTCTATCGTTGTCAGCTTCCTTTGAGACTTTCGGGGTCCACTCGTAGTCCGCGTGTTCCCTGAGCACAACCGTGACAGTGAAAGGTGAGAGTGTTTTGTCCCGGACCCGGGGCACACATTATGCAATGTTGGGCTCTCGGTGAGGTTTGTTTTCGCGTGAAGATTTTTTTTTTTCTGATCGTACCATTAGAGATTGGGTCAGTGTCTCGCTGTCACACTGTAATTGTGCACCGATACCTAGGCAAGCTCATATGATAAGTTGTGCGGATTACTATAAAGACCTTGGACTAGTGTCCACCTCACAAGCGCCGTAGACACACTGCGCGAGGTACGGGAAGGGCTTGATGCTAGCTAGTCAATAAAAATCGTACCGATTATTATAGCCTACGGTCGGGTAGGTTTCAGAAGGCTTCCACAGCCTGATGATCGTGCAAAACCATTTGCATAATGGTCGCTTACACACGTATCACGGGGCACGGTCTCTATGATTAAAGGCTGACGTTGACTTGTAGGAACTTTTCTTGCGACATTTGCTCACCGTCGTGGCATACAGGGGTGGTGAATTTTCTTACGACTCGGCGTAAGAAAAATAGGAAATAGAAAACGTCAAAACAAATGTACAGTTACAGTTTAGAGCAACAGCTCCCTTCTTGGCACTTGGCAGCCATCACTTCGTTAGATGAAGTCATTATTCGCGCCCTCTTGCACTTGGTTTCGTACACTTTCCATTTGCAAAGCGCACGCAGGAAAGTGAACGCCAAATTGGAGCACCCACAATGACACCGACGTTGGGCAAATTTTGCTCAAACTTCCATTTCAACATTTGAAACCGATCGCAAACGCTGGGAAACACGCCCGTAACGGGACGCCCATAGACGCAAGGAGAAGGAGAGGCATCTTCACCTTCTTAAATGTTTGTACAGCGTTTATCATGTGGCCAAAAAGGAGTAACCAAATGGATTGTGCTGTAGAGATCCAGAAGGCCCGTGAGCGTACTACTACTACTGTCTCCCTGGCCATCATAGGTATATAAACCTTGAACGATTCCCTAAAACGATCGGTGTTGTAGAGTCTGCATTGCGTAGCAGCACCGATCATACAGCCGTGACATAATGATGCTGTGTTTGTGTGTGGTACGTTTGGAGAGCAGGGACGGGACTGACCCACAAATGAAACTGTATGCAAACAACGCTTCAATTAGATGTTTCCCTTTTAGACTAAATTATTAAATTGTCACAGTCACGGGAGGTCGCTGAACAAATGCGGGAGATTCGCGCTATTGCTTCATGCGTGTGTGCCATTTCGATGCCCATTAAAGCAGTGAATCGTACGTTATGACATCGTTCTTCAAAAAATAAAATACAAAAATATGCTGCCGCTTTATAACGCTTGCTCTAATAAACTTTCATGCAAATGTATGCAATAAAATTGCGATTACGAGAATGCAATTTCCACTTCCCTTACCATGGGCGCCACTCGATGCATCATCATCATCGTCATAATCGAACGGGAATGCATTTTGCGAACGTGCATTCTCTCTGCAGGCAAAAACACTCGCGTGCTCGAACGTTCACACCTTCTTGCTATTCGTGGCCGTGCGATATGTGTGTTTTTAGTCAAACAGGTGCTAAAGTATTCGCATAACGCTTTTCCATTCCCTATGCAGCTTATGGTACGCCCATCCACCACCTGCCTCCGCTTCGAATGGGTAAAGGATGATTTGCCGTTTGGCGTTATGATGATGCTCGGTGGAAAGCGAAGGTGTTTTTTGCAACGCTAGAAGGGCACTATATCTTATTTGGCCATAACCGTTGCTGTTACTATCTTCTATACTGGCCGCGACGAACCATCGTCATTCGCCGTGTGCTGAATTATGGGACAATATTGATGGGAACATTTATCATCCTCAAGAGCATACCCGCACCGTGCGTTGTTATTTTAAAAAAAGGGAAATTTAAAACAATTTAAGCAAAGAAAAATAGCCACCACCGTTAAGCATCTACACATCTGGGCACTGGTAGCAAACTACCCAATAAAAAGGGCATACCTTTTATTACGTCTGCACGACGTGTGGTTAGTGCGAAAAGCGGATGGACGGAATTGAATTATGCTAGCCAGTAGGTTCGTTATGCCCGAACGCTACCACACGTTTTTAGGTTTGTAGGGCTTTCTTCACTTAAAACCCGCCCCTCATAACCCAACGGGGCGCTTTCGGAGGCCCTTCTACTTAGACCCGAACCTTATGCAATCGTTGCAAACACTTACAAATAAAGAAAGACTCAAAGTCCTAAAACAAAAAAAAACCCTCAACTCATGTGTGTGTTGCTCTGCCTGCCAAAAAAAAACTGTATCCTACTTCTATAGGATTTGTTACCCATCCCTATTACATTTACGATGCTCGGGAACATTACTCGGTCACAGTGCAAGCGCCAAATGGTGCACATGCAGTACAGCAGTGCCATTCCTTAACCGTCCCGTCTGCAACCATCTCGGGCGGTGTGTTTTGTCGGTTTGACACTGCGCTGCGGACACAATTACGGCTCAAGTCATTTTCCGCCGCACTCCGAATGAAATGGAAAACTAACTAACCAGCCTCGCGTGCATCGGAGCGAGCTTCTTCAGCGCCACATTGCCGATACTACTGCCAAAAGTTCAAACCACAGCGCTGATGATGGGGCCACTAGCGTGATCGTGCACCGTGGTACAACCGGTGGGAAAATCACGATTCTTCGCTATATGGGTCATCCTGAAGAAGTAGAAAAAAAAGGTGCAGAATATGTGTTTGGCTTGTTGCGGTGGTTTTCGCAATAGAAAACGGGGTAACAAATAGCGTTGGCGGATGGTGTAATTGACGGTTTTCCCTTTCGGTACAAATAAAACAACGCGTAAGTGGAACATGGAGCATGGGTTATGTCATCCTTATGTTGCTGTCCTAGGTGCGATTCAGAAGCTAGCTTTGAGTAACAATGCTTAGCTTAATGCTAATCGAAACAGAGCACACAGCAACGTCCTAAAGACGTGGGTAAGAAAATACGATTGTTTTTCAGTTGCAAATTGCAAGTGTTTCAATAAGAAATTAAAATACTTCGACCAAGGGGCTTTTCACCTTTGAAAGATCACCTATTTTACCATTTCATCTGTTATTTGGTCTTGGAATTGTTTTGATATATTCCTTTTTTGGTCCATAAATTCGCGATCGGACGGATCACTAAAGCACTTTAATCTTGGCATGCTTGGAATCTACAGAAATCCACAAAAAAACTAACAATTTTTTGCTTCTCCTGCCGTCTTTCTAATACTTTTCTATACCGAAACAACCTTTTGAGGGGCAACTTCTACTACAAAACTTACTGGTCCCTGCTAGTCCTAAAGAAAATAAAAAAGGCCGTCATTTCATTTTCAAAATTTGGTCTGACAGCCCAAATCAAGGATTCTGACAAGCCAGATCAAGGATTCTACTCAATAGATTTTCCTTTATTCCAAAGTACTAGAAACTGAGAGATATTTCCTCGATAATATCTAATATTAGACCCGTATTGAGCAGGCGATACGAACAAACTATCACACAAAGTTGGAAAGTTCTCGTCGGAGTTACCGTAAAAAAAAACTCTGACCTGTGGTGGTGTGGTGTGACCACCCGACTGGCCATCAGGTAACGGAAAGAGGACATCATTAATTTAAAAAAGAGGAACATTCATATCTAATTCAAGTATCTGGAGGAACTCTTCAAATCTCCTTTGAAGTCTTCTCTACACTCCCTGACTTATTGCCTCGGTCCCTATCAACCTCTAACACCTCTAGCTCTGATCCGATAAAGTGACATTTGACCTAAGCTTTTTAGATGTTTTTAGATTTGTGTCGCTTACCATTCCGCTCATTAACGAGTAAAAGTAATCAGCAGTTTCAAAACTCTGGGTCTGATAGAGCTCTATTCATAGAGGCTTTAAAAAGCCTTTTTCGAGCGGTAAGGTCAAGCCATTTTGCAGAGATAAAAAAAGGCTTTCTTTGTTTTTTTTTTTTAAGATATCTTTTATGCTTAATTTGTGTTCAACAGTTCGCAAAAGACCACGGCCATACACTTGTAGCCTTATAATGGCCTCAGAAAATAGTTTTTTTTTTTACAATGTATCCGCGTCAGTTAAAATGCTTGCTATTTTATACCCAAGGAGGCTTGGTTTCAGATGGATTGTTAATTAAGCTTAAACCTGAATTGTACGGATGCATGGTGATAAAATTAGCTTTTATCATCGCCAAACATGCCATATCCTAAGCATGAAAAATATATCAATCCAATATCCGGATTTTGAAAATTTCCATATCTCCTTGATAAAATGTTATCGGATGTAGAGTTGCACAATCTATGCAGAACTGTTCCGATATTGACCCTGTTGGACGAATATTTAACTGCATAGAACAAGGTAAAACAAAAGCCAAAAAGTGGTCGAATATTTAACTGCAAAGAACAGGGTAAAGCCGCGAAAATATGTCCACGAAACCAGAATTAAACCGGTTTCAAGAATATTTTGCATTAAGATTCACATATCTCGACCACAGCTGTCCCCCAAGTGCAACAGTGTCCGCAAAGGTGGGAGGAAAAAAAATAGAATGTGTGCTCAACCGTGCGCGTAGCAGTCGTGGTTTGGTTAGAACCGGCACTGAGACCTTGACGGAAATGTCGAGACATGCTTTACCGATGCAGTTCGCAGTGTGCAGTTCAAGTTGAGCTGTCTTTCTTAACCCGCGATACGTTGCAGCACCATTTTCAGTTTGTGGAAATAGAAAACCACTTTGTTCTTTCTACTGCTGATCGGTTACAAAAAGAGATTAAATTTCGGAGTGATTTTTATTTGCATAGAAACAGGAGTAGGGCTTTCAATTTGTTTTGTGAAGCGCTAAAAACCAGCTCTAGCAAGTATTATCAGTCAAGAACCAAACATCCCACACGATCGTGTCTTGTTGCAGACTACGCATCTCGATCATCCGCAACGAAACATCTCCCCGTCAGCAACAGCATCTGTCACATCACAACCCGTCGTCGTCGCAAGCACCAAACCAGACGTGCCACAAAACATCGTCACCACCAAAAAGACGTCGCCAAAGTTGCACGCCGGTTTTTCTTCAACCCCTTCCACACACACACACACGCGCGAAACGCGAGGAAGGGTTTGATTTTGCGCGATCATACACACGCAAGGCGGGCGCAACAAACGGTTTCCCCCCGAACAGAAAAACGTAAGAAACTATTGCCCCCGCTACGAAGACGATCGCGCAACGACCGGCAGTTGCTTTTCTGGTGGCGGCGAGCGCAATCGTAGCAAAGATCGTGACCATTTTCGCCTTCAATTAAACTCGGTACTTCGTGGCGAACGGTGGCGTTTTGTGGCAGGATTTTTGAGACAAAAAGATATCCGCTCTGGGCGCGATACTGAACTGAACACGCGTGGTTGGATTTTTTGGTGGTGCTTGTTGTGTAGGCGACAACTGTTCTAGCTGAATTCCTAACATTGTGCGCATTTTTTTTAAAAATCGAAACCATTATCAAAAGAAAGTGAAACTGATCGTAGTGGTTGCTTGAAGTTTGCCTTCCTCGGTGTACGGTTTTAGAAGCAAAAGTGATAATAAATCGATAATAAGCTGTGTCAAATCGTCATGCTTTTGTCGTCCGCGGTCGTGTCGTGATCACTATCCTCACACAGAAACTCAAGAGGATCACCATTTTCAAGTGCAGTGAGAGTGAAAAGTCAGCAGTGACCGTACACCACCACACCATCCCTCAGCGCGTGGTGTGTTTGAGGTTTAACTTTGCATTGCGGCCATCAGAAAAGCAACAGAGCGCTTTCGATTGTGCCGCCGCCTCGCGCGTACGTTAAGAAGTCATCCCATCCGAAACGATTTATCCGAACACAATAGCTTTTGGTGGAGCTAGGCGACGTGCTTTTCCTTCCTTTCCGAGCTGCGCTTGGAGCTGATCGTATTTTGCAGCGATTGTTTGTGCGGTGCCAGCTAGTGACTGTGTGTCTGTGTGGACGTATTCAAAATAAGGAAGTAAGTTGGCGACAATCAAACCTTTTTTTCTGTTGTGTTTGTGCGTTTTTAAGTGTGATTTTCATGCGATTGTTGAAAGGGTGGAACCTTAAGATTAGTGTGTGTATATTCAAGATTTTAAATTAACCTTCAACACGGCATCAGGGGCTGTGATGTTCTGCTCACTAGAAAACAGGGTGAGGCACTAAAGGCGTAGCCGTTGCTCTGTGTTGTTTGTGTGTGTTTTATTTTCCCACTAAATGCCAATGCTGAATTTGAAAAAAAGCACCTTCGAACTAGTAGAGACATGAGTGTGAGCCGATCGTTAGGAACGTCTAGTATTTAACTCATTGAGACCTCATTGTTTCAATGTGTTTCTGCGAAAAAAATCCTTCGGATTTTTGAATTGCTTTCATCATTCTTATCTCATGTGTTTTTAGACCTTCAACTGAAAGTATGCAAATCTAATCCATCAAATATGGCGGAACATCAACAGAAGTATAACCCCGAAAACCTTAAGCTACTCGCTTTATCGATGCTTCTCATAATGAAAGTGAAATTGTGGATCAAAACAACATTGCGTTGCGCAATCCTCTAAGGCCCTAACGAAGTTCCAACAATTCAAGATCTGAAGATCCAATCGAGACAGACAAAAGAGTCATCTCGAAAAGATTGTTTCTCACGTCGTTACGATCCATTCGTGATGGTGGTGGTGGTGCCGGTTCACTAAACCAGTTTTCCCATGACAGTTCGAGGTCTAGGTTGATTAGTTGATCGTCGATCGTATAACTTCGGCGTTATAAGACACGCACCCAACCCACCTCGGTACACCATTGCAACACTATATTAATCCAAAATGGCATTAAACACCTGTCTTGGACGGAAGTTTGCATGGAGTGGTGGTAAGAGTAATTGCAAACACACAGACACAGTCTCGATCGTGATCTTGCTCTAATCCCGTCCAACAGCGGCGCGCGGAGTTTGCAGAAACAGACCCTAGCAACTAGTCCCACACATGAAAAAAGTACACTCACTCACTCACTCAGTACACTGCTAATTATGTTGCCAATGTCTAGGCAGGATCTGGTCTTGTTACTTTCGCAAACCGTAAAACAAGCTTGCCAGAAGAACTTGGTGAGCAGCAGCAGCCGAGATGAGGTTCACTTTTAATTCGCACACACACACACACTATCCGACGTTATCCACTCACGAAAAGTGGCACACAACTTGTCCTAGGGTTTTGTTGCACATTTTAGCCCAATCAAAGCTAGTGCCTCAAAAGCGGACATACCGGTTGGCAAACTTTTCGGCTGACAGCAGTCCGTGTTTTGCCACCGCCAGCCAAACAGACATTCATCTTTTAGTTTGGTGAACGCTAAATGTGTAACACGTTGTGCTTTGCTTTGTATGTTTTGGACATAAAACGTCCAAAAACTTCTCCCTTTCCCATGGTGGCCGAGGTCAGCCGAAAGCACTGGCTAATTCGGCAACCTTCCAGCTGCCTACGGGCTACGAGGGACTGCCATGCCATCATCCCCGTCCTGCGCAGTTTGCCTGGCCCCAAGTCCGGACATGTCGTGAAACGACAACTTTCTCTCCACACAGATTCTTTCGATGTTTTTGTTTGCATTTTCAAGGGTTTTTGATGGCGACTGCCGAATGGTAGGGCGTCTTGCGAGCGTCCATAACCGCTGGAAAAGGGTTTGTTCCGGACAGGCCGGTGAAGCGAGCCCGGAGCAAACAGGGTGCAACGTGTGAGCTTTGGAATATTCATGGAATGTTTCGCCGACAGTTGATATTTTCGCTCTGGTTGGATGGTTTGAAGGTTTGCAGACACACAAAAGATGACGTTTGTTATGCAAAAGCTCATAAAAGATGTTCAATTTTGTTGCTATTTATGTTTCAAGGGATTTGCTGTCCCTTTGGGTATTATTAATAAATAAAGAGAAGTTGTTTCCATAATAAAACAGTATTGTTACGAGTGTCTCAATCGGCTTTGCGATGATAAGCTTTCAATGCTCTAAAATTCAGTTTAAAACAAGAGCCCTCTCAGCACGACCTTCAAAGAGCTGGCAGTCGAATGGGAACCTCTTCCGACACGCAAGAACCGGCCATGAAAATTACCTGTACAGATTAATGACTTTAAATTAACCTTAGCAATCACTACCGAGTGTAAGATAATGGATACTTGCAGCAACATTTTTACATTTTTGACGCAACGTTATTTATTAAATATTCCTTTTTATTATTTTCGATGCAATTGATTAACTATCTGATGACCTTCTCTTTGTCATTCTTTGAAAAAAACCATTCAGATAAGCTAAAACCTACCAAGGCCGAGTAGCAACGTGCTCCCAGCTTCGGATTATGTTGAACGCTTCTTTGGGGATCATCCAAAAAGTGTTTAAAATTATTATTCATTGAAACACTATTATTTTTAAAAGTTTCCTCTTAAGACCTTCTATTCATTTCGTAAAATGACACATTACAACACTTTACAAGCAGCAATAAAAGATGACGAAAAATATATTTCACATCATGCATCACACTATACAGTGACATTAAAGTTTTACCACTTTAGTGTAGGTCCATCAAGAAACAAACTCGAATTTACATAACGCACGTTCCTGGCGACTACGTAAGCCTAGTGGAGCCTATTAATTTTTCTCCGGAAGAATTCAAACGAAGGAAGAAAGCTTAAACTCAATCGCGAACAATCAAAGGCTCTGTAATCTGGCTGTACCATCACAAAACGCTAATTCATTCCCTTCGCCTTAGCAAGACGCGTGAAATATCATTATTGACTGCCGACAAAATGGAAACCGATAGCCCGAATTATAACATCCTGCAGCTGACTCTCAAGCGGTTGCGAGCATTTCACTTTCAGCTTTAGCTTTCAAATTGAAATTACTTCATAGTGAAAAGCTAACAATTTTTTTTTTTTAATATGAAAAAAAAAAGTTCACCCACGCCTTTCGTGGAACAGAATGCGCATAAGAAAGGATGGCAAAAGAACAGACAGATTTTTAAATGAGTAATATTTATGAAAAATTAGCATGATACAGAAGGAATAATCAGAGACAAGCGTGATTTATCGTGTAGAATGTGAAATGCTAAATATTTCTGGCATTTTTTTGCTGCTACAAACATTCCAACCATTTATCAAACATCGATCATCAACGACGTGCCTAGGACGGACAAGTAGATGGCGATGACGGTGATCGGTTTCATAATATCAAACCGACGGTCGAACGACAAAGCAGGTGAAAAATCCAGGGAGAAAACCGATCAAAGGCTGACCAACGCAACGGAAGATCGTAATGAATGACTTCCAACATTTTTTACAACGGCTTTATAGCACCCCATCCAAAAATCATCCCCCTAGTACCGACCCATGGGAGCTTTCAATTTTCACCGAATTTGAACAGCAGAATTGAAAAATAAAAAAACTCCATCTTAAACCGGTTGGCCAGTTGTACCAATCAATCGGCTGCAATCTGCAGTGCCGTCGGTGCCTCTAGAGGGGAATGTCAAATCCACTCGGTGAAGGTCAATGCCAGGATGGCGCGGATTTAATTTATGCTAGGCCCGCGTCTTTCTTTAGCCTTTCTTCCGATTAATCTGCCGTATGATCGTTGCGCCACCTGCGACGGTTGGCAACAGTTATTAATTTTACACGCAATCATTAATCGTCCATGTTTTTTTGTTTTATTTTTTTTTGTTTCTTTGTTGCAGGCAGATCCTGACGCAGAGCAGTATGGTTGGGCAGAGAATAGCAAACTCTTTACTGAAGAGATCCGCCTTTTCATCGGCTTTGAATGTGCTGCCCAATGAGGGGACAGCGGCTACGGCCGCCCTGCTAGAGCCGACGATCCAGCAGCAGCAGGCAGTCAATGAACAGTTTTCCCATGCTAGACCGTACACCGATGTGCCGGGTCCGAAGGGTTTGCCGATGATCGGGAACTCGTGGCGCTTTGCTCCTATTATTGGTAAGTGGTAAAAATAGTTACCATGATAAGTGGATGTCTCAGAAATGTGCCAAGTGTGGGTTTGGAACGAGTTTGAACAGTGTTTGTGTGTGTCCTCTAGACCTAGAAATTATTGGGTCATAGAGTATGGGTAATTGTGGTTCAGTGATCTAGCACGATATTACCGGATATCAGAAACAGGACTGGCTTGATATCCATATATCTAGCTACGTTTCAAATTAAGTCACGGAAGCCAGAAATGGCAGATCGCAATCCTTTTGCCCCCCCCCCCCCCCCACCCCCAGATCTCTAAGAATTCAAGATGTACCAACCTAAACCTTGCTCTCTGCCGGTATCATCTCGTGTATTTACCTCATCTAAATCGAAAACTGGTTTCATTGGCCACAAAAAAAGGCGATCAACTACCCATCTGCTGCCTGCCCAAACCGGATATTTTATGTCGTGCCTATCTACTACCTCATTTCAAAACCATGGAAACCGTCCATCCAAGGCCACGGTCACCCAAACGAAGGCGTGGGGGCCACCATCTTAGCCGTATTGAGGGGGTTTCGGTTCCGCTGCCTAGTTTTCCTCCAAAGCCTTGCATCTTCGAGACACTGTCATTCGGCTGCATGGCTGAAGGAACGAACGAGAAAGTCACGAATGAAAGTGAGACTAAAACGGGGCATGCACTCGAGTGCCATAACGAAACGGGCACCTATACCCACCGTAGAAGCGGAGCAGGTGTTGCAATGTTGCAACCGGCTCCAGAGAGGAAGGAACACAATAATCGCTGGCGCCGGTATGTCTGTCCATTGGTTCGCAGGAAACAGTTTTTGTAGTGTTTTTGCTTTGTCTGGGGGCTCTGTGTGTGTGTGTGTGAGGTAGATTCGATTTTGCAATCGACGGTGGTTGAAAAATCCAACCGGAAAATGCATCCGACTTGAAGTCGTAATGGCAGAAAATGTGTACCACAACAACGTGGCCTGGGACGATTGATTCCCCACATTCGATTGTGCACTCATGTAATGGGAGTTAGTTATGTGGTTTCCACCTGCCTCTTTTACACCGCGTGCTTTTTTATTTTGTGTATGCCTGGCGTAAGGTTACCCACTCGCCACACTAACATAGACGGACAGCGAACGGGGCGAGCGCCACAACATATCATCGAGAAGTATATGATCCATTTCATTTGATTACCACCATACGCAGCACTGGTTCGATTGAGCCCATTTCACAATCGATTCATTCGTTATTACATCGAGCATAGGTGAATGCAGATGGAGAGATGTAGTTGGAACACCCATGTGCCTGCATGTGCCTTGCAGCAGAGAAATAGCAGCAAAAAAAAAAAAATGCAAACTATTGCCCTGAATGCGATGGTACATTGTGGAATGTGATTTTGATAGAATTGCGTAGCCAATTAAAGAGAACATGCACGGACAAGCAGATAATTGCATTTTATATTTAGTATTCCGATAGGCAGTTGTGGGTTTAACGATGAGTCGATCAAATGCTAGAACTGATAGAGGGCACATGTCAAAAATACGCTCGGATTTGGATTGAAATCGCTACGACCCGGGATCTCTCAAATTTCGATGAATGATTTATTCTACTATGGGTAAGATATAATGGAACTATAGAATCACTTAGTGGAAATTTTCAAATGGATACCTTAATAGCAAAACCCTCTAAAGAGCCTAGAAGGCTCAAAAGAAGGTTTTTGACAGCTCCCATATAAAATCTGTCAAAACCCTTCTTTTGAGCAGTGGTTTAGAAAGCTCTTTAGAGGGTTTTTTCTTTGATTGCTTGAAGGGTAGTGATCATGGACAATGGAGAAGGGATAGTGAAATGATAGATAGACAAAAATTTGTTTCAAAAGTTACTGCTTCTTTCAAAAATAGCCGTATTCCAAAGCCGCGATGAAAATTTACCCCTCAGTCAATCCAAAATTCCCTTATATGATTGCAAAGTTCCACAACGGACTAGCCATATTTCACTATCTATTTGAAACAATTCCATAAGATATTCTATGTATTCGATTATGTGGAACAAAACCTAGTTAAGCTTTCAGTTAGACAGCCCAGTAGATGCAGTCGACCACATAAAGTCAGAAATAGGATGAAAATTCATGAGTCATTCCCACAAATAGAACTGCAGAGACAAGAGAGATTCTTTATAAATGTTATCACAGGAACTGCACCCATATGTAGCTCTGCACTAACGAAGCCTATGCCCCGGTCTTTCACCGAGCAAACATCGCAAATCAATTTACACAAAAATTAAGCAACTCGCAAATATAGCAGGAAAATGGCTTGCTAACAAAGCAAAAACCACATTAGTCACACAGAGACCCCGTGTAACGAAACGATTCGTTACACCGATGAGATAACAACGGCTGAGTTACAGACGAGAGTGTCACGCCAACTCTCTCTGTCTTGATGTTGCTTTTTGACATTGGGAAGTGATGGAAAGCCTTGCATACGAATGTGTCCACCGGTCCACAACACACCGGTCCACAACACACCGGTTCACATTGTGTGGAGTTATTAAACAATTTCTTTCATGTTTCGCTGTAGTTACGAACTGCGAATAATTTGTCCAAAAAGCCGACTACTGACCATACACAACCTTAACCTGCGCCTTAAGAAGAGGGTGTTGTTGTTCGATTTTGTTTCCAACATTTGGACAAATTTATCGCTTTTATTGCTGAAGGTGACAGCATCAGGTCCAGGTACATGTCAGGACCCTCAGTTTTTTGGGATGCAAGGCCCGCATAAAAGATGTTCAACGATTGGTCCTTACCAGTGGGAACCCGTGGTTATGGATGGTTTTTTGTCGCGGAACAATGTCAGACATTACGATCTCCCCTCGTTGTACCCTCCCTCCACCTCGCTTAACCGATGGTGGTGAAGACATAATAACTCAACCGAGTGGTTTGTCACAAATAAACCACTCATAAAAGCGTTGCACGGAAGACTAACGAATGCCGGGAAACCTGGAAGAGCGGCACACCGAAATCTGCGATTGTGAAATGTGCCACTGGATCGAGAGTCTTCTACGCACCCCTCCGTCCTTGGGTGGAGAAACCCCTGCTGCACTTACAAACTGGGAAGCAGTTTACATAATTTCTTGACGAATTTTTGTTCAAACAAACTGCCGCCCGAACAACGCGCCTCGGTTCCGTGCGGAATTGGACAAGGCTTTTGCGGTGGGATGATGCGTTGTGCGCTTTATTTGGAGCTGACTCTAAGGCGTCCTTTTCCTCCCTTCGTCCCATGGGGTGTGAAGGAATGGGATGCGCGCCTGCAGTAAAAACCGCCATAAAGTTCAGACGCGTCGTCGTCTTACAATTTCTTCTTTTGTGTGATCGCGCGCGCGCGCACTGTTTACACTGAAGATCATGTAATCAGCCGGCAGTTGCCGGTTAATGTCGGCACACAGATTGGGCTCGGGGTCGGGTCGTGTACATACAGCATTTGCGTCCCAATGACACAGTTTCCACGAAAAATAAAGGGAGAGATGTGCTACGGCACGGTGCCGGTAGCGTAATTTGTTATCGATTAATCTTACCCTTCCGCTAAAGATATCCCGGGGATTTTCGTTGCCGTTGGGGTAAACCGTAATGAGTGACAGGTTAGTGGTCATGCCTGCAACCTCCGTTGGAATGCGTAACAGGGGTCAATGCAGGTCGGACAAGGCACACCACACCACACGTCTTGTGCAGCAACAGCAGCCCATATCAATCAGCAGTAAACGTGGCACAGGGTTGGCGCTACAGGGCCCGCAAGACGACATCATCATTTTTAACAGCACAACACCAGCACATTAGCCAGCTCATTGACGCCTCTTTCGAAATGGGACTGGTGTGCCTGTGCCGGATAGGTGGGTAATTATCTTGCCAAATCCCATCCTGTCGCTGGCGGGATAGATGACATACACACCAAACGTCACCTGCTGATGCTGGGAAGCCATCAGCCATGTAGTATGTTGAGTCACCGAACATGAAGAAAGTGAGAGTGAGTCCACACTTCAGCTGTTTCTCGGCCATTGCAAGCTCAAACGCACGCCAAGCCACGCAAATCTTTCCACCGAGTATTTGACGAAATCAATGAACGGATTGGGAGTTTGCCGTGAGAGTTGGAACGGGTGGTGTCCTCCTTCGGAGACCCAGTTTGAGGAGTTCACGCGATTTTGCGCTGGGTCAGTTACCGCAACACACACACGCCTAGTTACCGATTGTTTGTTTAGTGGCAAATTGAATATTATGCAATGGCGTCAAGTGGTCAATTTTTACTGCAACTTTTGCTGCTAAAGTTGAAGAAATGATTCTAATGTCTATTGGTCTATTCCCTGTCCACCACGTGTTATGTTTCGTTTTTCGCCCACTCAACATCAATCTTTTTAATGTACCTCAGACAGTCGGAGTCACCCAAAAAGTTGGCATAAGCTTACAGTATGCCGTTCCGGAACTTCTAAATTCACACCTGAACCAGCACCACCTCGTTGCAAGAATTCCTACGTCTGTCTCAAAGTGTCTTTAACCCAGCAAAGAAAGCAGATGTGTTGAATCTGCATATTCTTACCTCATCCTAACAAACCAAGTCGTTAGCAACGCAACTGTTTAAAAAGCACCATTAAAGAACCTCCAAAGACAAACCACAACACGTGGCCAAAGTCTTCGGGGCTTGGAAACGGGTTTACTTGTTCCACGGCACCCCAATCGCACCTGCTCATCCAACACCTCATCCCGTGTCAACAAGCCGGCAGGTGACTATGGTGGTGGCATTTGGCAATTATCTGTAAAGACCACACCATCAACCGAATGGCTGTTTCGTCCGAGTCCCTGCGGCGTACTTCAAATCTCGTCAAGCACACGCGGCAAGCAAAGGTGTGTCACCACGGGGGTTGTTACCTTGCCTGGTACTCCGTGCGAGGAGTACCTAGGACAACCGATAGCCGGCTCTACTTATCACTGTGTGCCGTGTCGTGGTTTTGCAAACGCTGCCCACGGGATTGGCATATTTTATGATTTTTGTCAGAAGGGCAGTAGGCAAAAAACGCACACACACAGAGTAACTAGCCTAGCTACGAAGATTAGGAAACGTTCTTCTTGCGTCAGATACTAGACTGGATCTGCTGGTGCGTGTTGGTGTTTAAAAAATTATTGGGTGGTAAATAGAGTCGATCCCTGTTTTTGCGTTCCAGTCGTCTAATTGGTTTTTACACACGGCGAATTGCTTCATCTAATGAGTTTGTTTCTTTTTTTTTTTGTCTTACATAATTCACACACTTTTCACACTGTTTCTTACTAGTCGCTAATCAAGCTAATCGATCACCAGGAATTTCCGGCAAAGCTATCCCCCCTAGACATACTGGCCACTTTGGAGGACACACAGCACTTTTGGTGATTTTGAAACATTTACCTCTAACACCTACTAGGCACATGACGCAAATAGACACCTAATTTACTAGAGTGAGCGTGCCCTAACCAGTGTCCAACCGCCACACAACAAGCGCGACGAGTGAAGAAATTTTATTTTTTACAATTGATTATGACGGTCCAATGCCGTATTGTCCTGAAGAAATTTTAATCAGTTTCATATTGTTGCCCCATTGCTGACCATTTCGCACGAAATTGTAAACCGGAAAGCATGCCAAAGAACGGCTTTGCCGTCCTTTACCTTTTACTCCAGTTGCCACTAACACAAAACGAAGGCTCCCAAAAGGTGGACATATTTCTTTTCCTTTTCGACTTCGTTAACCCGCCCCAGCAAAGAAAGCATAACGCGCGGTGTAGTTTGCGAAGAAATTATGTGTAAAATGGCCACCCCACGAGGGGTTGGTCGACATTATCTACTGGTCTCAACATGAACGTGTTCGTGTCCGGCGTACATACGACAGGCATTGCTCTTCCTGTGCTTCACAACAGAGTGTGCTCCTCACAATAATGGTCCCACGCCCTAACCCCCTAATGCTGGGGATTTGCTCCGTGGGCCAGGTGTTTGGTGCGGGTTTAGATTTCCAATTTGTGGTCGCGACCACAAACACGCATTAATTAGCATATTGCCGGTGGATTACTAACCCGGCACGTAGCTCCACCATGTATTTTTTTTTATCTTCTCACTAATGTGATCGTACAATGTCACGCGACTTGGAAGTACTTGCCGGGACAGTTTGCAATCCCCCTATGAGATGTTTTTTGGTAGTAAAAAGCAAGAACACAAAAATAGACACCAGTAATTGTCCGAGTTTTGAGCGAGTCAAATTAATGGTTTGTAAACGATCTTGTGATTTCGTTTACAATTACCACAAAGCAGCTACATTTGAGATCTCATCTTTAGATGATCGCGACTCATCATTAGATGATCATAAAGCACTTTCCGATGAAGAAGAGGCGTAAAGAGAAGTTTTTTTTTACGGATAAAGACTTTGGAGATGGTGATGGTTCATGATCATTGTAAACTTCAACGAAGCGCGCTTGAGAAAAGCAAGAGTGCAAATACTTTGGCAAACTAAACACTTTACTTTTGCTGCACAACATCAGCAGCAGCAGCAATGAACTGAATTGTTAGGTAGTGAAGAGCAAAACCAGTGAAACCTCGCAAGTGTCACACTTAAGGACCACTCCTGTACCAAAGACAGTTTTTCTCAACATTTCTATCCTAACATTCACCCACAGGTCAGTACAAGATCGAAGATCTGGACAAGGTAATGCAGGATCTGCACCGACAGTACGGCCGGATCGCAAAGGTAAACGGATTGATCGGGCATCCGGACCTGCTGTTTGTGTTCGATGCCGACCTCATACGGGACACGTTCAAGAAGGAGGAAGTGCTGCCACACCGGCCGGCGATGCCTTCGCTGCGTAACTACAAATCGAAGCTACGGAAAGATTTCTTCGGTGACAATATGGGGCTGATCGGTGTGTAAGTAATCGCTGGTCACAAAACACACCCAAGTCAGGTTCAATTTCTCATTTAAACCTCTTTTTTTCATGCTTCGCCATGCTCTCAACAGTCACGGCGAAAAGTGGGATGCCTTTCGGGCACAGGTACAGCAGGTGATGCTGCAACCGTCCACGGCCAAAAAATACATCGCACCGTTGGATGAGATTTCTAGCGATTTCATGGACAGGTAAGCTTCGCTGGGCATCCCAAAGCTAGACAATCGTTACGATCGTCTCCGTCGGCGATCTTGCGTGTACGGAAACCTGCCCCAAAAGAGATCGTATAGTTCATGCTCGAGGTCATCTTGCCGTACGGTGGTTTGGGGAGTTTCAAAGTCAACCTGTTTAAATGTTGCCACTACGGTGTCCCCACCGAAGACTAGCTTCAAACTTGATGGAAGGAACTTTATGACGGACGCAAAATTTTTGGGTAGCCTTCGGTGAGGAATCTTGTGTCGTGTAGGGCTGACGTCAATGACACAACTAGCGGCTTCTTTGGCAAGACGGTACAGTTTTAAAAGAATGCTTCGATTATTGGAATCGTCAAACCAGTTTTCATCAGCCTCCAGAACCGCGTGACGCAACTTTGTCCACAAGAAGTTTGGATTCGCAAAAACGACGTCCATTTGCCAACATAAAAATACTCTTCTTAATTCCTTCTCTTCACATCCAAATTCCTTTTTCTTGCTCCAATATACACACACACACACATAAGCACGCACGACGAAAGTCGTGTCTGCAAATTTCTTATTCGTATTTGAATAATTAAGTTTCCCTACGCCTCTCCCCCCATTGCAATATATATTCTTCTTCTCCTTTCCGGCAGGATACAAGAGATGCGTGACGAAAATAACGAGCTGCCGGGAGATTTTCTGCACGAGCTGTACAAGTGGGCGCTAGAGTGTAAGCATCCCACCCATTACGCTTCGATTATCCGATTGTGAGCGGAATAAGCTGCACCTAATGCAAACAGGAGAGACACATCAGCGTAACGATAAAACGGGCACACCCAGCACAGCTCAGGCTTGCTTTTAGCAAAGAGGATTAATTAAGCCAGATTTTGTTGTAGAGTGCTTCAGCAGCGCTTTTTTTCCTGTTTGTTTTCCTACCATCCTACTTAACGGCACAGGCGTCTGACCTGTTTCATTCGCACTCGCAAATTAGCAAAGGAATTAACGCTTTTCTGGCTCGTTTATTAAAAAATTAAAACACCTAATAGTTTTTACCTTGTGGTTCTATCTTCCCTCCCATCGACAGCTATCGGGCGGGTCGCACTCGACACACGTCTCGGCTGTGTGTCGAAGGACGGGAACGACGAGTCGAAGCGCATCATTAATTCTATCAACACCTTCTTCTGGACCGTGGCGGAGGTCGAGCTGCGGATGCCAATCTGGCGCATCTACGAGACAAGCGCGTACAAAAACTACATCGGTGCTTTGGACACATTCCGAGAGTACGTC
The DNA here is from genome assembly GCF_943734695.1 of Anopheles maculipalpis. Classification (NCBI taxonomy): domain Eukaryota; kingdom Metazoa; phylum Arthropoda; class Insecta; order Diptera; family Culicidae; genus Anopheles; species Anopheles maculipalpis. The sequence goes on from NC_064872.1 coordinate 74,279,209, forward strand.
CCATATCCGTCGCACGTCGCAATCGATCGTGTCTACGATATGTCTAAGTTGTGTTTTTTTTTTCTTGCTGTTTCTTCACATTTTCTACCAGACTTTGCATGCGACACATCAACATCGCAATGGAGAAGATGAACAGCAGCACCGAGCAGAAGAGCGAAGAGTGTATCTCGATTGTCGAACGTATACTACAGAAGACAAACAATCCAAAGATTGCGGCAGTGCTGGCACTCGATCTGATTATGGTTGGCGTGGATACGGTAAGCCGCCGTGTCAAGTGGATGTGTGAGGGTGTGTCCGTTAATCTTTAACCATTACTGCAACTGTGTATTCTGCCTATTGCCAGACATCCGTTGCGGCGACATCGACAATTTACCAGCTCAGTCAAAACCCGGACAAGCAGGAGATTCTGTTCAACGAAATTAAGCGCAGTATGCCGTCCCCGGACACCAAGTTCACGATATCGATGCTCGAAACCATGCCTTATCTCAGGGCCTGCATCAAGGAAACGCTGCGGTAAGTTGATTTTTATCAAGCCGCAGCACCGCAGAGCCCATTCTTTTAAAAATAGACTTTCAATTTCCGCCTTCTTGCAGGATGTATCCGGTCGTTATCGGAAATGGGCGCAGCTTGCAAACAGACGCCGTCATCGGTGGTTACCACATACCGAAAGGAGTAAGGAGCAACACACAGCACCTATTTAGCGATAACGAGAAATTAATTTTCAAATAAAATTCATACAAATTCTCTTTCCTTTTTTCAGACGCACGTTATATTCCCCCATCTGGTCGTTTCGAATCTGGAACAGTATTTCCCCGAACCGGATCGTTTCGTTCCGGAACGGTGGTTGAAGCGTGGTGAACTCAAAGAACACTCCGGCTGTCCACATGCTGGCCAGAAGATACATCCCTACGTGAGCCTTCCGTTCGGGTATGGGCGGCGAACCTGCATTGGGCGACGGTTTGCCGAATGTGAGCTGCAGATACTGCTCTCGAAGGTAATATGTTACGTTACGTGCGTTACTTTAATATTTTGAAAAAACAGCATAACGCTAACGCTGTCAACCGGGTTGCCTACTTTTGGGCACTTTCTCTCACAAAACGCTTCACTTGTAGCTCTTCCGGCGGTACCAGGTGGAGTACAACTACGAGAAGCTTACGTACAAGGTGAACCCCACCTACATTCCCGACAAGCCGCTAAAGTTTAAGCTTACCGAGCGGACCAGCTAGGGTTGGGTGAGATCAAGCGGGCAATGCCAGTATCCGAGAGCTATTGGGAATCAACATTCAGTGTGCGAACGACGCACGACTATAATCTAAGCTTGTGTACATAAGTCGGTAAATGTTAAATAAAGTAAGACATTATAACAAGTTAAAAAGCCCTTTTTCGCAATTTCATAAATCGTTAAACGATGCCATTTAGAAATGTTTGTTCAGCCAACTGTTTCGGTACTCACTATTTTGCGGAATCGTTCAGCTGATACTCGTTGCTGCGGCAGAAACACTCCTGCACGCCAGAATCCGACCACAGTCTTTTCATCGCTAATAGCAGATCCTCCGAGAATGGTTCTGTGTCGTGCATCCGCTGTACTACGTCGAACACCATCTTTGCGTCACACTGTTGTGCAGAAAATTGAAATGTTAGAAAGAAAAGAGGGGGAAAAAAACGTTACCATCTTCCATAACAAGCTGTCAGGTTTGTATTCGTTCTAGTCGTATTTGATAGCAGAAAGCAAAACAGTGCTTCCCCCTTCGAACGAACAAAGTTCTAGGCGAACCAGTTTGAAACCACACGAAGGATAAACGCATTTGATAAACGGTAGCGTATGAGGCGGCCAACCACGTTTGCACCACGTGTGCTCCCAGACGGTGCCACGAACGCATGGTGCAACCGGGTTTCCTTTTCCGACCAGCAGCACTGCTCTACCCACCTCGCTGATCTAGCAGCGAGGTGAAAAAACCGCAAAACCCCGAATTCGAAACTCGCTTTGACGGGTGCTTGTGCTTGCTAGTAGCAAACCTGTCACCGTATACAACTGAAGCGCAATCAACCGTTCTGTTTTGGCACACGACGCGGTGTTGGTTTGTAGCACCTAGGCCTAACCGCAGCCACGGGACTCCAATTTCCGTGCGGAACTGCCATCCACGCGTGAGAAGGGACGGGTCGTTTTAGGCTGCCCAACGCTACTGCTATACTCACGCGGAGAGCAATACGTGTGTCAACGTGTTGCAGCAACCGATTGGGAATGGAAAAATCACGTACGTTTAAATGGTTCTGCTGGAGCCGGTTGAGTTGCAGACAGGCATCGAACAAAGTGATTGATTTGCAATGCTAACAGGGATTACTGTATGGGCGCGGGACTCGTTGAATGGATGAATAATTTTTGGGAACAAAAATAAACGCAATACACGCTTATTACTATAAATACGGCCCACAACTTGCTTACCTCTCGTTCGTTATTGCCGAACGCAATGCTAAGGTTTGGCATCGCTCGCAGTATTGCAACTAGTGATTGTATCGTGTTGCTGTACACTACTGGCCTATACTGTTTGAAATCCTCTGACGTAAAGCCACTTTCGTGAATAATTCTGTAAGTAAAAAAAAGGAAAAAGAGGAGAAGGTATGAGAAAATGTTTTTCCATTCAAATAAGGGCGTTATATGCATGATTTAGACAGATACATCCGATAGAATTACTTTACGAGTCGTACATCTCTTCTTTTTGGCTTAACGAACTGCTAAGTTCACGTCGACCAGCGAATGGCTAACGAGATTTGGTCAATTCTCAGTAGGGAGGAACGTTGCCAAATGGGAATAAGGCCTCGGTCCTGTCATGTGAAGAACGGCGTCGCTGACGTATCTTCCACAGGGTCGTGCATCTCTCAGGATGCCAATTGCAAAAATAACGTGTAAACCATGGAACAAATTTTCAAGAGGTCAGCATAAATACTGTAAAAACTGCTTGCTGCTAGTTCAATCCCTTCCACGCACACATCCCACGCAAAAAAAGTTATAACTTGTTTGCTCGTTTCTGCACTCAACGTAACTACTTTCCGAGTGTCCTTCGAATCATCCTTCCAGTGTCTTACGGGTTGGAAAGTGTAGAGCTTTGGATAGCTGTAGTTCATGTGTTTAAACTAGAAGAATAAAAAAAAACGTCCTCGGCGAGCACCACCTCTCGACACAAGCACGATTGAAGATGATAAGTAAAGTTCGAAAGTAGTTCGCTCCACGTATCAAACGGAAGAGTACAACGTACAAAATACTACACCAACTCCTGTAAGCTCCTTGAAGATGAGCATGACAAAAACAGACACACAAAGGGTCGATTGAGCACCGGGATCCACATACAAATGGAAATACTGTCAGTCGTGTCTTGTGGAGTCGCGTATTGCTGATGCGGGAGCGGTACGTAACGGGTACGGGGCCGCTTGGGCAGTGGAAAATAGGAGCAAAAACAGTTTAGCTGCAGAGTCAACAGAAACAAAGGGGTTCTCCCCTCGCTTTGTGTGAACTTTGAACGGTGGAACAAAAGCAACGACCAAAAAAAGAAAAGCCCACACTGAGTAGCGGGTTGCATGCTAAAATCGATAAAAAAAGCAACTCCTTTTTCCACGGCTCCCAAGGCAGCCGCCAACGCGATTGTTATTTCCTTATTTGATTTTTGTTGTTGTTCTTGTTGATCCCTTCCCCCGTAATCCGTGTCGTGTCTTGGCTTCCTTGGGAAAGAGGGCCACTTGCTGCCGCCGGTTGATTCCTGTTCCTGTATGCGACCGAAAGGAAGTTACGTTAAATATTCCATACCCCAGTGACTCAACGACCGATTGGTGGTTGAGCTAGGGCAGACATGTCCAATGGCTGAACAATTGGGGAGGAATAATAATATAAACGATATCGCGTGTGAATCGTATGCAACTAGAGTGCTGTTTTCGCGTTACTAGCGATAAACGGAGGGTGAGATATAGTTTATATACGGTGCCGTCAAAGACAAAGCAGTATTTCGTCATACAAAAAAATGAAATACGCTCCTGTTTACTGGGGACAAAGAAATCAGGTTAAAGAATGTGGGTATTTTTCCGTGGTACAATTTTTGATATAATTTTTACTTGCCAAAAAGTCGCGGAAGCATGGCATCAAAAATGCGACCTCTTTATTATATTTTTACTTAGAGGTCGTTTGAAGGGGAGAAGGGAGGGGACGGGGGAGGTTACCTCTAGCCTTACGTTTTGATGCAGAGAAGGGTTGTGTTTCGTAATAAATGTGCCAAAAAATCGAGATACAAAGGCGCCGGTTTTCATACGGCAGGACCGGAGTTCAAATCCCATCCGAAACGTTCTCCCGGCGTTGAGGGCTAACTATCCAACTACGTGGGATAAGCAAGACCAGTAAGCCATTAGATGACCGGCGTGACCTAGAAGGTTGTTAAGGTTGAACGTGTTAAGAAGGCAGGTTGTCCTGCCTCAACACAATACAATAACGAGTTAATTTTGGTTAAATTCAGTAGGATCTATTATTAAAACTATTCAAAACGTTCAAAAACTATTATAGAACAATCTTAATAGGTTTCGGAGTGGCCCGGTGGTACAGGCGACAACGGCGCAGGTCTTTATACGGCAGGACCGGGGTTCAAATCCCGTCCGGACCCGTAGTGAGGACTGACTATCCAACTACGTGGTATTGGCAAGTCTAGTAAGCCATTTGATGGCCAGCAGCGTGACCTTAGAGGTCGCTAAGCCAAGAAGAGAGAGTTGATAAGTTTCAGTGTACAAATTCGAACTTCTTCGACTTCATTTTACCCATAGGGATAGTCTGGATAGTGGCGAGTTTTGTCAATTGGGATACAATAAAGATTGGAAATAGATACGTAGACCAATCGTAGGCCACCGCAGCGGGAGACGAATAATATTAATTCTAGGATAACGAAATTTAGTGACGACGCTTTATAAATTACAGTAATGTATTATATTTTCTAAACACGCACATATTAAATACTCAATACTTACTTCATCTGTTTAACGATTGTACTTTTTCCCGATTCGCCAGCGCCTGAAAGTATGTGAAACAACAACAAAATGCACGTTAGTATTACAACACAACGACCAATGAAGCTGTCATTTAAAAGCACGAAAAGAATGTAGTAATAATATCCTGCTTTATGTTTAATCAACGAATAATCAACAGAAAATTACAACATAACCTTACCCATGGAAGCATGATTACTTCATTCCTAACGAAATTACTTCCCTCGGCGCGTTAGGTTTAAAAATACTTTGCCACAATCAAATTTTTGCGTTTTTTTTTCTTTCCTCCAGTATTATTCACACCCAGCCTTCATAGCCCTCGGCTCGTGTAGAGATCCGTCGGTCTCTCACGCACGGAATGCTCACGTGCATTATTAAAACTTCATCCGTAAGTGCGCAATAAAGCACCGAAGTACGCGGGCGTACGATCACTGCCACTGAGAGGGAAAACTTGGAAAATTGGAAAAACCAGCTCTCGGGATGGATAAAAATATGTTCCCTTTTCTTTTCGTAAAACCAAGCCTCCGCTCCAGGAATTTCTTCATTTTTTTCTACTGCAGAAAAAGCAGGAACGAGTGCTGCACTTGAATTTCCAAAACGCAAACCAAGCAATGCCAGAGCGCCCGAGTTGAGAGTGTATTGCAAATTTCAGTTCAACAATAAATACTTTCCCTTCCCCAAATTTGTAAAAACGGGTAGAAAGCGAGAAAAATAAAACGCACAGGCACACACAATACGATGTAAATGAGCGAATTGACGTCATTCGTACTGATCAATGGTTCGATTTTCGCGGCTTTTCTCTCGACTGTGGCTGTGGTTGTGCGCGTTCATATCAGAACATTTCCCATTCATAGGACAGACTTGGTGGGTGCCGCCCGGTGGGAAGAAAAGTTTGCAAAAAAACCAAAGCTTCCGACACGAGGAACGCCGTGTGGACTAAGCAAGGGCAGAGGTTTTGAGATAAATATTTGAACAGACGGTTTCTCCACGGTCAGAAATAATAGTAACAAAACAGCGTCGCTCCCGGTTATCGTCGGCCGATGCCGATTCAAACCGGTGGCCCCGGTGGCAACAAATAATCCCAGCGGTCGAAAAATGGAGCGTTCTTAAACTACAGCGCCATCTAGTGGGAAATTGGCCACGAATTGGGTCTAAGTAAATTGGAGTGTTCTTTCTTCATTCTCACCCAACGCAAACTGTTGTGGTTTGAAGAAGATATATGCCACGGTGGAAGAAGCTGTAAGTGTTTTCCAATCGAGAATCGGCGTCCTACAGCTTCTGCTCCATTGTGGTAGAAGAGAGGCAAGGAGATCTTCAAACCATAGCGTACGAAGTGTTTACAATAACGCTGAATGAAACAGTCTGGAGAACCCGATTCCGGATATACTATGGGGAGCGCGTGAGTGTGTTGAGTGAGAGTGGTTGGAACGGGGGCCGGCTCGTGGCACACGAGTCATCAGCAATCCCAATCTCTCTCCAACATTCAAGGGAGGGTTTTGGGGTTATATTTAGAAAATCAGTGTTCACCAATGCATCGAACATGTTTATGGGATAAACCTTCCTGCTGTCGGCTGCCCCACAGCAGGCCCCCCTCTTCAGCTCGCTCGCCAGCGATTCCTAAACAAAATCAGGATTGAGGTGGATAGAGGTTTTCGGTGAGATCACGGCACACTCTTGTACGGATCGTTCCAAATTTCGATTCGAAATGATCCACTCCACTGGCATGCGAATAAACCAGAATCAAACCCATCATCCTGACACTCAGAGAAGCCGGAACACACAGGTTGTACTACATTGTAGCGTTCAATTTCGGCACGAAAAGTTTGTCTTTAGTTTTCTCTGAGCACAATTTAAGTAGGTTCTTCTACTAAAGATTGGCCGTACGCCAAGCAAAGCTGTTAACTAGTTCAGTGTACATTAATTATGGCACGACTACGAGATGTTCATAAAGCTGGAGGTTTTTTATAGCACACTTTCGATGTTATACATTATTTTAAAATAAAGACATAAACTTCCTTACAATACAATTCACACCGTTACGTCCGCTTTCCCCCCCCCCCCCCCTTCCCTTACCGAGCAGTAACAGTTTGATGTCCTTGGCCGCCTGGATACCGTCCTCCTTGAGATTACGCTCGATCAGGCGGCTCCTAGCGGCGGCAGCCCGTTCCTCAGCCGACTGTGCGCACCCCATAATGCGTATCGCTTCCGTGCAGAACGTTTTGAAGGTTTGTTGTCGGTTCGGCCAAAAGGGTTTGGCCAAACGAAAATCACAGCTTTGAAAATTTAAGGGGAGGGGATGATGATGATGGCGCTCTCCCACTCTTGCACGCACGCACACTCTCTATCGATCCGGTTGCAGAGCGGAGGAAGCTGCACTGAAGTTAAGTTTGTGCCGGATGGCGTTCTTACAAAATATATTTTACACTCGGTGACTAGTGCTGCAGCAACCTATCACTACACCCTGTAAATTGCAACCCCACGTACACACAAACATACACACGCAGTGGAGACTTATATGCTAGGCACGCCAGCCACCGAAAGTTTGCCACTTGCCACAGTGAACACTTGCCGTCGATCGCACACACCGCACGTGTCGATCGCTTCTTCGCTTCACTTTAATCGGCGCCGTGTTTTGTTATTTGCTACAATTTTCTAAGAAAATTTGGAAGACATTTAGAATAAGCTCAGTAAGATGGAAACGAGCGCACGGTTTTACTTGAAGGATATAAAAGGTGGATTTTATAGCAAGCAATAGCATGAATAAGTTACAAACGGTAGAGGTTTAACTATGCACGAAATCCGAGGCAAATAAGCAAACGTTTTATTGGTCCTTTAAAATCCTCCCCAAAAAAACTTCCCATTTGCCGATCCGATTATAGAACCACCTTCTCGAGATCCACCCTTGTGTGCTGGAGTTTAACGATCACAGACCGCACACGGACACTTGAGCCGTCATAAAATCTGGAAAGAAAACATCCACCCGTCTCGTCTTCATTTTCGTGTCCAGCGTGTCCTTTAGCCACGTGTTCGTTTTGCCCAAAAGCCTTCCAATGTCCAAATGTCCACTAGCGCACTATTCACTTCACTACAAAATGCTTTTTTTTCCTTTTTTTTTTTTCACCACACACCACCACGTTTCGTCACACTGTTTAATCGTCTGCCGGCTCACCCTCGGCCACACTCACTTGTATGGTCGGAGACGTGTGTTTTGATGAGTAAAATCATCACCCCGTAACATGGTGTCACTGGACACCCTTGTATCGTGCATATGCGTAACATGCCGCACAACTGATGACGTTGCTGATGTGAAACGCTGTCCGGTAAATTTGCCATTCCGAAATATTTTTCTTCCCTCCGGAGAGTATCCTCTTTTTTCGGTAGCACACAGCCATTAATGAATGATTTATTGTGGTCCATTTGGGCCGCAGAAGACGAGCAGAGGAAGGAGCAGCTGCTCGAATGCGGCAGCAATACGAATACGGATGTATACAAAGGATGTATAGCTTTTATCTCAAGTGCGATATCGATTAACGAATGGCGATGCTTTTGATGATGATGGAGTAGCGCGCGCTTTTGGCCATTATTCCGCTGCTTGGTTTGGTCAGAAAGAATTTTCTCTACCCCCGGGATAATAATATAAAACGGTTGCAAGATAAACAGCATGATGAAGCTTTATTTTTTTTGAATAGAATTTTATCATTAAAGGTACGATGTTTATATAATTCTTACTGGATATTTTGGATGGTTTCTCAAATTAAAAAATATTTCTGGCAGCGAAAGCACTTTCAAAGTAACGATCGCAGATGATATTGCAACAGTAGCACATAGTTTCAGTGGCACAACCGAAGCACGAAGACTTATCATGTGCTGCGATCGTTCAAATTGTTGCTATTGGGGTCTTTGTAGGCTTTAGTATCTATTTTCATTTTTTTAAGCTTCATTGGCAAGGTCAGCTTATACAAATTATGTACATAAGAAGTTTATGTATACTCTGACATTTATTAATTTTATTAATTTCATTTATTTTACTTCACAATTTGTCTGCCTAAGGCTACACAAAATTTCCAACTTAATCGCTAAACGTTAAGGGAAAAGAGGTCAAAAGAAGTTAAGTAGACTAAATGATGAGCAGTGAAGACGAGCACGGAAAGTGGCTGGGGAGAGGATAAGTCAAATAGGTCGGAGGAAGAATTAAAGGCACGAAAGGCACACCAGCAAAGGATCATTCGCACCTACCGTTGGCAGGCCGAGCTGACAAGGCAGAGCTGAGCCAGTACCTCCAAAACACTTTGCGCACAGCAAACCGCGTGAAGGTCCTCTGGATCCGCTCAATTCGCGAGGCAGCTGTGATGGTAGTAGGCGATCAAATTATTGACGCATGCTCCAACGACGAGCGCACCAACGAGCAGTAAAAATATGCATTTTACGTAGTTCTAAACTGAACCACTGAAAAAGCGCAATTGAAACCTAAAACCCCCCGCAAAGTATATTTCCCCCTTTTCTGCCACACAAAAATTACACACAAGGCGTTAGCATGCTCTCGTGACTTTATCAGTTTTCGTTTAACCTAAAAACTTCACTCAATCAATAATAAGCAGCGGGACGAGTTCTTTATTCAGCCCTGCCGAAAACAGGGCCGCTAACAGACACAAAAGAACTCGCCACAAACCGAACTGTTTCCAAGTGTCTTACTTTAGTACCACAAACTAAAACTCCAACCGCTTTCGTGGTACACAATGTTTCGCGTGCAAAAGAGACCCCCCAAAAAGCACGCCACATAAACAATGTCTGGAGCGAGTGGTTGGATGTTAGAAGGTTATGGTGGTGGTACAGAAATTCGAAAAGCCTCATTATTTTTGAGGTTGCAATTGAAAAATTGGATAAAAGGAGACAAAAAAAAGGCGAAAATATAGAGCAACAATCCAAAACCATCCATTCATTTGCGGATCAGAGGCAGAAACGCCACGCTGCCACGCTCTCTCTAAGGACCCGACGACATGCAAATGTAATTCATATTTTTGTCACTTATTTTCTTGCCCTTCCTGCCACAATTCTCGTCCAACTGCTTTTCACCGACCCCTTTGGTAACCCCCCCCCCCCCCCCCCACTCACGATAAAACAAGTGAACCCGGTTTGTGTGTTTGCGCTATCGGGTTATGGACGGACGCTACTAAACGGTTTCCTTTCTACTGCGCATGGCACGTGGCAATTTTTGCAAACAGGGAGTTTTACATCCTCCAAAAGTGGTAGTATAAACGCACACACAACAATACCTGTTACCGGGGCAGTACAAGAAGCAAAAGAAAGGTAGCTTTTTGTGCTTACTTGATGACTTGAACGCCGTATTTTAGATTTTATTTTATTCATAATTCTAATACTGGAGTAAAATTCAAAAAATATACAAAGCTTCATTAAAATAAGCTCTTTTTTAATCAAAAACAAAATTTTATGATAATATTTCCCACAATTGTCTTCCATTGCTATTAATCCCCGTAAATCGATCACAACCGATTAATATTAATTCATCGACCAAATCGAACCATTCCATTTATAGACGATCGCGGGATTAGTGGCGAGCCCCGGCACGAGTGAGCGTTCGACCAAGATATTGATTTGAGGTAAAATGAAGTTATTAATAGTGCGTCGCATACCTGTGCGTTAGTGGGTCAAATGTGAGAGCCCTCCTGCGCTTCGTCTGGCATGGGTTTAATCGAGACTACATAAGAAATTGAACAAGATAGAGCCATCCGTCTTTATTTTTGTTTTATTCTTAAATAACGGTTTGGGTCTCGTATTGCTTTCGAAAGCTATAATAATCTATGTGAAAAGGTCACACAAGGATGAATGTTTGCTGGCCAGGATGAACTGTTTTAATAACTTTTAGCTTTTTCATAATACAAATAGATTTTTCATATACAAACTATGGAACGAATTTTGTTAAATGTATTTTACATTTTTGACGAGACAATAGTTGAAATACTGTACTGAGAGCCAGAACTTTCCCAAACGGTGGAGGGGAACTAAAATTAATGATTTAATTACCATAGCGAAGAACCCATCATCTGCAACTCAATTACCTTGGGTAATCAAAAGTGCACTTAAAAAATAAAACTGCCCTTATTTCGAAGATGTCGGCGAACTCAATTTGCAAAATTAATCGCTCGGGTGCCAATCGCAGCATCACGGGTAGGGGGGCTACAGTCAGCGCCAGTTTCTTGAGCACTAACCCAAACACACACACACAGCTAAAAGAAGCGCTAATAATAAATTATGCAATAACAAAAAAAGCCCCGTACCCTCTCTACACGTTCCCCCATGTCCCGATGGCCGTCCCGTTGCAAAAGCAGCAATGGAGACGCTTGGTGGCTGGTACGCAATTTCGCGCTTTTCTCGTGCTTCTGGCGGGCATCGCCCTCTCAAGAAGGAAGAGCTTGTTTAACGAAAAAACATAAAATCGGCTACGTAAAATAAGAAGCACACACAATGCTACCATCCAAGTAACCACCATCGTTCGCAGCCTTGTGTAGTGCTGCTTTCACCATTTTATTACGACTGCAGGCATTACGGCACTGGCGAAGCTTTCTTCGCCTTACACCGGTTTAACAACTGGTACTGCGACGTACAGAGAAAAGGGACTAAATAAGAGTTACACTGTGAGGTGAGCTTATTTTTAGGATCCACGGAAACCCAGCCGCAAGGTGACGACCACGACGAGTGGGCGACAGACGTGCATGTAATCAAGAAGCAAGCGAGCGAAAACCGATGCTACGGTAAATTGGGTAAGCCCGTTCCGTTCGTTATCATTAACGAATTCTCACTTGTGCGACACGCCCCGTCGTCTCGTACCGCTCTCTCAAACTGGGCGCCATTTCACAGAATGTTAACCAAGCGCTCGAACACAAAAAAGGTCGTACGCACTAAACCCTTCGCTGGGTGCAGTACGCTTGATTTTGCAAAGAAGTAACATTCCTCTTCCAATTTTGACCTTGAGCTGCGCCACAAAGTTACCACGTGTGTGTGTGTGTGTGTGTGTGTGTGTGTGTGTGTGTGTGTGTGTGTGTGTGTGTGTGTGTTTGAATGTGTGAAAAGCTTTTTCCAAACGCTCTTTCAAAGTGATGTTGATCCACCCTCAGCCCTGGCGAGTGATTGGAACCGTAAAGGAGTCTGTAAATGGGATCCTTAGGTGAGGCCAACTTTTGGGTGGATAAGGTGCTGCTGCTACAATGAGCTGGAGGTTTGAAAAGAAAACTTTGCTTTTTTTTCCTCCTGATGTTACGATAACAAGAAATTTAAGAGATAAACCAAGAGAGAGTGAGTGACAGGGAGAGAAAATGCAGCCGGGAGTTAAACCAATAAAGGGAAAAACTACTTTCTAAGGGAACGAACTCCCTTAGCCAATGTCCCGACACACACACACACACACACACACACACACACACACACACACACACATACTATATAGCACAACAGAAGTGAAAGTTTTATGTAGCTTTTTCCCCAAATCCCTTACCAATTCAGACACAAATATACACACACAGCTCACATTACATCCTTTGCGGTGCGGTTGTGCATGTGTATGTGTGTGTTTGTACCTCATTTTTCGGTATCTCATTACAAGAAAATCTCTGATTCACAGTGGAAGCCATCCTACGTAACAGCCTTCAAAAGCAGCAGCATTCCAAGAAAATTGATCTTTCATTCTCTCTCTAGCTCTCGCACTAACACCAGGACAAAATGGATTGCTCTCTTTCTCTCCTGCTTGTTTATATTTTTCCAAATCAAGCTTTTGCTCTATGTGTGTGTGTGTGTGTGTGTCGAATCTCCAGATTGCTTTTCTTAAACGAATTTAATGCGCCTACTTCGGAACCTGACATAACACATTCAGCTTCCGACGCACAAATACCCACAACAATCACATTTTTGGATAGGACACCCTCTACTTTGGGGTGTGATTTTGTTTTTTTGCTTGTTTCTTTGAGGAAAATAATGTCTTCTAACGACTCATTCGTTGTCGTCCCGTGTAGCTCAGCTCAGCTCCAAATATTCATCCGTTGCGTACACACAGATGATGATGATTAAGCTGCTGGAAAAGGGTTGCTGCTTAGTTGCAACAACAACAACAAAAAAAAGTCGAAAAGGGTCCAAAAGTTGGGGTGTTTGCATATTAGAATTGGATCACAGAAGATAAACGGTGGATGGTACGATTCGTTTTAAATGATTAACAAACACGAATAAACAAACGGAATGGTTAATGGAGAGAACGGACCTCCAAACTTCAAAGAAAAATTATTTAATTTAGAATACTGTCACTATGAAAAAGTGATGCTTTTGTCGAGAAAAGAATGCTGCATTTCAGTCTAATAAATGACGAGTTATGTTTGACTTCAAAAACTCTATTTTGTATGATTATACTTGGTTCAACAATATCTGAATCTACTTCAAAATATCCCGGGAGCATTCCCGTGGTAGAGGCGACAGTGGCGCCAATCTTCACGCGGCAGAAACGGAGTTCAAATCAAATCCGTACCGTTTTCCCTCAGTGAGCACTTGACTCTCCAACTACGTGGTATAAACAAGTCTAGTAAGCAATTCGTTGACCAACGCGTCCAAGTAGGTCGTTTAGCCATGACAATCCAAGCTATTGATCCTTTAAGCACCAGCAAAAGCAAAAGCACCAGAATTAGGATGAGATTAGCATGAGCTCTACACGTTATACTATCCGGAAACATTTACATTGACCTTCTCAGCTCATTTTTTGACAGCTTTCGTGAACAGTCTATACCAAAATAATAATTTCCACGAAAAAGAAAAAAAACCCCACTCCCATTAATGCTATCTGCTCTGATCACTCTTGTGTAAACGATCTGCAATCTGATGACCACCGGAGGCAGCAAAAGCAAACCAATCGCCCACATCGAACAAGATGTTGTCAACGAGTGTTGCCGGGGGGCCGTACAACAGGTGTGCGATACGACCATTGGCGTAGATTTGCTACTACGCCAAATTCCAGGGAAATAGCTCGGAACAGAAAACAAACGACGATGGCGATTGGTCTTCCTGGGTGGTGGATTTTTCCGTGATCAATTTCTCGTACACAGTGGTAACTAAACGTTCTGGAAGATATTGTCGATATTGCGTTTTCTTTTTTGGACGCTGAACAAGAAAACGCTTTGAACAGCAAGACTTCGCAAGTTGTCTTAATTAGTTTAAAATAAAGAAGAAAAAATTCACTATTCTACAGCACTTGATTGGTCCACATCCAGTTCAATTAAATCAATAAATGGGTAAAAAATAAAATTTCCTTCCACGTCGCGTGTACTGGGTTGTGTTTGTTCACAACCCTGTTGCCCCTTTTCAATCTGGCAAAGGTGCAAAATGGTACACGTTCGAAATGCTATCGGTTTTGGCACCGAACCCCAATTTCCTGTTGCATTCGCCCACCCGGCAGCCGTGCAGCAGAGACCGATGCACCGAAACAGTGCGCAACAGATAACCAACCCCAAACCCCCAAAGCGGACCAACCGATTGTGTGTGTGTGTGTGTGCACAGCACTGTGCCCGGCGGGCGGAAGTTGTGCTGTACGTGTCTGTGGTTCTGGACAATGTCGGACAGCGGATGTACCCTTTTCTCATCAACCAACCCACCTACCTCACACGATGGAAAGGCGTTGAAACACCAGAGAATGCAACAGGAGTGGAATTTGGAGCAAAGCCACACCTTATCACAAAAGGTGGTGAAAGCAAAGCAGCAGCAGCAGCAGCAACATATACAGCACATCCAACCACTATTATCGTTCGGCTCACATTGTTCGCTGGTCCCGCATGGCACAGCCCACCGCGCAAAGCCATTTTTATCCCAACCGTACCGGAAAATCGATTACGCTGTGCACTTTGGGGACAAAATTTAATCTATTACGAGCAGGCTGGAATGGCTGGCCCGCGGTATGGTGCTGGTGGTGGTGCTTAGAAGGATATTTATAAATAAATAATGCCAAGCAAGCCAAATCAAATGGCGGTTGGTAGTGTAAAATTGGAGCCTTTTGTTGGCTGCTCTGCAATAAATGCAATTGTGCCCGAAGAGTAAAGTAACTAAGCGATTTTTTCTTAAATGGTTTTTTATTAGGCCAAATGAAGGTCATTCTTCACCTTCGAAGGAATCCCCTTCCGATGCAATGCACCTCTTCCACCTCTTCTCCCACTCCTCGAAGCAGGTTGAAAACGCGGATTCTGGGATGTCCTTTAGTTCCGCCGATAACTTAGTTTGATAGTTAGTCTCCGGGAACGGTTCGGATGGAGTTTGAAGAATGCTCTCGGTGCTCTACTTACTAATCTTGGCTCAACGACCTTCTAGATCTCGGCGGCTCATCTAATGGCTTAGTAGACTTTATTGCACGTAGTTGAACATTCAGTCCTCACGAGGAAGGAACGGTTCGGATGGAGTTAGAACTCCGGTCCTTGTCGTCTACTGATACTACCCCAACTTTAAGCAAACTTGAGCAAAAAGCAGAAGTCTTAAAATGCACTATCACGAGGACACTCCTCTAACGAAATGTAAGGCTCATGTCTCAGGATATGTCATATTCTGTTCCTGTTTCAACAAACATCATCCATCAACGTCACTTCTGATTTGCACTTCAATGATGCAAGAAAGTGATTTTTCCTTTTCTTATGCACCGTTGCAGAAGTGAGGATAACAAGTCATGCTTCCATTAGAATTTAATGGAGAGGAAAACCTTATTGGGAGGCTGCAGAAAACTAAATCAAGGTCTGAGAGTCTAATATGTCATCTAAAGTATCCGTCTAATACACACTTATGCAAACAAGCAACATCATAGAAGAAAACAATGCACAAAATTGACACGAAAGTGACAACCGCACGACAAAACATATCTGCACACTAGCTGCAGATAACCTTCAGTGCTCGTTAGTTTTGCACAACGTATCAAACCAAGTGTCCTTCAAAGGCATCCTTCTCGCCATCACATGGCACTGGTCTTAAACGTCACAGTAGTGGTCCAGCCCCAGCTACCAGGACTTTGCCATCAAACGGCACCATGCGGAACCATCAGCAGCGTTCATCAATGCTGTTGCTCCAGGGGAGCTAGTAATACGGCGATAACACACAGCTCCCTCAGCACTGGCAGTTTTCAAATGTGTGCGTGTGTGTTTCACGGGTGGAAAGGCCGAGCATGGACCAAGGCAGCATCACAGTGGTGCGAAGGTAGCACCGGATCCGGATGCGAAAACCTGCAGGGGGTGTAATGGAAGCCACTGGGAGCGAAAGCAATGCCCATGCGAGAACATTGCCTGGCCTGGGTGTGTATTAGTGTGAGTGTAGTACGATGAGCGGAGAGAGAGGAAAAATCGATATTCACCCCCTCTGTAGTTCGTATCAGAACCGAAAAGTGTGCGCGTCGCTGTATGTGTGAGAAGGTGATAAAGATTCCGTTGTTCACACAGCGCCTGTTAATCATGATATCTCACGCAATTTCTGTTGTTTCACGCTTCGCGATTACTTGTACACTGTGTGCGTGGCTCTGAGTGTATGGGAAAGTGCTAAGTTACTAAGGAAACGACTCCTGATGCACGCACACACACACAAGCGCGAGCTGTAACAAGCGGATAGGCAGGACGACGCGTTTGCGCGCACATTGATGGGCACACATACTGTCACACCAGCCCACAGGCACAGGAATAGTGGGGAAAGATGTATCTCCACCATTTCTGTGGTGGTGGTCGCGTTAGGGCTGCTGTGCGCGTTGAAGGTTGACGAGAGTGAAAGAAGTCGCCGAACGTCAAACGATTTAAACACACACACACTCGTACACACATGCAATCACACGCGCGTTAACTTGCGAATTTGCACACATTCTGCAGTAGGTACACATGGTACGGGGTTTGCACCTTAATTCAATATTTTAAATCGAAAAAACGGTTCACAAAACTGATTGTTAGGACCAATAAATCAAAATTTAAATGCTCCAATCCACAAACGCCTCTCTAAACCTCACTAAACACGCACACACACACGCATGTGGTTGTAAGCCTCCTTAGATCCTGTGACTAGGCGGACGAAAAAGGCGTTTTTTTCCTAACTTGCTGCTGCCATTTTTCATCATCAGTTTCGACCCGCAAGTCTGGTTTGTCTTAATCCTCGTGTTTCGCGGAACGCCAACCACCGTTTCCATATGAATACGTGTATGTCTTATGCATCATTAGCACTTCATCTTGAGATCATCTTGAGAATCACACATACACAAACTCGCACACACACACACACGCTAGATGAACCGTTAAATCTTGTTCTGCATCCACAACCGTTGATGGACATCCATCCCACCAATCTATCGCACACTATTGCACACCCCGTGCGGCTCTATTTTTCACGTTTTTTTTTCATTTTCCAATTCTTTTTTCTGCTTTTTCGGTGAGGAAAATTTGTCACCTTAGAAGAAGTCGGTCATCATCACTCGTTTCTACCACCTTGTGCGCGCTGATACCGACACACCGAGTCGAACGAAAAATAGAGCGCTACTCACACACGCACACACATTTGCATTTTCACGTCACGTTTCATTTTTCATGCACGCACGCGGCTCGGACGGGACGGATGAAAGGAAACTCCAACACACCAAGATAATCCCCACCACACGACCCAGCACACACAAACAAAAAACTCGCGGGCGTGTGCCATGTGCGTGTGTGTGTGTGCATGAGATAAAAGGTGTTGCCGTTTTTCCAGATTTGTTTTCACAAGCAACAGCCCCCCAGGAGGGGGGAGGGGGGGGGGGAGGTATGGTTCTGGAAAATTATGAATCATAAACACATACACACACACACACACACACACACTGCACGCACTTTTTTGGTTCGGTACACGGTGCTGCACATTGGGGGTCACGAAGAATTGATTCCTGTGCAAAATTTTCCTCCAAAAGCACGCACACACACACACAGGCGCGACACGCGCCGCGTTCTGCGAAGCACCGGGGTAAAGCAGGCGTTGGTTTTTAGTTTTCTTCTTCTTCTTTTCTATTCTCCTTCCGGTAGGTGTTTTTTTTCCACACCACACCAGGAGGGATACGTGGTTCAACCTTCACTAGAGGGAGGCTGGTGTTCTTCCTAGCCAGCAACTTCACTAGACACTTGCCACTGACCAAACCCGATTTCTTTCTTTATGGAACAGAATTTTCACGCACGCCACTTTTTGTCCCAGGAGCCGCCCTTTTTTTTCACCGTTGGTGCAGCCCTCCTGCAGGAGGAAAGAAAAAGCTCACCGTCGAACCACCACCCAAGAAGGAGCTGCTGGTTGAGAAAATTGGTACCATTCGTTCCTGCGCTCATCAACCACACTGGGGGACCTTTTGGGGCACGGCACACAGAACCAACAATCGGCACCAGGGCGCGCGCGAGATGAGAAATTCTACACCAGGCTCACTCTCTTGCTCAGTGTGTATCGTCACGATGAGAGGCGATCTCACGTGTACAGCACAAGCGGGGCTCACCGAGGAAAAAGGGGACGTTTTTTTCCACCCTTAACATCTCTCTCTCTCGCTTGCTCGCTCGCTCGCTCGCTCTCTCTCTATGATAAACCGTGCCTACTTGTGCGTTGTGTTTGTTGGAGTCTTTCCCCGTTTGGAGTGTGCGTGTGTTTGACGGGCTTTTCCAACCAGACGAATTTTATCACTTTGGAAAATTTGCAAATCTATTTCTTCAATTGGACTAACTTTTTTTGTTGAAGGATACTCAACACTACTACATCACTGTGCAAAAAAACCACTACCAAGTAAACGACGAACGCCTCCTCGAGTTTAAATCCTCTCCAGCCAGTAATCGCCTTTTCGACCACACGCCCGTACGGTAGCAGCGAAACGGATGCTCGTTTTTATTCAACAAATGTCCTCTCGTGCTCCGGAACGGTTAGTGTAGTTTCTCTGGCTCCGAGAAATCTTCCCCCCAGAAGATATACATCGCGTCATCTTCTCCGGATGTGAAACCAGAGCTCTTCTCATTTTCACTATACAGTTCGGAGCTCACTTTATGATTAAAATTCATGGACAGGGCAAGGGAGAAGCAATGCAGCGCTGAGCGGAGGGTGTGCTGATTTTTCCAGCTTTCCTCCAATGTGTTAACTACACATGGCCGGTAACGAAAGGAACATTATTTGAATTTTCTAAGAACAATATAAATTATGAAAAGTTTAGTGAATTTATTTTAAAGTATTGCATGAACTGTCTCTACTTCATTCGGTTGGAGATATTGCAAAATTTAACATTCTGTCCACATGACGCATTGACGCAAATCGGTCCAAACATTATCCACACATTTGCTCGAAACTGTCTTCTCACAACGCTTACGCTCACCCGAGCCAAGCAAAAGAACAGCAGCCAAAACGCTTCTCATTCACGCTCCCGGAAAAACCATCCGGAAAAGTGAGTTTTCCGCTCAATTCTTCACGAAGCTCCCATTGCAGAGGCGGGCGCATGCTCACAGCGCACCAAAATTGCAGTGTCACACACAACGGTGGTCTCGCTTTTCCAAGCCCGAGTGGTAAGCAATATCAGGTTGGACTGGAAAGTGAACGGGAAAAGCACGTTCACTGACACACACACACATAAAACAAACAGATTTTTCCTTCTGTCTCTCCCGCTCTCTTTCGTTCTCTTGCTCCACATAAACTCTCTTCCAAAAACAAAAAATATAGAAAAAGTATACTTTCGTGGTGGGACTTTGCTTTTTTTGTTTGCAAAATAGACTATCCGTGTGCACGCACACATACACAGCGGTGATAGGCAAAATCGTCACTAGAAAACCTTCTTCAACAAGCCGGATATCGTATAACGGGAGCGCCAGCGAGATGCGTGAAATGAGAAGGGCAAAACGCGCTGCTCACGCTGAACGGAAGTCGGAACGGTCGAGGACACATTTGGAGAAGCCATATGGCTGGGGTGGCGAGGAGTTTGAGGAAGGGGAAACGCTCCATAAACGGAGGGGTAGGGGGCAAAGGGCGAAGGGATGAATCGCATGAACCGCAGCAGCAGCAGCAGCAATACCACCCTATCTAGTAAGCTGGGTGGCCCTCATTTTACCCCACAGTAGCCCGCTTTAATAGTAGTGCACAGTGCGTCACTGTTTTTATCTACACCGGGAAGTAAACATTCAATAACAGATGGCGCAAACACACATTTACAATTGATTGACTTTTTAGCATAATAATCACTGCTCTTAAAGCAAATATTAAATTTTATATTGTTTGGTTTGGAAATCTGTTCTCAATTTTTCGCCCTTTAACAGTTGACGATCCCCACCCCAAAACGAAATCTGGTTGCACACATGACATACAGCTTGAGCTGATGCTCAAGTTACGGTACGGCAACAATAGTATCGTACCCAATCTCCGCATCCCCCCCCCCCCCCCCCCAAAACACCTTTTCAATGTGACAGTTCCTTCCTTCCGACCGTTCACTTACTCGCCATACCCCCCCCCCCCCCTCCTTCTTTTCCCATATCAACAAACCCGTAGAACGAAATTCCGATTTGATTTCGTTCCCCAGCTTAATTCACTATCAACACAATTGCAGCATCGCAGCAGCATTCCGGGAGGCCTATTTAGCCAACAAGGGGTGAGCAATATGGAGACTATATGCATGCGTATAATGCAGAAAGTGTTGCCACCCTTTTTTTTTGGGGGGAAGAGCAGCGTCATTCACAGCGTAATATCTACAGCCACGAATATGTGCGCTTTAAAACAGAAATGGAATTAAAACAATTTTATAGTTTTTCTTTTAATGGAGCAAATAATTGTGTTCAATTTTTTTCAGTTGTAAAATATCTAATTTAAGGTTAAAATAGCAAAAACGTATCTCATTTTAGATGGTAAATAAATACTCATGTTGTGCAAATTGCATACTTTTCACAAATTGACACAAAAGTATGCAATCCACGCAACGCTCCCCTTCGTCAGGCTACGACAAAATCCAGTTAAGTAACTTAAAATGACTAGAGTGAAGGAATCTATTCGTACAGAAGAATCATTCTATTGCAACGCTTCATGAGGCCATGTGTAATTAATTTGCCTTCATTCACATTAACTGTCAAAGATCACAATCTGCAGCGATTGCGCAATAAACATAATTATCCATATGAATGCATCTAGCATAGGATGAACTCTGCGGGACGTCTTTTTTGCCCATTCGTCGCTTAAATCAGAATCAAGTGAAGCTGCTAAGAGCATGTGCAAGTAGTTAAGCAATCAAGGAACGAAAAACGTCTACAGTAGTTTACTATAAAATGCTTTATTACATCATACTTACTCGAAAACGCTACTCGAAACGAAATGCGTTGAGAAATTTTGTACAAAATCAGCTCAAGAAGAGCTGAGAATAAGGCACCGAACCTAATACTTAAACAAAAATTAAATTAAATACTCAAAAAATCTCCCTAACTTCCTCTGTAAAGTGAAATTTAACAGATGAACAGAGATGAATAGATAGACCACCACACACTCTGCGAGCAGTAAAAGCACACGAAATAAAACAGAGTTCTCGGCCCTGCCGTGCAGCAGCAGCGTAATTAGATCAATATTAGAACAATCAGTGTGTTTGTTGGGCGCGCGCGAAGGTTAACGCGCGAGTGTACGCATGCAATGCGATGACGCTGTGCCTCATTTTCTTCTTTTCCCATTCCCCCTGTCCCCCCCTCCCGCCCTTTTACAATGGGGACACATTTGGTTGAGGGCAACGAGATAAGCGAGAATGGCCCTTCTGTCTCTTGGATGCAGCACTCGTTCGGCGATTGTTGATGCTGTCTGGCAGGTTGTAAGGCATAGAGCATAAGTACCGGAACGCAAACGGCGACATGTTCGGGCCGATCGTAACGCGACACAACCAACAGCAACAAAAAATCCGGAACCACCCGCAAGCAGCTGGTGGTGGTAAATGGTAAACAGCCCTCCAGAAATTGGATGTTACAATTTACCGGCTTTACCGGTGTTTGTTGAGTGTTCAAGGGGAACATGGAAGCATCAATTGAACGAGCGACAAAGAGAGGGAGAGAGAGACAGAAAAAGTATAATTTAACTTTAGATACCGCTTTTTGCTCTGTTGTAAAAAAAATAGAAACCTGTCATAAAGAAAATCCTCAACGCAAGTAAGCTCCAATCTGATCTTCAGTCGAAGAAACCTATTTCCCAAATTCTCTCCCATCTTAGTACACGAAGACATGGCTTATCATCCTCGGTGGTGGTACACAAAGTGAAAAAAAATCACGGCACGAAAATCTATTCCACAACACACGCAGCAGGTGGTGTCCTCTTATTTCTGTCTAAAACAGTTCCAGCGCGACCGGCAATGCGGTAACTGGCAATGTTCGTATTCCCGTCTGACAGGCAACCGCATACCGAATTTGTGAATCAAATCAAAAGGGGGGCAGTGTACCACTGCGTGCGACAAAAGCCCGCAGAAAGCAGAAAGAGGCCGATTCTGATTCCGGAGCTCGAAAACGAAAAACACCGAACGGGTGTAGTAGCTCCCATAAACTTTGTGGGAGCTTTCATCAAACACAATGAGTGGATGAGCGCGGCGGAGAAAGCTGGGTGATGATATATAAGGTGAAAAATATAAAAAAAAGTGTGTGTCTCCAAGAAAAGCCGGCAAACGATGGTTGGATGGCGATAGCTTTTGATTTAGGGAGGGTTTTTTGGATGCTATTCTTATGATTCATTACGTTTAGAAACATGCTTGGACGCTTTGGTGCTGCCGACTAACTATGAATTAATTTTAGCAAAGTGCGATGCATAATCTCACCCACTTGAGACTGCCCCACCGGGGGTAGTAGCGTTTCAGTCATCAGTGACCGGTTTACTGGTTATCGTACCATCCTTCAAACTCATTTTACAAAAGCACCCGTTAACTGCATGATATCGATTGAAAGATAAACTGGTTACAATCACGACCCTCAAGCGTGACGTGCCAAGAGTGGATGAGTCAAACCACTAAAAAACTATTACAATCAAGTGCTGTACAGACTTGCGTGTGATTTGGAAATTGGAGAACTATTTTAATTCTTCCGAAAGTTTTGCTGTAATATCGGATGAAGCTGAATATTTCCTTTCATATTTGGTGGATTTATTGGCAAGCAATCTCAGCTTCGGCAATCTTCCCGGATCGCTGGACTGACCATCCAATTACGGATATAATCAAGTAACACGTGTCCAGTAATGACATGACAAGCCTGTAGAGCCTTGCTAAGAAAAATAACATTAGTAAAAAAAATTATCAATAAACTTTTCAACAGATTGTTGAGCGACGATTGGCGACATGAGGACTTCTCCCATGGTGTAGCGGAACTTCCCAAAACCTTCTTCTCTTCTACTTGGTTTGCTCTAAGTTGAGCACATCGTCATGATATGATAAGGACGCCAATCGATCAAGGTCACTCAATCAAGGATTGCATTCCTCCAACCACAGCTACATTTGATCCTCGAAAGGTTCGACTCCTTCTGATCTAGCGAAAGAGTTTGCTGGGCTCTTCTGCGCTTCGTGTCGAACGGATCGATGACGAGCACTTTCTTCGTGCGGCATTTGCGAGGTATCCTCATCACTGGTTCATCATTCTCCTTCTGCAAACGCTCTGCTCGTATACACCGCCAAAGGTAGTCTTTAGCAGGAGTGGATTAGGCGGGTGCATTGGCGTAGAGGACTACCAGAAGAATATATTGTGTGTTTTGTGTGTTGTTGGAGTCTTCTGGGCCTCAGAAGACATTACGCTGCTTTTACTGCTTGAAACTAAAATCGTACCAAAGTAGCAGAACTCATCTATCACCGCGAGATCGTCCCCGTCAACTGATGCTTTGCCTTCGAGTCGGGCTTTATAACGGTCAGAGCCCCCAGGAGAACCAGATATTTTGTCTTCGTCGCATGGATCCTCAATATGATTTCCCCGGTCTCACGTTTCAGGATGGTCGGGGTACTCTCGAAGCCTCCCAAGATTTAGTCAGCTAAATTTGTCCTGTGTCATGCGAAATATGTGCGCGATTTAGCATTGCGATTTAGGAAAGAATCTTTCAGGTATCGCAAAGGGTATTAAACACGAACTGTAGAAAAGGTTTGTCAAGAGGGTTCAAGAGGGTTTGTCAAAATGTATTATGCTTCACCTCGAGATATGCGAAGTAAATTTGTGGAACCTATTTTAATGTGCCGCTGATGTTCTCGGCTTTTTAGCGCTTTCTCATTGTTAAATTCTGGCATAGATTTCTGATTATTACGTGATGCGTGGTGGTGCCGACTTGCAAAATGTGCAAATTTAACCCAGATTTCCCTCCAAAATGAACAAGAAAAACAGACAACACACACACACCAGGAACCATTGTGATAGTGATCTACACAGTTGGACACAACCTGCTGCCTAGCATTTTACGAGACTTGGTACGATTCCGTATCAACGTATGGTTTGAGAAAGATATTCCAGTTTTGTTTTTCTAACGATGATTTAATTGTGGATAAAACGGTCCAACAACAACATATGGGCATCAAGCACCCAAGAGAACGATAGTGTATCCTTCCCATTTCTGGAGGGAAAGCATCCATGCGAGTGCGATGAAAAACACATTAGGAATGGATGGAAGGATGCCAAACACTAACTCATTGCGGGCATGTGTGTGTGGAAAAGCGTCCAGTTTTCCGGTCAGCTTAAGACTGTTCAGCTCAAACGATTCAAGCTTCAACAAGTGAATAAAAGGTGCAATAACTCTTTTCTCATCGCTGCTTTTCGGCTTTTCAAATGTGTTTGCGCGTCTCACCCCAAAAAAAAACACACACCAAGTCTAAAGACGTACACCCTAAAGAGCACATCAGACGCTGCAGCGTAACAAGTCCATGAGCGATGAAATTGATATCTGTCTACCGGTGTCGTTGGCCAGTTGGTTCTTGTGATGATTGTTGCCAGCCATAAACAAACACAACAACAACAGAGGAAAAAACGTAGACACACCGACACCAAAAGGAACGTCTCCAAACGGTTTTTTGGTTGGAAGCGTTTGATGGCATTCCAGCCACGAACATGTGCGGCAGTATGGCTGTGGCGTGTATAAAATCACCAGTTGCAATTTGCACTCTGCATCGCTGGTACGCTGCATGTACAACGACGACGTGAATTAGCTCCTTTTAGATCAACATGTAGGAAGGGGATTGATTTGTTTGGCATGTTTCCTTCTTGTGCCCGGAATGTAACGGAAGTTGGTTCGCGAGCGATCGATTTGCTTGAAAAATTAAACAAACAACGGAAACTGCAATAAACAACCGGCAACTGGCGGCGGCTGCACAGCTAAGCGATCAAAAGCGAGATTAAAAAACATGATGCAGATTTTCTTGTCATGCATTTGTCAACACAGTCTAGTTGTAAGAAGGTTCAGAGAGAATGAATTATCGTAGGAATATGATAATAGCTTCAACATATAAATATTTTGAGGAAATCATTACAGATAGGAGTTAAGAGAATGCTTCTTTTTCTTCTTCTTGGCATTCCAAGTTAGGTCATTTATCAGGATAACCAGTCTGCTGTCCTCACTACAGTGGAACGGGACTAGATGAGATCCGATCACGCCTTGTCCGCTTCAGTTTAATAACACCTCTAGCACCAGATCGCCCTTAATTAAACAAATAAAACAATTTCTAAAAATACTTAGAATGCGGAACGGACCGAACGGAACGGAACGGAAGAATGCGCTGACTGGGGCACGTGATGAGAATGCTAGAATCTGGGCATGAGGTGTTCGTCAGCGGTCCACTCTTACCCATCACACGGCAAATCCCATCTGGAGCGACTATCCAACTACGTGGTATCAACAAGTCTAGTACAAGCCATTCGATGACCCGCATTAACCTCGGATGTCGTTAAGTCAAGAATAGAACAGAGTTGTAATAGAGAAGAATATTGAGATCAATACAGGTACATCGAAACTGATATCAGGTTCCAGCACTGGGAGCATTCAACTGCACAACATTTCAAGACATTTTACGCATAGAAATGCAAACCTTTATTATAAAATTTAAGCAATAAGAAGTAAGAAACATAGATCAGGTTTCATGTGGAGACGATGGCACAAGATAACAACGCTAAATTAAATAAATGTCCTGCT
Source organism: Anopheles maculipalpis (assembly GCF_943734695.1). Lineage (NCBI taxonomy): Eukaryota > Metazoa > Arthropoda > Insecta > Diptera > Culicidae > Anopheles > Anopheles maculipalpis. The sequence continues at coordinate 74,305,360 of NC_064872.1, forward strand.
TTTCATGTCCCATAAAAAGGGCATTGATACCATGTGCCACATTAAATGGTATCGGACTGATTGGACATCGAGCAAACGTGTGGATTTTATGCATATATCGACACCAAACAGATCAATAATTCGATATCATAATTTTCGGTCAACTTCTCACACTCGCGAAACATATTGTCACGTACCAATATCGGACCCCAATCCATATGGGGTATCATCTAGATAAGCCCTCGAATTCGAATGTACGATTCCAATCCGTTAACGATAAGAATAAACAGAATCGTTATCTGGCATTTGCCTGGGTTTGGGTGGGATTCGTATGCAGAATTATTTAAAATATTGAAAAAGCAGTGGAAAGACGTATCTACAGCCTTACCTCTCCCTTAGTTAGCAGGGGTTCAGTGCTTTAATAAATCAGCGTGTCCAATTATTCACCTGTTTCCCCAACCCATGAATATTTTAGGTTCATTGTACCCGGTTTCTCCACATCGACCGAAATAAGCGACATTTATCTCGGACTTATACGTTCGTGCACCGTACCCTTACTTCGATTATGGGGGGGGGGGGGGGAGTTTCTTTGGCGTTCACATCGTCCTTGTAAGGGATGCTGTAAAAGGTTGATTTGATTTCACGACACCCCATTCTCGGGGGGTCTTCCCCCCCCCCCCCCCCCTCAAACCCTATTTAAGGGTTACTTTCCTTCTTATCTTTTAACACAAATACAACAGATACCAGTGGCAGCAGCAGAACCGAGAGCTTTTCTCCTTCCCAAGACTATAACGCGAAGGACGTGCAAGATGTTAAACGATATGGCTTAGTAAATAGTGACGAGTACGAGTACGGAGGTTGGAAACGACTTACCCAACAGCAGCAGCTTAATGTCCTTGGCCGCCTGGATGCCATCCTCCTTGAGGTTGCGCTCGATCTGCTTCGACCGGGCAATGGCGGCCCGTTCCTCTGCCGATGACGTGCAACCCATGGTCACTTCTTTGCTAACGGGTTGTAACGTTGGCTTGCGAACTGTTTGCTTGCACACGCCGGCAGTTACAACGCTCACAACTAAACAAAAGGATCTTTCTTATCCACAAAAGAGAAGCGATGTCAAGGGATGACTTTTTTTTTCTTAATCACACAAATATTTTTTCATTCTTGTATTGAAAATTAAAATAATTTTACACTTTCTTAAAACACTTAAACATTATTTTCAAAATCTTTACTTTTACATTAGGGCGCAATCACACCGTGCGACTCCAACTTTCGCATTTGGGTTAACTTCCTTTTGCCACTCGGTAATCTCTTTTATTTTATCATCTTTTCCACACGATTTTCACCCTCACGATCCGACAATGAATGGGTGAGTGGAAGTTTTCGCAACTTCAACCATCCAACCGGCTATTCAGATTGTTATAGGGCATGGGAGCTATGGTGTAGATGGGGCGAAAGCTCATTTGTGGTGGGATGGCACACGTCGGTGTAAAACGTTCTAGAATACAGTCAATAAGCCAACAGTCAACCCTTCTGCAGCAGCTGGAAAACAAAGAAAGATAGAGAAGGGACAGTAAAAACCATTAGAACTTGTGCCATTGGATGTCTTAAAGAAGCCTTTTTGTGGGAGAACGATATGGTGAACGGCAAACGCTCGATCTCAACGCTGGCTCATTACTAATTTGTCCACCCAAGAAGACTACATGTGGTGTTAGGTTTGTTACTTATTTAAAAAATCACTCGAGATGCGGTCTACGTAAACATAGGACAACAGTTCCCCAATTCCAAGCGTGGGTGGTTGATTTGTGGGTCGATTTTTCCCCATTTCTTGCGCCCTTTCTTCCGCAGTCATTAGCAGTCGGTGGTAATGATCATTAATTGCATTTTATGAGCAAAGCTATCTAGTCGCCGAACCGGGCGATGCGTTGCTATGAGGATGGTTTTCGTTCTTCTTATTTTTGTCTCATTCAACTAGAAACATTTGGGGGCTAATATAAAATAACGGTAAGCAAAATTTCGCAATTTTCTGCTTCTAACGCTGCATCGCTGTTTGTTCAGGTGCTTTACAAAGGCAAAGAAAAAATAAACGTATGAAGTTCTATGCCGCTATTCCTAACAATCAGCCTACCCTCTAAGTTACTCTCACTTCACGTATTATCACGATGTTTGTTCGTTTAGTAATGTAATGAGGTTCTCCGCTTTTGCAGTCAATCAGTGTGCATCGGTGATGCATTTCTCGGCCACAGAGTCACTAGCGGTGCTGAAAAAAAATACAAATCGTGTCCGTTTGCAGCTGCCTGCCGTGGCCACGTGGATTATCCGCCCACTGTAGTAAGCCTTTCGTAGAGAGTGCGGCCACCCTAAGGGTGGAGGGGAACGTCGTCGGGTCAAGAAATAGACGAAGCAAAATGCTAATCACCTACTACGCTCCCTAGCCAGTGCACGCATCACTGCAGTGGGTTTGATTTGTTCTCACGACAATTAGCCTTGATTCGCGCGCGATTGAAACATTCTCACGATATTAGTGTACGGAGAGACAGCGGACGGAGTTGCGACGGATGCAAGTGCAGCAGATTCACATCCCCCGCGCCTTTCCGCACACTTCATCTCACGTCTCCATTCTACACAACCCGATGGGTTAATCTATCGGTTAACCTTCACGGTTTGCGTACTCCGCAGAACATTACATCCGCCTATGGGACGCCGGGCCAACGGAAAAAATGGGCAATTGTTTTCCCCCAGCAAGATGCTGGACAAAATTGGCGACAAATCTTTACCAAACTCAAAAAGCTTGCAACATTCGTTCTAACATGTGACTAGAAGTAAAATAAACGGCAGGTTTAAATCACAGCTACCGCAACCAGACGAACCATACGGTGGGAAAATTTGGTCCAGAAACCATAGCAACACGGAGAAGAACTGTTCGTCGGACGCTCTTGAACGGAAAAACAACATGCATGTGTTGCACTTTTAGGATGCAATTTACCTTCTTCGGAATGGACAGAAAACGCATCAGATTTCCACTTGATCACGGCACTTCACGCTTGTGTTTCGTCTGAATGATTCATAATAATAAAAAAAAACGGGAACACATTTTCACACAACCAAACGAACGAGAGAAAAAAAAACCTACACGCACTGCACCGGGGGAATCACAATCGCATTCACACTTGCCCTTTGATTGTTTTTCTGTCGTGCAATTGGTTGAATTTTAGTATGTGTCGGTTTTTGTTGGTAAAATAAAAGCGGTAATCCTAGCCACAGTATCGGTTACGTTTGAAAAATCATAGTTTTCACGCGGAGTTTTTGGGTTCCAATGTCCAGGAACTGTTGCTTCGGTCGGTCGGAAAGTTTCGGAAAAACTGGCGCACCTGTGTATGGCTACGGCGGACCAGCGGTTTGACAGTTGTTTTGAAATTTGTTTTGGTTTCGAACGGGCAGCAAAGCAAGAAGAAGAAGAAGATGGTATGTTTTGCTTCGTTCAATTTTCGATCGTTTGACAGTTGGCTTCGTTAAATCGAATTTGCTATCGAGAACAATTTGGAAGTTTCTTTTCGGAAATAATTAGAAAATATGCAAGAAATTTGTAAATTGTAAATTGAGAAATCTTGCGTATTTTATGGAATTCTAGCAAATACATAAAAAAATGCATTAGATATTGAAATGTACAATGCGCTAATGTCAAAATTATCAACTGAATTGGAACTTGACGAACAATGGCGTATGGTCCAACCTGAGAGTGGTCCACAACCATAGAAACGGCCCATCCAAGGAAGTGAAAAGACGTAATTGTTCGTGAGCTCTTGAGTTGAAAACATTTCTGCCCGTATAAGCCAAAACACATCACTTTACAAATACGTAGCAGTGTTTCGTCGATATCGTAGAGTACATTGGAAAGTGAGATTTGGTTGAGTTTTTTACGAAATTCTAGTGCAGATTCAGAACCGACAGTCAGTAGCGATTATTTACATACAGCCCGCATTATGGCCACGTCATTTGCAAACTTTTCGTTCGAGCGATTAACGCAACAAATGGGTGCAAAATTGTAAGTATCCGTGCTACGTGCTTTTGTGTGTCCTTTTTTTTGCCATCCCTCATCTTCTAGTTGAATTATGTGTGTACATTGTAAATTAGAGAAAGATCTAGAAACGTGTGGTACGGAGGAACCTTCCACCCTGTTTCGAAGCCTTTCTCAAGGTCTCGGGTATTTTTCAAGGGTGGAGCTGCCTGCAGCAGCAGACAGAAGAACAACACAGACACAGAGCGCGTATAATCATTCTGCGACGTTGCTTTCTTTCACAGAGACCCAAGACTGCGCCAGCATCTGGCCAAGGTGTACGGATGTTTGGCTGCAACGTGCAGTGTGGCCACCGTTGGTTCACTGATCCATTTGTCGGGAATTTGGGAGGCGGGCCTGCTCAGTGCCATCGCGTCCCTCGGTCTCATCCTCGGAATGGTGTTCACACCGGACAATGGGAAAAATTTTGTCCAACGGTTCTGCATGCTGATGGGAATCGGACTGTTTACGGGCCATTCGTTGGGATTGCTGCTTCAGCAGGTTATCTACATTAATCCGGCCATCGTCGTTACGGCGCTCATCGGTACGACGACAATCTTTGGCTGCCTTACGGCGTCCGCCTTCTTTGCCAAGCGGGGCAAGTACCTGTACCTCGGTGGAATACTGATGAGCGCCCTCAGCACGATGGCTCTAATTAATCTGGGAAATCTATTCTTCCGCTCGTACATCGTGCAAGACGTAAGTAAACGCTTCTTGTCCATCATTCTCCCTTTCCCCACTCGCCCAGTATGTTTAGTTTGGTGGGAGACACCTGTTTAGTTCCCGTTGGTTGTAAATAATTAAAGCATCTTAAACAAAAGCAAATGCGTCATCGATTGGCGGTTGGGGTCTCCTTTCTGTGGTGGTTTTGAAATCTCCAAGTAACGTTCTGTGTATATTAAGTGCGTGTTCTACACGCGACTCAATAGAAACACACCACGTCATGCATGTGAATCAGCTGATGCAATAGATGTGTGTCTTCCTTTCCTGGGTGACGCTAATAGACGTGCTGTGTCAACTGGAAGCTCACGAGTTTCTTTCCAATATTTATTTTTCATTTTGTGGAAAAAAGTATAAGCTAATTTAATACTTTCAATCATTTTAGATTTCCCTCTACCTCGGACTAATCGTGATGGCCGGCTTCGTCCTGTTCGATACACATATGATCATGGAGAAGCATCACATGGGCAGCAACGATTTCATTGGCCACTCGCTCGACCTATTCTACGATGTGATCAGCATTTTCCGCCGCCTGCTGGTCATTCTTGCCCAGCGAGAGGACAACAATGAGCGCCGGAAGCGAAAGAATAACTAAAAACAAAAACTTTGTCGCCTAAGATGTTGTGGGGCCAGTTGTTCTGCTGCCATGCCCAACTACTGCGGTACAACCCGTGCAGCCGGGATATCATCATTATTTGGCTTTAAATTAGTATCTCACAATGTAATTTAATATCCTACACATTCGTTGAATTCGTTGAGCAATAGACATTTAGATTTTGGTCATTATTTTGGTGATTAGTGTATGTGGGGAGTTTTTCAGATATTTATGTGAAGTTGCGGGATGTGTAAACTCGGCAAAGTTTTCTTCTATTCGTTCCGTTTTGCTAAATTACAAGAATCAGTTTGAAAAATCAGTCTGTACAAGATAAGCTCTTCTTTTGAATTGATGAAGGTGTAATGTATGTGTACGTTTTCCCAATCACACATCACAAACACACATAATCGTTAGTGTGGCAGCAAATCGTTCATTGATGATGCACTTTTTCAAGTTCATTTATTGTTTTCGGATCGAAAAAGTTCCGCTCCATTCAGTCAACTTGTTCGCCGTAAAACGAATCATCGGACGGGTTTTTCATATATGAGGGTGCAGCATCAAAACTCAACATATTGGTTCCCACCTTCTAAGAAATGTAAGGCAGGGATAAACAATTATAGCGAAAACCAGAACGCGTATGCTCAATGGACATTGGGTGGAGAGAATTTGTAATTTTTTTTTTTCTAAAAACGGGACAAAATCTTCTTACTCTGGTGGGGTTGTGGTCCGTTAAAATTCCGTCAGTGTTGGATCCATGTGTAGGTGTAAGTAAGTTCAATGTTGTTCGATGGAATCCGCTAATGGATTAATAAAGATATTTTACTAATTTCAATAGGAACGCACGAGAGATTCGAAAAGCGGTTCTGATGAAGTGAAAGGAAAGAACTAATAAATTAATTTTAGATAAAAAAAATTGAAAGATAAATTTAACACTTCTGTCAGCACCCACATAATAGTGTCCTGGACTGTGTTGCTATATTCGGAACAGCATGGATGTGTAACAAGTTATTTGTAATTAAAATTAGTACGCAATTTATTCAGCTGTAACCATCATCGTCTCGTTTTTTTTTATTTTTACAAGCACCGTTCTCTCATGTCTTTCTCCCCACGCGGAAACGCAAAAGGATAAATGAACGCGTCATATTTTTGGATAAATGTTACAGTAGAAGATGTAGATGATGATAAGATGATAGGTAAAGTTAGAGTAATAATAGTTGTTCTTGGTGTAGTAGAAGCAAATCACTTATATTTCACCATCTCCAGTTCACCGGTAACATCAATATGGATTTTTTTGCATGTGTCTATTTTACTATTGCCCTAGTAATAGTAGTAATAATAATGGCATGTATTAGCGAGAATGGAACGCAAATTGGAAAACGAAACTATTTTAGGAAGAAAACTGTTTCAAACCCTTTTTTGTGTGCACAAACCTGGAAACATCCCGTACTTTCCCCAAAACGTTCGTGCACCAGATGTCCAGAAAGGAAGGATATGAATGTACCGTGCGCAACATTGGTATATTTGTTTTTTTTACAGAAACAAATCTTCCTTTCCGAGGGGTTTAAATTGGAACGGATCCATTTTACTTGCCAGCATCGTTCATCGTTTTCGGCAGGCTTAGCAGAGAGTTGATGAGCTCGGAGTTACGTTTCGCGTACGGTGCCCTCTGGACGACGGCTATGGGTTGGCGGTGTTCGCTGTAGCTACTGCTGCACGGTCGGCAGGGTGGGAAGTTGGTAAGATCGTTTAGGAAATCTGTTGACTGATCGGCTAACCATTCGGCGAGCTGGCGGATATAAAGCTGTGAGAGATGGAAGACACACAAAAAAGGAGGTTTAACATGCCTTCTTCCGCTGCTTAAAGTAAGCGGGGTAAGATAATTTCTAGGGCCTAGGATTCGCCACGGTCACGAACACAACAGATTTCGATTTTAGATCACTATAGTCCTTAGTTTTCGCTTCACACATCAATATATCTCTTTGTTCATGAAATCCAACTCACTTCTCTATCCAAATCGCGGTCATCTTCAAACGCTGGCAGGGCTGTGCTCGCTCTGAGCCACAGGCAAACCAGAAGCACACAAGCCGCACTAACTTTTGCCATCATGTAATGGACGATCGGTAGTAGAGAACTGTTAACAAAACAACTCGGAACCCGTTTTTTATCCTTTCCGCTGGTCGTATTGCTGCTTAATCCAGGCTAGTCCACAAATTTGTAAGTTCCCTCCGGACTGTCTGTTGTTGCGTTGCGGTACTGTAGGAACTGATGGGTTTGATCGGACCGATACCTCATTTATATAGATCCCCGTATAGCATCTGGCAATATATCCTACGCATCTGGTACCCATCTGCCCCCGACGCATCCCGGTATCCACAATCGCCGCCGTGTCCTGGTTCATGCTGGCCCTGAAACAGGCATATTCTGTACTACCAGCTTCTACTACTACTACTACTATCCCTCCCGCTAGAAATCCCGCTGAGAGCGCGCAAATTTTATTGCCATGCTCTCCAGGGCCAGGGTAAGATATTGTGTTTGCCCGTTGGTAATTTCTCCCAACCAGCTCATCACGGGCATTGTCAATTGCAGACGCGCCAGACCATCGTCCTGTACCGGTATGAAAGGTATAAAGAAAGGTAAATACTAGCACATCTAGCGTATGTTGGAACATTAAATTTGCTTTCGTTTACTTTTACAGGACATTTCCGATTTACACCTGTGTGTAGCACACAGGTGGACCACACGACACAGTTGTAATCATATCGATAGCGGCTTTCGATAGAAAATCAACACAAAGCTGGATCACAAGATGTGTGTAAGTTAGTATTGGGATGTGCGTTCGAAATGGATCCATAAATTCACCCAATTTCGGTTTTCGCGTAAGGTGCCGTTAAAAAGGATCGATTAAGCGGTAGGGGGTCCTTGATCGGCTTCGGGTTGGCGGGCTGATTGGGGATGATGGGGGCGGAGTTGAGATAAGAAGGTGGTAAAGACAGTACTAAAATAGACCGGAAATAAAGAAACCCCGTTCGTCATTATGCAATTTTAGACAGGAATTGACGCAATCGATTCGAGTCGATTGTGTGGGGAGATGTTTCTCGAGCTTTTTTATAGCTGTAATTTGCTTATATTGCGTCAGTAGAAATCGCATTATTGATCATAAGAAGCAAGAGCATGTTGAGCTTGGTATGGGTCATTATTTTGAATTTATTAAAAGAACCTTGCTTTTTTAATACATCTATTCTGCACAATGCATCTGCTTCACAACTAAATTACGATAATCTACTTTGATTAACGTTTAGTTTCTAGCATTGAACCATAGTACCTCACTGCACGTCTAGTATGCATTCTCATCGCTTTTTTGACAATGTAAACAAATCCCTTTTTAAAGCCCTACTGTCAACCCGTACCAAACGTCAAAACGTTACAAAGCACCGCCACCTTGAATTACAACACATTGATCAACGCGAAAGCGAACGGGGGTGAAAAACTTTCGTCGTGGAATTTTTGCACGGTTTCAGTGGGATTTTCCTGTGCGTTCCGTTTTCGCTGCGATCGTAGAGCATTTCCAATACGTCTAATTGCGCTTAGAGCTGCGGAAGGTAATGCAGAAACCACCTGCCGAGTGTGCCAGCGTCATAACCCCCATTCTCCAGCAGTAGTTTGCGACGTTACATCCGCCTTGTTTGTGTGATGGAATTCTCAGTGTGATCCCGATCTTGTTCCAGCACGGCCTCACAGCATCAAAATTGCAGGTGCAACAGCAATGTGTACCCATCCGATCCGGGTTCCATTATTGTGGTGACGCTCCGTTGCTGGTAGCTGCCAAAACGGTGCGATATAAAATGCAACGAAATTGAGTTCGTGAACGTGAAAAATTACCTTTCATGATAGTGAAATGTGTCCCTTGACTCAGCATTAAATGCGGTTGAAAGAGGGTGTGTTTTGGTTCCGTTTCATTTCGTTTTGTGATTTAGTTTGTTATATTTTTTTCGCTGGTTTCGCGAGTTCCGAAGGGCAGCCGTAGAAGTGTACGTGCTGTAGTTTGGCGCTTCAATAGAATATATTAGGTCAGGAGCGTTATCGGTGAATTACGATGTTTACGATTATCGTCGAGTGTTGTTCGGTGTAAAGAGCGATTGTCATTGTGTGCGTGCGTGACTCATCAGGAGATCAATTCCAATAGGGCCTCCGGAAGCAGCCCTGATTCCACAAGCGCACTTGATCGAGGTTTGATCGCTCCGTAGAGCTTGTCGGAAGCGCGTATGTTTGTTAGTGTGTGTGTTTGTGCGAAGCATTGTGACGTGGCAGCTGATCGTGATCTAAGTGTGTAGCAAGAGCACCGGACCAACCGGCAGCCGGCCGAACAAACCGAGGCCGCGACAGAAGACACCGGTGCGTGGGGAACACACAGTATGGAAAAGTTTCCTCTCAAAGGCACGAGCAATCTTACGATATCATCCGCTGCTACGAATCATCCCTTGAGCGCTGATCATACGTCTTATCAGTCCGTTGCAAGCAAGGTAAGGTTATTTCCCTTTATTCATATTTCATTTTAGCCTGGCACCGGCGCAGGATTTATTAAAGAAGCCACCGGGGTGGACAAACACTCGGGGAAGGGGACCTGGGAAGGTTTTCCTGTGTTCCGTGTTTGTCCGGATGATAACTTCATGCACGAAGTAGGCATTGTTTGCTGCAATCATTAGCAGGCTGTGTGTGTGCCGGCAGCCGTGTGGTAAAGCGAGAAGCATCCGTGAGCAAATAAAGATCCCCGCGCCTAATTCCCACTGTTGGAGTTGAAACTCATATAACCCAAAAACAAGAATGTAAAATTGCTAAATGTAACCGTATCAGTATGCTTTACCTTTGCATCCGTTTCGGATGCTCCATTTATTTGTTGCCCTGGCAGCACAATGCCTTCTAGATCGCATCATCTCATCACACTGTACGGTGAGATGATGATGTTCACGATGTGTCTGTCGGCTTTTTGCTACAAAACAGGACCGATTGTCCCGCTTATCAAGCATAAAGTGCGAGCAAAGATACAATTGTAGGCCTTTATGCTTCGGTTCTACCTTTATCAGCAGCGAGGTAAAGGCTCGTGTGTCAAGCTGGTGCTTAAGTGTAAATTTACAATCCAAACTAACAAGAGGAGCAGATATATATGACGTTGAAGAGAAGAAACAGGAATTGGTTCGCTTTGGGTTCAGGCTTCAGTGTGGTATTTGGAAAAGGGCAAAGAAGGATTAATAGAAAAGAAAATGGTATGCTTTTGAGTAGCTAATATAGGTGTGCGAATAAGTTTTCTTTCTTTTAGTTAATCTAAAACCGAACAAAAATCCATGACAATTTATACTCGCTTTAAAAATAGTACCTATTTCTGTCGGTAATTTGTAAAAATTAACTAAACAATTTAATTAACATTTAAAGCTACTTAGTGGAATAAGTTCAGGGAACTACTAATGCTGGTACATGAAAAAAATACATTGAAACGTATCAATAATCAACAATAAATTGTGTAATTTAGAGAGGAATGCATGAAGGTTATCAAGACATTATTCCTGCAATTTTCAATTCCCATCCAGATCGTTCCGCCTAAGCGAGGGCTGGCACTCTATGTGGTATCAACAAGTTTAGTATGCCATTCGATGGTCGGCATGATCTTATAGGTCGCTAAGCCAAGAATATTTTAGCAATTTTACACTGAATTTTGTATTTTTTTTCCATGACCGTTTTAAATTTCTTTAAGAGAACAATCGCCAACTTACAAAAGAGCTTTGAAAGCCTTCTGATGCGATGTATCTTACAGACCATGGCTTTTTCATGTTTAGACTATCCTTTCACTAATCGAATTCAACAGTTTTAAAGTCCATCTAGAACTGATAAAAAATTTAAAATCTATAAAATACCATTAAAAACCACCAACAACTATTTGCATCTACTTTCTTGATGACCTAATTCTATGCGATATGCACCCTGCACCATCGCACTTTTGCAATTTATCTCCACCTTAGCGTGTGTGGTGTTCGCTGCTGTATTATGCATAAACAAAAAATAAAACTTCTTTTCATCCCACGTCCTTTTCTCTCCTTCTCAACTGTTTGTTCTCATCGAGCGGACGAAGAAGAAAAAAAAGTCGCGACTTTATTCACAAACAAACATGTGCTTCCTTCTAATGGATATATGCTCTGTTTTGCCTGTATCTCGTTTCTTCCCTTGCGAAAATGGCATTATTGCTGGCTCCGTCACACTAACACGCACGCACCACCCACACGAGCATCACCCACCACCACCCCGTTTTACGCGCGATCTAAATCTTCTCATCTGTCGGCGAAGCGCGTCCAAAGCGGCGTTTCCTGATGCACAACCCTCTCAAGTTAAGGGTGGTTCGAGAGAGAGAGAGAGAGAGAGATAGAGAGAGAAAGAGAGAGAGAGACAGAGATCGGGAGAGAGTCTCACCACACGCCATCCTCCCCATTTGCCACGATCATGCGCAATCGCAATCGTGTCGGGATTGATTTTTGTGTGGCCGCCGTCCGTGGTAGAGGCAAGTATATCGGACCACTCGCTAGTCGCGCGTGTATGTGGTGTAATTTCTGGTTCCTAGGCTAGGTTCCTGTGTTATCAGGCAAAACTCTCAGCGCAGCAGGGCACACACTATCAGTGAAACGTACGACGTTCGTGGAATATAGGGTTAGTGTATACCATATGGTCCCCCGGTGGCTGGATATCGGCGATCGGCGAAGTATCATTTTCGGGGTGGATTTCTGAATGTATCCCCCCCCGAGGTTCATTCGTGCGTATTTGGTGTGCCGCGCTTCGTAACAACTGTCTAACAATCAGGTTTGACGTCACGCTTTTGTACGCGATTGAGATGGATTTAGTCAAAGAGTGCATCAAAGATGGCTAGGAATAAGCATCCAACAGTACATACAGTTTGAAGAATTTTATAATCCCCAACCCAAGTAAGTCACTTGCTCTTTGGTTGCTGTGGTTCCCTCGCTCCTTCAGAGCAGAGCCCATCAATTGGAGATAACCTTCCCGTATGTGTGGCTCTCTGTGTATCATTCGTCAGTGTCAATTTGGCACTAAACAGCTGAGAGTGCAGAAAACGGTTCATCGTAGCGAAGAAAGTACCACTCCCGTTTATTAGGGCGAAGTTCAGTCTGGATCCAATGTGGCAAAGGTTACAGGTATTGCTGTCCTTTACGGGAGGGGACGCTAATCCGTTGAGAGAGGTGCATCGGAACGTGTGTGAACTACACCGGGAGAACTAATTAAACATTCAATCGTTAGTGCCAAAAAATCGAAACCTTTTTGCCACATCAGCCAACGTAACGAGGTTTAATTACACATTTCCGCAAATCTACACCATCCGGGATTTAGTGAAAGCATTAGTATTTTTAATTTTTAAAAAATACCTTTCCCCTATTTTTGTTCTGTATCTGCTGTATCTTGCCTACCCACCGTGTGTGCGTGTGTGTATGTAGACCGGAAAGGGTTCTCCATCGTCCATCGGATCGGAACGCATCACCACCTCCCTGACGACAGCGCCCGGTGTGCCGGTGTACGAGGCGGACGAGGACGGCATGATCGACATTACGCCCGGCAATGGCGGCCTGACCAACCCGAACTACCCTTACACGTATGCGGCGAATGGTGGCCGACAGGAAGGGGTCGGTGCACCGAGCGCTAGTGGCGGTAATGGTGGTGGGCCAAATGCTGGTGCCGCTGCTGCTGGTGGGGCCTCCGCCGGCAATGGTGGAGACGGTGGTGGTATATCGTCGCCCACACATACTCGCTTCGGGCGCGATTTTCATCACTCTGATCATGAAGGTAAAGCCTAATTCCGTTCCTGCACACCAATACAGAGGATACACGTGTGGTTCCGGTTGTACTCTGGTGGCTTTGTATGTTTGTGCTCCGAATTTCTGTCCCAATGAAGTTTTGTGCTTGTGTGCAATAAGGCTTTCCCATCCTGGTGGTGGGAAATTCCGGATGGTCTCAGAATTGAGCCGGAAATGAACGTTTAATCAGCCGTTTTGAGATAAATCTACAAAGAAAAAGAGACCACTAAAAAGAATCCTTAAAAATCCCTAGAAAAGATTAGAAATTGTTTTTAGTTGAATTTGCTTAAGATAAAAGAAATCAGAGCTATTTATGGATTCGATCATTCCGCAAACGTTTGTGTTCATTCTCTGCGAAGGAATCATGTCCATTTGTGTTCATTTGAAAAACGCTGTAAGGACTTCGAAGTAGGATTGGATTATTATAAATATTTTATTATATCTCCGAATTAAAAAATACTAAAATTCACTAACAAAATAAATGATTATTTTATAACTAAGTAGGGAGCAATACGGCCTGGCCGTCCCTTATGAATAAAAAAAAAAAAAAAAAAAAACTAAGTAGGGATATTTTTTACAAAGTTCTAATCTCCTTAATTAAAGGAATCAATCTGTAGAGTAAACTTTATTTTTTGTATCTCGCTTATGTGGTCTAATATGATATAAAATCACACTAAACTAAGGGTGTAATAGATGAAAAATCTCGCAATAATAACTCCGCTTGTTTTGTCAATCACACACAGATACATTAACCGTTTCGTTTTCCGGTAAAATGGAAGGTAAAATTTTACAATATTTTCTCGTACATTTTTCTGTTTTTATATTTTTACTATACGCTATTCATATGTGTGTGTTTGCTTGTGTATAACGGATGGAAGAGTTATATTTATTTTTCAAACAAAGAAATATCGGAATTTATTGTAAAGCTTCATTAGTAAAGACACAGTTGTTCCTCTACTAACTGGGTGTTGATAAGTCTCAAACCTTTATTTATGTTATCTAATCCTTGCATTATACAAAATTTAAAATTAAGTTTAAGGTGGAATTAAATCGCATGTTATGAAATTCTAATTTTAAACCCCTTTAAGAAACGTACTTTAAAAACAAAAAGTATTGAAGATAACAAAAAAACGGCGGTTAATGTATTTGGTTCGCTTTTTTTCGATCACTGTTTCGAGAGTATTTTTGTTTGTTAATTTTTCTGTGTGGTAACGTTTTTCTTTTGGGTTTGTTTGATGTAAATAAACCATCCGATCTGGGAGAGCCAGTTTTGCTTACTTTTAATTTCCTTTTTCCTTTTCCATTTCCTCGACCACCAAAAACAAAAAAAAAGGTATATCATTTGCCGGCATGACGGACACAAGCGACGACATTCCCGGCATCGGACAGTACGATGATTTTCACACAATCGATTGGCAGCGTGACATTGCGCGGGATCGTATGCGACATCGGTACATCGTTAAAAAGCGACAGGATTCATTTTGGGATCTTCTAAAGGTATGAAAGCTACTGTTGAGGAAAAATATTCGTTTTTTGTTTATTAAATTTGATTGTTTCTTTTACTTTTAGGGTGCCCATGATGCGTGGTCCGGCTGGGTGTGCGTGCTGCTGGTCGGCCTCTTTACCGGTTGTGTGGCCGGTGTGATCGATATCGGTGCGAGCTGGATGACCGATCTTAAGTTTGGCATCTGCCCACAGGCGTTTTGGCTCAATCGCGAACAGTGCTGCTGGTCGTCGAACGAAACGTCCTTCGACAGTGGCAACTGCTCACAGTGGTACGCCTGGTCGGAGATCTTTACCTCCTCCCGGGAAGGGTTCGGTGCGTACGTCATATCGTACTTCTTCTACATCATGTGGGCGATGCTGTTCGCACTGCTGGCCGCATCGCTCGTTCGGATGTTTGCACCGTACGCGTGCGGGTCTGGTATACCGGAGATCAAGACGATACTGTCCGGGTTCATTATACGCAGCTATCTGGGAAAGTGGACGCTGATCATCAAATCGGTCGGCATCATGCTGTCGGTATCGGCCGGCCTTAGTCTTGGTAAGGAGGGCCCGATGGTGCATATTGCGAGCTGCATCGGCAACATACTGTCGTATCTCTTCCCGAAGTATGGGCGCAATGAGGCGAAAAAGAGGGAAATCCTTTCGGCAGCTGCGGCGGCCGGTGTGTCGGTCGCGTTCGGTGCACCGATCGGTGGTGTGCTGTTCAGCTTGGAGGAGGTGTCGTACTACTTTCCGCTGAAAACACTTTGGCGTTCGTTCTTCTGTGCGTTGATTGCGGCATTTATACTGCGATCGATCAATCCGTTCGGGAACGAACATTCGGTGCTGTTCTACGTGGAGTACAACAAACCGTGGATTTTCTTCGAGCTTGTCCCGTTTATTGGGTTGGGAATAATTGGAGTAAGTGGATCAGATAGCTACTCGTATTGTCCGAAGGATACTAATTTTATTTTTTCTCAAAACAGGGCTTCATTGCAACGTTTTTCATCAAGGCAAACCTTTGGTGGTGCCGGTTCCGCAAGTACAGCAAACTGGGCCAGTACCCGGTAACGGAGGTATTGATCGTAACGTTCATTACGGCCGTTATTGCGTATCCGAATCCGTACACGCGCATGAACACGAGTGAACTCATCTATCTCCTCTTTAGTCAGTGTGGCATTTCGAATCAGGATCCGCTGTGGTAAGCGCGATTGCTGTTTGTTTGTCCATTGTGTTAAAAATTATTAACCAGATTATCTAACCGATTTGTTTGTTTGATTTGTCCCATTTTTAGTGACTACAATCGTAACTTTACCGATGTCAATTCGGCCATAGAAATAGCGGCTGCCGGACCGGGCGTACACAAAGCGGTTTGGTTGCTCATTCTAGCGCTCGCTATGAAATTGGTCATGACGATCTTCACGTTCGGTATGAAGGTACCGTGTGGATTGTTTATTCCTTCGCTAGCGCTTGGAGCCATCACTGGCCGTGTGGTTGGAATTGGTAAGCAAATCACACCATTCTAGCTACACTGTTCACTTCAATTAAACAATGTTCCGAGAGTTTTTTTCTATTTATTTAACGAGGCTTTGAGTGCCTTGAGGTTTACAGAAAAAATACATTTTTTGTTTGGGAGAATATGGAGGCGACACAGGAATAATTCCGGAGTCGACAGCGATTTCGGTTTTGAATTCAAATTTAAATCCCCAGTAGACTCTGGAGTAATCCGCAATTGACTCCGGAGCATTCGCTGAATGCTCCTGACTAGCAGGCCGAATGTTTGCTTCCTTTCTAACCCTGTTTTAATGAGGAACAATGTTGAATGCATAAATTAGTGTCAGATTGATCAGCTATTGTTAGTGATAATTCCTGGAAATAATAATTAATTACATTTTTTGTTTTTCATTTTAGGCATGGAACAGCTGGCGTACAATTATCCAAAAATATGGATCTTCTCTGGCGAATGTTCCACCGGAGATGATTGCATTACGCCCGGGCTGTATGCGATGGTCGGTGCTGCTGCCGTGCTCGGAGGGGTCACAAGAATGACCGGTAAAGTTTTCATCTTAAAGACGAAAAACTAATCAATTTTAGTAAAACATAATCGATTCTTGCACCTTCCACAGTGTCCCTTGTGGTTATTATGTTCGAGCTAACCGGTGGCGTCCGATACATCGTACCGCTGATGGCGGCGGCCATGGCTTCCAAGTGGGTTGGTGATGCGTTAGGGCGACAGGTGAGAAAGCTTTCTAACTGTATGTGCCGGGTTTAACGGTCTTTTCCCTTTGTAAACATACAGGGCATCTACGATGCACACATAGCTCTTAACGGCTATCCGTTCCTGGACAGCAAGGATGAATTCCAGCACACAACACTAGCGGCGGACGTGATGCAGCCAAAGTAGGATTACTCATTTCACGAAAACAAGCAATGCAGAGTTTAAATTATACTTCCTTTACGCAATTTTTCTAGACGCAATGAAACTCTAGCGGTGATTACTCAGGACTCGATGACGGTGGACGACATCGAGACCCTACTCAAAGAGACTGAACACAACGGCTACCCGGTGGTTGTGTCTAAGGAGAATCAATATTTGGTTGGCTTCGTGTTGCGAAGGGATCTTAATCTAGCACTAGGTACCGTAAAACCGAACAATCATTTGTTTACAATTTTTATCTAATAAATGATCCTTTTTCCATTTTTTTATTGTAGCTAACGCACGACGCATCATTGACGGTATCACTGGCCAATCGCTGGTAATATTCACCTCCGCCCAACCGGTCCAAAACCTTGGCCCGTCGCCATTGAAGCTGAAGAAAATCCTCGACATGGCTCCGATCACCGTGACGGATCAGACACCGATGGAAACGGTGGTCGATATGTTCCGGAAGTTGGGCCTGAGGCAAACATTGGTCACCCACAATGGGTAAGTGAGGCGGGATTGTGACAAACGGGAAAGCCAGATAACTTAACGATCTTTTTCTTCCTCCCCCTCTGCACAGGCGACTACTCGGTGTAATAACCAAAAAAGATGTCCTAAGGCACGTCAAACAGATGGACAATGAAGACCCGAATACTGTTTTGTTTAACTGAGCGCTTAGCTATTTATAATGATACATATATAGAGATATTATGCTGGCCTCCATTCTGTCCTTCCCCCTCCCGCGCCCCTGTTTCCACGTGATCGCCACGCCCGTGGTCACCTCTGTCCTGCGCTGTGTTGTTGTGTTTGGGATCGATGTAGGTAGCTATAATCTTTAATACACACACATCTTTAACAGATTCGTGCTTATATTCTTTAGACGTGCGACTGTGCGAATGCGAGCGCTGATAATAAACACGATGAGGGTTTTTTTTTTCTAAAATTTGGAAAACAAGAAAAATACGGTGCAATATTTAAATGAAACAGTGGAGCGCAATAATATTTTGTTCAAGAAAGCAATAGAGAGAGCCTCTTCACAAGCGTTTTAGTCGAACAAAAGGTGTAGCATTCAAAGCTAAAGATCACACTTCCAAAAACATGAAACTATTACTACACAAATGATTATTAATTATTTATATTATCTCAAGAAGCATTACGTTTTGTGATTTATTCTTCGCTAGTAGGTGCAAGAACTAGAGGCGGATATCAAGTACGAAGTTTATATGCAATGTGTCCAATCATGCAGCAAATATCACCAACCGCGGAGAATGACTCGTGCATTCTCTCGTCCAGGATCCTGACCTTATGATGTAGCAGTATCATAAAAATTATTTTTTACACAATAATGTGCAATCTAACCTATGATGATGATGATGATACAGAGGGTGGACGAAAAACAGTAACGATTAGTGCTGAACAAAACACACACACAAACACAACTAGGCAAATTACATTATTACTCATGTAAAAACGATCGTCTCATTGTCGTCGTCGTTATGGTGCGATAGTAGGAACAAACAGGAAAAAGGGCAAATGGAAGGGAAAGAAAGTTTAAGAAGGAAGCAACATTATAATAAAATTGTATATTTATGTAATAAAAAAAAACTCTTGTAAAAAAAACATGAAGGCATTCAACCACACGGATTTGATGAAAATAAGGGACATGGGGTATTTTTAAGGAAGACATGGTGCATTCAAAAAAAGTACAAATATGTATTCCGATTTTTCATACGCTTACGCTGTCACCTGGTGGTCGATCCACCCGTCAGTGGTCAATCTGACCACATACTAGGCTAATATCTAGCAGAGTCTGGTTTTTATGAAGAATGGGCACGTTTACGCGCCTGGAACATTTAACAAAAACTCACAATCAATTCAAAGATGACGGTTAAAACATAGGATTTTTTTTCTTAAATTAAAGCTTTATTCAAGAAAACAATGCCTCTTGGGTTGGTTACAGTATCTTTTACCGTTTATTTTTTTATGTTAGGGAAACTTTTCCTGCAGCTTTGTACGTAATGCATCCACAATGGCTCCCAGTGGTGTACGATCGATGAGATTCATATTTTCTTGCGGATCGATCAAATGATCGTACAGCTCTTCGCCGTAAATTACACTCCAGTCTAAAAAGGGCAAGAAGATAGACAAAAAACAGGGTTACAAGCTTATCGATTTCCGGGTTCGAGTGATCATTCGTACCTCGTTTGAAATTAATCGCGTCAAACCTTATCCAGGCGGTGTACCGGAAGCGTTCCGTACGCATGCTGTATCCCATAATCTTGATGTGCTTTAGCTTCGGTTCGTCACTGTTTGGTGAGATTGTTGGGTAAGTTCCCGGACGTGGATATTGGCTGTAAGCGATCCACTCATCACGATCGTCCATATATGCGGAATAATTCGAGATCAGCAAGGATAGCAGGGATTTCCCTTCCGTGCATGTAGTATCTTTATGGGGTCGTTTCAAGTTACACGTTTGTACCGGTGGAAGCCCGGCAAGATCTACCAGTGTGGGGAAGAGATCCAACAGCTCAACGACATTTTCGATCTTTTGTCGATCGTTGCGTACCGGCAGTGCTGGAGCACTAACCACAAGCGGAACTCGTACAGCTACATCATAGTTGCTGTACTTGGCCCACTCCCCATGCTCCCCAAGTGCCCAACCATGATCAGCAGTAAGCACTATGATCGTTCGGCTTTGATCGATCTCCTTCAACAGCTGTCCGATCAATTCATCCACGTACGTAACAGCGGCATAGTAGTGTTGCCTTATTCGTAGCTTAAAATCATCCGGCACACGGCCGTAAGGAAAGCTAACGTTAAGCTGCTGGAAATCGTCTCGATTGCGTACGTCCAGAAAGGAACTCCAAGCAACGCTGGGCAACCCGTACGGTGGATAGTCAAGATCGAGCGTTGAAAACTTGGAAACCGAATGCTGTTCAAGGTACTGCATCGGGATACGGAACGGAATATGTGGTTTTCGATAGCCTACGGCTAGAAAGTAAGGATCTTTCCCCATAGTTTGAAGGAATCGTTTCGCTTCTATGGTACTCTCAATATCCGGCAGGGTGTGGCCTGGTTGCATTTGGGGTATCACAGGACAGAGAAGATTCCTTTTTAATTCTCCATTCTCAAGGTCAATGCAGACGGGTGCGTTGGAGTACTGATCGGTCGTTGGATGGTAGGCCGGTTCGGACCAACTCAGCGGGTAATCGTCCGTAAAGTTTGATGACGCACCGGGATGAAACACCTTACCGACGGAGTGGGTACGATAGCCGTGCTGTTTGAAGTACTGCGGGAGCGTAGTGTAATTGCCGGATGTATGGCGCCAGTAGCTGTAGAAGTCGTACAAGCGCACCGTATCTGGCCGTCTGCCAGTGAGCATCGAATTACGGCTCGGAGCACAAAGCGCTTGCTGGAGGGATGTTCAAGAGTAATCGATAAGCACACAACGAAGAAAATGGTGCAGTTTTGTTAAATCGCTCACTTACCTGTGCGAATGCATTTTCAAAAAAGTATCCATTCTTTATAATCCGATCTATGTTCGGTGTTATGGCTTTCTCATCGCCATATCCATAGTTAATAGCTGGGCGAAAGTCATCCAAAATGATTAGAAGCACATTCGGACGGTCAACGATTTGCGTTTGGGATACTTTTATTAAAATAATCCAAAAGAAAACGGAGAACAGACACACCGCTTTGTTGCACCACATTGTTTGCGTTCTTAACTGCAACTGATAACGTTCTGACTTGAGCTGTGCAGGGGATATGCTGTTCCAAGGGTTCTCCAAGGGGATTTCAAAAGCTGAAATATTCATATGAGACAAAATCAATGCCTTACATCAATTACATTATTGCAGAATTTGGCTTGAATTTAGCTGAAAACCAAACAGTTTTATTTTCTAAAACAGTTTATCCATTTTCGAAGTTATCGCAACGGACTATTTTGAATTTTGACAGCTATTTGTTGTTGTCAAATGATTCGGGCAACTGTCAAACACATACTGCTCGAAAACGATTTGTTTACAAACGAAAGGTAAAGTACATTTTGGGAGTCCCGCGGTTTTGTCGATATCGCCACATTAATCGCGTATTATGTCTACGTTTATTAAACGAAATATCAAAAACAAGGGCGCTAGGAAGCGCAAACAATCGTCCGACTCGGGTACGGTGCAGTTAAGCGATAGTGCAATCGGACATAAATGTTAATTCTCTCTTCCCTTTCGCACAGATGAGGCAGAACAAGAATCTCCATCATCGTCCGTTGTTGTCACACAAGATAAGCGCAAGAAGGCGAACCCAAACGTTCAATCTACTTCAGCCCTTAGGAAAAAGCAAAACCAATCATCAACCAACCCCGACGCGTCGCACTCGAGCGAGGATGAAGCGAGCGTTGTCGTGAGCTACAAGTCCAAACGGTCAGCCCAAGCAGAAGGGCCGCGCGATCAGGGTGCAACGGCAGAGCTGGAAATCGAAACGGAAAAGGATCGCGATGCACAAGCCATCTATCAGAAGAGCATCGACATCAACAAAGAGCTGGAGGGCAAGGAGGATGACAAGGTGTACCGGGGGCTGAACAATTACACACAGTTTTACAAGAAGAAAGATAGCGCCCAAGGCAATGCTGCATCGGGCATGGTAAGGAAAGGGCCGATCCGAGCGCCGGCCAATATTCGATCCACCGTCCGGTGGGACTATCAACCGGACATTTGTAAAGATTACAAAGAGACGGGATATTGTGGGTTTGGCGATAGTTGTAAGTTTTTGCACGATCGAAGCGATTACAAGCATGGGTGGCAGATGGAGCAGGAAGGTCCGGGCGCTGGCCATAATCATGGGGATGATGATTCGGATGGGGATGATACGAAGTATGAAATTCATTCTGATGATGATGAGCTGCCGTTCAAGTGCTACATCTGTCGAGAGAGTTTCGTCGATCCGATTGTAACGAAGTAAGTGAAATGAAATCGATCGTCATGTACAGCAGATCTATTTAAAAAATAATTCATCCTTCATTTCAGATGTAAGCATTACTTTTGCGAACGATGTGCTTTGGCGCAGTACAAGAAGTCCACGCGTTGTGCGATCTGTGGAGTGCAGACGAATGGAATGTTTAATCCAGCTAAGGAGCTCATTGCACGACTGAAAACTAGAGAGATGGAGGAACACTCCGATAGTGATTAAGATCGATCCTTCTGCGCTGCAAAGTAAAAGAGAATTGATAACTTTACCGTACACCAATTTCGTTGCGTTCGAAAAATTATTTTGATCAGCATTTTTCCCCAAACGCAATCCATCCGGTCGACCCATAGTGAGCAAACTGCTCGAAAATCGTAAACATCACAACAAACCACCTGTCAAAGCTGTTGTTGATAACGAAATGCGAAATAGCAGAAAACAAAACGTCAACTAACCATATGTAAAAATAGCCGCGTAATACGATCGTAACACGCACTGATCGGGTTTTAAATTGATCTTATCTGCGAATTTAGTAGTTTTAATGTAGTGTGCATACACCTGTTGTGCTTTAGTTGTGTTGCGAGAAATAGTTTTAACTCGAATGTCTAGTCCAAAGCAGTGCACCAACCCTCTGCTTCCGGTAAGTCTTCCTGGTTCGGGGTTCGGGTTCTTATCGCTCTTTGTTTTGAAGTTCTTTTCCCTCATGTGCGTGTGTCGGGTAAAAGGAGTACGCATATATATCGGTGACAAAAATACGCATCAACAATCCATCACACTACACGCACTATGCGTATCGTAAACAATCAGAGAGATCAACCACTTTTTCACGTTGGTAATCGTGGCAGTACCGCCGTAGTTGTAGCAGTGTGCGATGGATACAGATGCACACTGGGTAGGCCAATTACGATGACCTTCATACAGCATACTACCAACACCACCAACATCACCACCCGGTGGGGGTTTGGTTTTGAACGGGTGGGAAGGGTGAGGGCGGATGGAAGGTAGCGAACGTCACAAACATTCCTTCCTAGTAGAATGTTGCGTTGCTATCCGAAAATGTTACCAACTCTGGTGAGAGACCTTCGCACAACACAAGAAACAGCAACTGGCGCACTCTAGAAGAGATACGCTGTGTCCCATTCAGATGTGTGTCGTCGATTGTAGATGTGTAGTATTCAAACAGTTTGCGATTCGCGATCGGGCAGCATGCAACGGCAATGGTGTTGGTGGCGCAACACAGAAGGACAACGACAAGCCACATAGTTCGTCGTCGCTGGCAAGCTACTGATTGCTAATGAATCGGGAATTGATACAAATTGGCCTCGCCCGTTAATTGATGCCACCCGAGCATGCAAACACACCCGGTCGCGGTGCGAGTTGTATGATAGCTTCAGTCAACGAACCCCGCACGCCGTTGGAGGATTCGATGGATCGCGAGGCCAGAAGCCTAGTAGAAGATGAAACTTGAAGATGAAAGATGAGTGGGAAGGATGTAACATAAATTTACAATTCAAATTACGTCCCATTTTATGTATTCATAAATACGTACTTTAACGTATGAAGTAAGACACTGCTTAATAGATAATATTTGGAAGGTGTAAGTGAAGTTTTTATCCCTCTTTCGAAGAGAGAGAGAGAGAGAGAGAGAGAGAGAGAGAGAGAGAGAGAGAGAGAGAGAGAGAGAATCCCAAACAATCAAAACACCTTGACCTAATTTGATCCTTCTGGCGCTCACGGAGTAGTAACGTAACCTTGATAATGTGACAGCCTATTGCTGCTCCAATCACCCACGAAAAGAAATCAAACCGGCCACATGGTAATGGTGTGCTGCTGCCGGGTCAGTCTACGATGAAGGCATGCACATGATCGTAATCGCAAACATTCCCATATCAGAAGCTTTTGTGCTGTAAGCCTTCCGGAGCACATTTATCTCGGCGATAAATATATTCGCACATTGCGAATAAAGCCTACCGGACCCTTGCTCAGCGAGATATGAAATGAAGTGACAAGGGATGGTAGATTGAAGATGGACGGATGCATGGAAGAAGGATTGACTATCTTTAAGTAGAATGAAACCATTTTTCCGATTTATTTTGTAACGAAATAATGTATTGTTAGTATATTAGTAATTGGAGCTAAATATATACTATTTCCGAACTAAATATATACTATATTTATAAGTGTCCAGTAGTAAAAATCGTCTGTCTAACACTGCTTGGCAAAAATACTTCTATAATGTGCTATGCCCTTGCATGTTCCGTAGAGAATCTGGCAATTGACATGTTTTGAATTTTGTATGAAGCGTGTCAATTAAGTGTTAATATTTGTCATGAAGGTGTGGTAACATTTTTTTCTCTGAGGGCTTCCAGCTCTACAAACCCTCTCCATCATTCTTATAGGAACCTCGGATTGACAAGTTAACAATGCTAA
The DNA here is from genome assembly GCF_943734695.1 of Anopheles maculipalpis. Lineage (NCBI taxonomy): Eukaryota > Metazoa > Arthropoda > Insecta > Diptera > Culicidae > Anopheles > Anopheles maculipalpis. The sequence continues at coordinate 74,329,845 of NC_064872.1, forward strand.
TAGCGAGACTAACAGGTTTCAAGTTAGGTAAAGATAGTATAACATTAATTGGATAGCACAGTTCAGGCAGAGTTAGCAAATGTAAGCTGTTTTTTTGCGATTGAAAGGAAAATGCTTTTAGAAGCTCTTTATAAATGCTAGCGTCTCAATCAGAGATCTCAACATCCAAAGAATCCAAAGAGTCCTTCAGATCCACGGACCCTGTGGTCCAAGGGAATGGCGTTGTTTGAAATCCGATAGGTCAAGAGTGAAAGCTTTGCCCCTAAACACCATTGTGCGCTTGGCTATATCATCCCGCTTAAGGATCCTCGATACGTGTTGCTCTCGGGAACAAACCCGGATGTAAGCATCCGCCGTTGATGGGTTAATCACGCGAAGGGATGGCCGATTCCGGACACTCGCCCGGTTGTTTGCTACTTGTGTGTGATCTACTTGAATCCTTTTTTTTTCCGTTAAGCACTGCTGAAGTGCGGAACCGAGATCCGCAAGCGAAAGGCAAAGCTGAAACTTCTCCCGAATCTAAAAAAGATCCTCCCAAAAGCGTCTATAAATTAGTGAATATTCTACATTGGAAATCACCTGAAAAAAAAAACACCAAGAGTTAATCAACGAGTTGAAGTTGTGTTCCTTCTGATTTTTGTTATTTGCAGATCGTGCTACTCTAGCGAGGGTTTCGTTTTTGGGTGATCGCTATTGATTTAAGTGCACAACTTGAGTGTGTTTGTGTATGTCAGTGTTTGTGTGTGTGTGTGTGGTTGTTCGGAAACAAAGGACAACATGGCAAACGAACCGGAAGCAAAGCGTGCAAAGTTTCCCGACGAACAGGAATCACCTTCCATCGAGAGGGAAGCAAAGGAAGTAACTCTTACTAAGATACATTCAATACTGGGCGATGAGTTTACTAAGCCTACACCATTGGTGGAGGTGTACATTGGAAGCGTTACCGATAATCGCCACCTTTCCGAACTAGTGCCAGCACTTTCGCGAATACTTCCGATCGGGGATCTACAGCATCTGAAGCGTGTAAATCGAGATGGTACGATCATGCTGGCTCCGGTCGATAAGTTATTGGAGCAACTGCCAGCCGTACAAGGGCAGGATGAGCAGCAAGAAGGTACCATCGAATCCCGCCTTGCACAGTTTCTGCGCTCGGAAGGCTTAGACTCGGCAGTGGTCGATGGTCTTTGCAAGAAGTTGAAGGTTGTTTCGGTTCCTGCGATGCAACCATTGCTGCGGTGGCAGTACGAAACTGCGAATCAATTATGGCCGTGTAAATTTCACCCAAACCGCCACACTGAAGCTCTTTACACGGACACACTGTTTGGAGGGCAGGAAGTATCGGGTCACCGACGATTAATGGACATCTGTCTACAGCTGGCAGCAAACTTCGACAACCGGCCATTTGGAGTGTGCGTTAATCCACAGCTTGGCGCACGCATCGCAGCCATTGCGTCGGGACGCAGTGAGCAACATCCAATCTGGCACTGCCCGATGGTACTGATCGATATGGTAGCCGTATCACAGAACGGTGGCATATGGCATCGCAAACCGGACGCTGAACGTGGGTGTAAGGACTATAATGCGCTGCGGGACGATGGATTTCATTACGGTGGAATCGACACACAGGCAGAGAGGTTCATTCGCGAACGGTACGGTAACGCGGTTTGCCTTGGAGCGGAACCGATCCGAACCGGAACATTGCAACGGCCGGAATCGTTGGATGGCGGGGGTGTATCGGTACCGGTGGATAATCTTGCCAAATACGGACCTTACCTGTGTACCGGGTATGACGTCTATCTCACACACGAACCCTGCATAATGTGTGCCATGGCCCTGGTACATAGCCGTGTGCGGCGTGTTTTCTACCATCATCCAACACCACGCGGAGCGCTCGGGACGCTGACGAAGCTGCACACGGTAAAGGATTTAAACCATCACTACGAGGTGTTCCGGATTGCTTAATGTAATCTGTTGGAGGTGAAGTGTAACGATCTTGAGAAAAGAGAGAGAGAGAACAAAAAACCCTCCTTTGAAGCATATAAGAATGGAGAAAAAAGAAACGATAATAAACATCCCTAAAAGAAGTATAAGTTGTTTGTCGCTGTTTGTTCGTCGATGATCGTCTTTGCGGTTTCTGGATAACCTGTTTCTCGGGGGATTTTCGAACTGAAAGCGTAATTTTGTAGCGTAAATTATCATCGTTTCTACGGCCAGCAATGGTACAGTTTTGCGGATCTTCGTCCACCACCTTTGGTGCGGTTCGCGTCGAGCGTAACGCCACCATTGAAAGGCGTCCGTTTACGGATACCAGAGGAATATTGTTGCTCGGACAAAAATGTTCGATCGCCAGTCATCATCACGCGTCCTTTCCGCGATTGAGGTCAATTGGACGGGGCAGGTTCTTCCCCCGTGTCCGCAGGCTGAAAAGATCGGTGCTTCTGTTGCGGGGTGTAGAAATCTGACATCGGTGGAGGTGTAGATCACGTTAAAAAAGTATGCGGGGTTCGTTCATCATCGTTTATTTTATTGAGATTCTTCAACGCCAAGACTTCGGGAAAAAAAGAAGGAGAGAAGAGGCATATCGGGAGGGCGAGACCGAGTCTACTTGAACACTGTAAACGGAAAAAAGTACAGTACACGAAGCAATTAACGCTACTTAGACAAGTTGGATGTTTTCTTAGTTGTATTACGCGCAAAAGTCAAGAGTTTGGAGCTGTATTTACACAGAATTTAAAAATGAAATTATTCTTTTTCTTTTGGAACTATGTACATGCATCCCACTGTACTGCTACTGATCATTCCGCACAGTTGTCATCGAAACATGGATACACTGGTGGTCTTTCTGATACCATCAACCAATAGGCCAATTGCTTTGCCGTTTGCTCGCCGGAGAGCAAAACTGTATTGAAATTTATTTGACAGTAAAAATAAAGAGTCATCTTCAGCCGTTTCCCTACAGATCCCTTGTAGTATAAGGCAACTCAAGCAAAGGTTGCGATGTACGATAAGAATCTCTCTCACAATGAACTTGACCATCGGTGGAGGTTTCGGTGTGCGGCTTTTTGATAAAATCTTTCCGCCATCGCAGATATAATGTCATTAGGATGGTGGAATGAATTTATCGCTTTTTAGTGTGCAATCATTTCCAATTTGTAGACTGCTTCGCTCAATAGATTTGATGGGTTTATTTTGGTTTTTTGGTTGTGGTAGCTAATGAAGCTATCTTGAGAGTTGTGCAGATTGAAGTTGGTTGAAGTAGTCGTCCAAAAATTGGTGCTTTTCTTCTTATTGGCTTATTGGTGACCTTCGATAGGCCACATCGGCCATCCTCTGGCTTACTAGACTTGCTGATATCCCACGAAGTTGGATAGTCAAGTCCTCATTACGAATTAACGGGTACCTGTATGCGATTTGAACCGCGGTCGTGTCGTATAAAGACAGGCACTGCTGTCATCTCTGGCACCGAATCGCCCACAAAAAAAGGAATTACTTCTCTTTAAAAAGAGACAATTTGTGCAAGTAATGAAGTAATAGAAGCACAAAGAACGATGCGTTTGAAACATGCCGTTTATCAAACAATAATTTGATTGATTGTCACCTAAACTGTGCGGAAAACGGCAAGTAGAAAAGCTACACCTCTCTGGTGAAAGCCAGGGGCAGAAATGATAACATATTTACCGGTGCTGTGCGCCATCATTAGTCCCGGGGGTATATTGTGTTAAGCAAGCCCAACCGATGACACCCTGATCGGGGTGATGTGTGTTTTTGGTGCAACTCGGTGTGGCGACCATAGTAGACGTGTGATGCGGGTTGATGTTTTTTTTTAGTTGTTGTACCCACACAACCGGTCACCGATGTGGACAACCCAGTACGAAGGGAGCGAGCAAGGATCCTACCGGGCGGGGGCAACCCAATATTCAGATGCATTGCACGCGGCGATGGGCGGTGTGGAGAGTTGAAAACTTGAAAGCTGGTATTTCCCCGCCGTTGTTGTTTGCGTGCTGTGTGCCAACAGGTTCCGTGCCGAAGATACACTCTGGCTTCCGCCGGGGCCCTCTCGACCGTTTGTCGCTTGCGGCAGGCACAGCAGCAGGTTTTGTTTTTGTAGCCCACGTTTGGGGACCGATTAGTGCGATGTAAAGTAAGTTGTTTTTCTTGTTTCCACTCTAAAACTAAGGGAATGGCGTGTGGGTAGGAAAAGGTAGAGAATGATAGCTGAGCCGCTGAGGTGACGCGGAACATGACGTGTAAAATGTTGGAACCAGCGCATGGAACCTTTTGGACAATGGATCGAGTGAGAGTGAGGATTGGTACGAAATGTGGCTGATTAACGCACGCGGAAAGGAAAGGTCATTTTAGGGCACCATCATCATTACAAAGGCAACGACGGTCAGGGCGCTCAGGGAAACCGGAAAGGGAAGGAACCGAATCACATTAACAAATCACATTGGAAAGTTTTTTTTTGGTTGTTGTTTTGCTTCGTATATGTTATTGTTTGTCCTCTGTCGGGTCTCATTATCCGGCGGTGCGGGTGTGCTTTGTAATTCCAGTTTTTCGGGTGTCCGGCTGTCATTACCTATTCATGCTGGAGGAATGCACGTAATATAAGGTTAGGGAGAACTAGGGGGTAACTAAGCAGGGGCAGAAGCGGCCATCATTACGAAATAATACTGGTCATCACAGAAATCGAATTAGCGTGCTACAAAAACGACGAATACGATTAGATGTTGTGAGCAGCGATTTCTACTCACGTGACCGATTAAAAGATGACGCGTCGAAAAATTGCGTCCAAGCGTTCGAAACAGAATGTTGTAGACGTTGAAGATTTTGTTGGTTGGCCTGTTTTTTTGTTGTGAATTTTAATGAAAGGGGAAAAACTCGATCGATGATGAAGCGCCTACATGGCGGGCGAGCATCATAGCTATCTCTCAAGAAAAAAAACATCGAACGAAGAAACAGCTGACAACGTCTGGCACTAAACTAGCAGGTAAAACGAACGCACGAGGTGTTAATTTTGGTGACGCAGCATGGGCTTTGTGTGCGTGTGTTTGAGTGTCTGTTGGAAGTTGTGGACCAGACAAGCTAGACTGCGTTATCAACCGGGGATCGGCGTATCTCAGTCTCGTACGGGATGTATGGAAAGCTAATCCTGAAGTAGTTCCCGATGCTGCTACGATACTACTCTTGCTTAGCAGAGATGAAAGAGATGTGCTGTTGTCAGTAAACATAATAATGTGAGATTGTGCGTCTATTTGCACCATAAATCGGTGCAGTGTGTGTAGTGTACACTAGAGGTAAATAAACTTATCACTCCGATTGAAAATCAATGGGTGGCTAACTGTACCCCGTAGCGTTCGTACTGAGTTCCCGCCGAGGGTTATCTCGCGCAGTCACGTTGATCCTCGTGGGTAGATCACACACATCAGGGAATTCGCGCTGGTATGATCGCGCTTCTGTGACGTCTGGACAGCAGGAGTTTACTTTTTAGAGTCTCCATAGTAGACAAATTAACACTAATTTTCATTTCAATTTACCCAATTGATTGTGCGACGTTGTGACGGTTAATGTGCGGTGTGTCCGGTATATCTGTCACGCAAAAAAAGGAATTTATAAGCATCCGTAAATTAATTAGAGCTTTTTTGCTGTTTGTTTGTTTCCCTTTTTCCTACAGAAATCGTCCTCTTTCGGAGGTGAAAACGTGCGCTTTGCAAATGTATGGTGAGACGTCGTAGCCAAAGATTGATCGAGAAGAAAGATTGCAAGGTGTTACAAACTGTTGTTTGGTGGCGACTGCGATGCTAATACTAAGCTGTCTCAGAGATCTAGCTGAAGATTAGATCGTCCAGAGAGTGTACTGTGCTCGATGTAATACGGTAGCATTGCAACAAGATGGCGCCACGTGTCATTACCGTCCGTCACGCGGTTGCAAAGGATTACGGAAAGGATTTGCAGGACTTACTACTGCGCGTCGCTCGAGAACCGTACAGACGGCAACACACACCCAGTTACGTGTAGTTGCCGTGGTGATTGCGCGCGAAGAAGCATTACAAGACAGAGCCGAGATCCCCATAAAGCCCAAACTCTCACGCCTCCTACAAGGGAGCAACCTCATCCAGCAAAGGGAGTTGACGCGGGCAGGTTTATTGGGTTCAATAAATTTCAATTTAAAAGCAAAACAACGCTTGATTGTTGACGACCGACGCGCCATCGCATTGCCGCCGGAGGGGTGGGTGGTGTCATCGCACGGCACCGCGTACTAATTCCCGGACCGATGCTCCAGTGCTAGTAGAGTTGCAGTCCATCTTGGAAGTGTTCCACCACCGCCTTCCGTTCTCCGGCGATCATGTGTGTATCGACGGGAAGCGCCACCCGACCAGTGACGAAGACGTCAGTGAAATTAGCAGCTCGTCCGAGGGAAGGCGTGTGATGGCCGGTTAGGGGCCAATTTCATCCTTTTTACACCCTCATTCACACAGACACACACTACCTGGGTGTCGCGGCAGCACGACTAGTTTGACCGATGGTCGGTCGGTTTAGGTCGTCCCATTGTGTGCCGCGTTCTGGACGAGATAACATGCCGAAAATATCGCTGTCCGCTGCAAAGTGACCCGCTTTAGCTATCGTTTTTGCTCATCGTCTTGACAAACCGTGCCGTACTGTCGCGCGAGCAGGCCGCGTTGTGTTTCAGCGCCTATCTTACGTATCGCAAGCACACTGAGCACAGATAGCCCCAACACAGTTTCGGAGTAAATTTTGTCAGTGTTCAAAGAAAAATCGGAGGTTGTGCGAGATAAACGATTGCACCAAGAACGATTGCCAAGAATCAAGGATAGTAGATAATTTTCCCGGATATAGAAACCTAGCGCTGTGGTGGTGAGGCGTTCCTGAGCAGTCTGCTTGTCCTTGTGGCGTGCGTTGCTGTTTTTCACTTGATCCTCGAGGCCGTCAAGGCACCAACGACTGTGATTATGGATAGTGACAGCCCGGTACAGGAGTACTACATTAACGACTAAGGTGGCCTGCTGGTGGCGTGGCAGGCAAAGGACTTGTACCTCCAGAACGCCTTTCCTACCTCGTGATCTTCCCCTGTGTGTGTGTGCCTTCTCCTAGTGATCCTAGTTGTAACGGTCATTTCGTGTCCAACTGAACTATAAACTATTCTGATTTTTAAAGTGAACGGATCGATAAAACGGATCGAGTGTTGTCGTGGTTTTCCGCGGTGCCACCCGCCTTTTCCGGGGCTGGGGTAGGAGTTGCCGACTACGGATGATTTGCGCGTCAATCGCTTATCACCCCTTACCCAAACGCACGTTGCCTGCCAGTGTGTGCGTAGTACAGTGAGCTTTGGTGTGTGCGTAAGTGGGAAGAACGAGCTCGAAAAATTCAAATCGCGTAAAACCGCGGATTGCCTTAATCTCGCGCACGCGTCCATACAGCGGCAGATTTCTCTCAGCTGGTGTGGATGTGTTTGTATGTACGGGAACAGAGCATCGAAACGGTGAAGAGATATGTAAGTAAAGATGGAAAGGAAATCCTCCTTGTGTTCGGGCCCGGTGGGAAGGGAGTCGTTTTTATGAAACCACCACCCTGATGGGTTGTGGTCTTCATGTATGTAATAACATACCTTTCACACCAGACACATAGACACCCATAGCGTCCGTATCACAATCGCTAATGATTTTATGTGTGTTTTTTCTCTCTCTTTTTCTCGTTTCAAAATCCCCATTACAGAACCGTGAACCGTAGAGTGTGTTTTACACGGGAAAGAGATCGCGGGACCGGATCGCGTACGCGTTAATTGATCGCTCGCCGTTAGGGACACCACAACAGGTTCCGGACGCACAACGCCTTTTTGCGGTAGCGCGCGATATACCTACCTACCTCTCACACACGCAACTATTAATGTGTCCCACCACTTGGTGGACCCCTACCACTGAGTCTTCTGGTTAAGCGGTTTTAGTTACGAAACAAACGTCGTCCCGTGCAGGCGCGTTGTGTTTTGCTCTCGCGCATCACTCCTTGGATGGTTGCTAAAAAAGCTAAAAAGAAGAAGAAAACCGGTGTAAAAGAAAAAAAGTGTTAAGTAAGCTCGAGAAAGCAGAGCAGTGTTGACCCATACCAAGGGATTGAAAAATTCGATTGAACGTGAAAAAGTGCCTTCCCGCGAGAAGTCACCAAAAGCAAGTCAATCAAGTGCGTTGGAGTGCAACGTGGCGAGATTGTGAGCGTCCCGTTTACAGCAGTGAGTCGAAAATTGCGTCCGAGGAAAAGCTCGCGAAAAACGATTTAAAAGTGGAGCCCTAGCAGCAGCAGTAGCACAAGCAATCCTAGAACAGTGCCGCCAAACGAAACCGTGTAACCGTTTCGTGCCTTATGGAGCAGGATATCATTAAGTGCCCGTGCCGTATCGTACCATCGTACATGGTTTACAAAATGCGGATAGAGATTGAGAATCCACTGCTCCAGAGTCACCGTCAGCGCGAAACCACCGGCATCAAGAAGCTGTACAATTCGTTCTTCGTTATGTTCTAACTGACTCGCCCGCCCGCGAGGAAAACCGCACGCGACCGTGTGTGTGTGTGTGTGTTCGTGGTTCTGTGGACACGAAAATTGAGCGTTCAAGGGGGATGTATGTGTAGTGCGTGTCTTCCCCCGTATAACGGATGTCCCCAGTTAGGCATTTGCTTTCTGTTCGGAGTTCCGGAGTTCAATCTTCGCCATAAACAACCCCCTAGAAGAAGAAAAAAAGTACACACGCACACATGTAAGCGCTGCCGCTAAACGACAAGGATCCTAGCTGTGACAAATCTAAAAAAACGGAAAAAACAATTGTAGTGCAAATTAGTGGAGGAAACAAGTGTAAAGGCATTTAGTGTGTTTTATGCGTCGAACTGTTTTGTTTAAGTTTACCCAATAATCACTCAAGAACCACCCTCGTTAGTTTGCTGGACACACTCTCACTCGCACCCCAAGGCACAAGAAACGTGCACTAAAATCAATATCAGTTGCCTCAAATTTCGTTCCCATTTGGTGCGGCGTTACTAAGGTAACGGAATTATCATCACGCACACATCTCTCGGGCTACCGAGAGGCGGCGAGATAGACAGAGAGCGATTCCAGATTTCGACAAACTGTTGTGGTAGTAGACTACAACTAGACTACGCGGGTGATCGTGGATGCGTTACGAAGTGCGTTACACACCGGTTGGAGCGATCGTTAGCTTTTAAGTATCGGCCTGTATAGCGCCTGTAGATCCTGTAGCTCCTGTACCGAAGTACCCACGATGTAGGTGCTAGTAGTGACATCTATCGGTGAAAAAACAAAATCTTCATTCTCCCTTTGTAATTTGTGAGAAACGTGGCAAATTGCGCCCCGTTTATCTTGGTTGGAGCGTTTGGTTGCTGATGCGCTAGGGAGAATAGGAAAAAAAAAAACTCTCCTCGACTCTGGACATTAGAACACACGATCGACAAAGCGAGAAGGAGACGTTTGGTGTTGCTTTACGCGAATGGCGACGGTTATATCACTGCTGACTAACCCATGCAACAGCCCGTTCGAACAGCAGCAAAGCCACCATCTTCATCCGCAGCAGCTACTCTTTCCACCGTACGGACAGGGACCGGAAACGTTTCAGCAGCGGTACGGTGGTGCCGGTGGACGAAACCGTAACGAGGCGACGCACCACCACGGGCAGCTGGACGCGTTAGATTTTCATCTGTTGAGCCGTACGCTCGAGGAAGAGATCGAACAAATGGAATACTCCGGAAGTTCCGGTCCCTACCAGCAGCACCAGCAGCAGCCACCACAGCAGCAAGCAGCACGACGTCAGGGACAGCAAGATTTCGAACAGGTAAAGAAGTGGCCGGTTACGAAGAAGAGACGAAATGTTGATTTGTGCTGCAAATTCTTGCCGTCCTTCAGAGACCGATGGGTATGGTGGTGTTTTGCTTGTCCATAAACCCGAACGATGGCCCCATTTCGAGGGGGCCACCGTGTCATCAGGACATCGAGGCTCTGCAGGGCGACCGCCTCCATGCTAAAATGAACGTTTTCGTCTCAAGGTCTGCATAGATCTGATTAATATTCTTATGACCCTGTTCCATGATCTTTCGTGTATGTTCTTACGCCAGCTTTGGGCGCGTTTAATCGATTATTATTTTTTTCTTTCTTGGAACCAAGGTTTTCATGCAACTCTGAGTACTCCATTTTCTTCATTCAACCATCACTCACCGTTGTTCATCCTGCTAGTTTGAAATGGCAGATTCATTGTGCTGGTGGTGTGGTGCCGTATCTTATCTAGGTCGCTTTTGTTATTTGAGGGCAAGATTAGGTGTTGACAGGCCTTCAGAGGTTTGAAACTCGAATACGGTTTGACTATGTTAGAAGAATGCGCGCTACTTTTATTCGAGATGAGATATTTACTATAGTTATGGCACATTATCTTTTGGATCTAATAGGAGAAGATGTAGTTTTCTATTTGAAATATGATGGCTACATTTTTTTCCTAATTTTGGCGGAAATTTTCTGCATTTCAGACAATTGTTTGCATAGGTCCCAGCCCTACGAAATGATGCATCGTGGCTTTTGTTGGTTGATACCTCTTATCGGTACTGCAATTGACAACAGTAGACAGCAGGACTAGAAGACACTTGAATGCAATGATTCATTACGCTCGAAAGTCATTACGGCAAAAGGTGAACCTTCAAAAAAGGGAAGTGATCATCTGTTTCTAACGATGATACTGGTCCAGTTTCATCCATCTCCGTAACCTTGTGATAGCGATTCGCATTTTCGCAATTCATAAATGCCTTTACCGAAAGATCTAGAGTTATCTGTAACACAACCAATGCCTTTCCTGCATATCTTGACAGCTTTTCATTGATAATGTTTGCAAAAGCAAATTTTTACTCTATCTTTATCTAAATTTGCCATTCATTTTTTTCTAAAGAACTGAAGGACACAAGAAAAAAAAAAAAACGTGTAGAAAATGGTAAACTGCCAGCGGGTCAATAGACTTAGTTCAGAGTGTCATAAATTATGCAGCTTATCAACCGTGCCCGAATCAACCTTCGATATCGAACAATATATGCATTGTGTTGTCGAAGTGGAAAGGGTATGAGGGACAGAATCTACAAAAAAGGTACCAAAATGTTGCATTTAGGAATGGCGCCAGCTGTTGGGAAGCTATTAGGTAGGAGTCCGTAGATCAAATTTTATGAAAGGGTTGATATCCAGTAACAGTAACAGCGATAAAAAGCGGATCGTTTGGATATGGAAACTTACATGAATGGCGAATATTAATTTTGAACGAGTGGATTGGTAGTAGAGGCGGCAACGGTACCGGTCTTCTTACGGCAGTATCGTGGATCAAATCTCATTCGGACCGTTACCCTGTAGTAAGGACTGACTGTCCAACTACGGGGTATCAGTAACTCTAAGTCAATTTAAGTTAAGAAGAAGAAAAAAAAGAGGAATCTTCAACCAGTGCACTAGCTGATCGTATTACGTACTTTGCCAGCTGTATAATTAAAATTCGATGTAGAACGTTCGAACAGGGACAGGAAGACAAATTTACATCAGCTGTACTGACAATGTCATACTATGCCGAATAACACAGATGGAGAACTCCAGGTTATTCAGCATGTTAGCAGACGCCTAAACCAAGAAATCAGTCTGGGGAGATCTAGTTAAAAAATAATTGAAGAACTGGTTCAGTTTTCAATCAAACACTTGCATTTTGCAAACAAAACATGCTAGGTCCGATTTGATATTGCTAACCCCGGCTCCATGCTAATCTCACTTATTTATGTACCTCCCCGTCTTTGCGTTTACAGATTTCTCCCGGCTATAACCTGGACAACGAGGACACGTATAGTGGGTCACCGAATAACTTCCAGGACTATCAGAATAACTTTGTCGATTCGCCGCCCGATTCGAAGGAACCGTGGCCGATCGACTACAACAAGATGCATACCACGATCGCTACGAGCAGTGGTGCCAACGATACGACGAGCGCGTCGACAACCGTAACGCCGGCCACGGTTGCTACTGTCCCTGGAGCTGTTGTTGCGGCAGCAACATCTCACCCGCAGCAGCAGCAGCAACAGGACAATGGCGCCATGTACATGAACAACGCCATACTGCCGAGCCGGAAGCGACGGATGGAATGGATGTCACCGCAGGAGGAAGACACCGATGGGACCGAGACGAAGATCGCCAACATCGATAAGGAGCGTGACGCACGTCGCAAGGGTAAGCCCGTCCCATACTATTTCATTCTATTTTGTTTTAATTAAGCAACTCGAACAGATGGGGGTAAAATACGATAAAAGATAAACAGGGCCGTTAAATGTTCCTATTTTTTTGTGGTGGGTGCATTTTTTTTAGTTTTTGATTTCTTATTCTGCACAATGAGTTAGCTTTTTTGTTGTCCGCTGATCACGAACTTCCCATTCATATTTGGCGGCTTTTCTGTATGTTCGCTGGCAGAAGGTTTAAGCAATAAGTACAATCGTGTTTCATCTGGACACCAGTTTTACGCATTAATTTTCCAACAGGTTAGATTCCTTTTTTAGAACCGGTTGGAGAGTGACTGGCTCTGAACGGAATGTAAAACTGTACGGTCAATACATGTTTTGATGGCTGTTATACGATCAATCGAGTAGAAGATTTCTCTTCTAGAGTACATACATTGAAAGGTATCGCCATCCGAACTCGTCCAAGAAGTAATCTGAAATGAATTCGAGATGAAACATTCATCCGGATTCAACGGATGATCACCACCACAAACACAACACCATCAGCCAAACCGGGGGGAATGAGTTGCCATTATTTTCCTCTCGACCCCGGAGGGCAGCCATCTTAATCTGTAGCCCGATAAGCCTTGGGGTAGCAGGAAACTTTATTCATCCACTTGCCGCGAAGGTTACAATTATTGGTGCGCGTTGCATGTGTGTGCGTACATGTGGTACACGATTTGGCATGAAACATAAGATCGTAGGATGTAGAAGCAATAGTAAGGAACAACGGACGGACGGCTAACAGGGAAGCAAAGCGTTCCATCTCTGCTGATGCAAAAGGTCAACTTTACGTCACGGAATGGGAAGGCATCACACCGACCAACAACGCCAGGGTTGATGTGTCGGGAACAGCAGCAACAGCAGCTGATAACGATGCCCGCACGGTGTTGATGATGATTTGCTCCATACGGTGGGCCACTCGAAACCTACAGTCAAGAGTGCCACAGCCACTCGAGTGCTACTCTGCCGGTGTAGTTTTTCGTCTAGACACGACGGGGGTGCTAAAGTATAACAACAAAACGTGTGTGATGGAGCAGAAGAAGAACTTCCCAGCGCACTTCTATTGCTTGAGTGTGTAACTTCATCGCATCGTTATGTCGGATATTCGATTTAATTGCTGTGCTTCAATTTTGTGCAAAAATTGAGCAGAAAAAGTAATTTGTGATTAGATCTATTAGCTGTACTCTTCCCTCCATGCCTCCCTTTGTAGAAGGAAGCAAACGCAAGGAAAGAAGCCTACCGGCCTAAAGTGTACTCCCGGTACAGTCCAGTTGATGTGGCAGAGAGTGTGTTTTTTTGATTTATTTATTGCTGTTGATAAAGTGTAAATTTATCAAGATAAGTATTTCGACAAACAACGCTACGACCGTGTGTACCTGAGACCACCGGCCCAACGTCCGGTTCTTGTTCGGTGCGGGAAAGTGGTGAAGTTGTGGGGTGAATTTTGCCGGCTCGGGGGTGAGCCATACACCTACGACGATATGCGAAAATGATGCTACAACGCTACGGATACAAGACAAGACGCGCTGCCATTTTTTGGTCTAACGATTGATTGGGGTAGCCGAGTGTTGGAAGCGTTTGTGTGTTTGTGTGTCTCTCGCTAATAGAGTATCATCGCCCCATTTTGTGATCGGTTGAGCGGACTTTGTGTGATCGTGTACGATCGATAAGAAACGGTAGTATACTCCACTCAATGTCATGTGTGTGGGATTTCCTTTCCACGATCGAGTAGGGCGAGAACCCTGGTAGGGGTGACAGTAACAGATTGGTCGTGCTATTGGTGGTTTGTGAAAGTGGTGATCATATGGGAAATTAGATCAGCTGAGCTCATGTGCGAGCGATGCGAGAGTCTTCTAGATATCAACCCCGAAAACTCCAGATTCAGAGAGCAACACAAGCTCGCGGTTGGTGCCTTGATTGTAGTGACTTGATCGACAAATTGCTCGATCATTTTGAACTTTTCGGCAGAGCACGAAGACCCCGATAGATTGCCACATCTGTCGCTGCCATCTTTGTAATGGTCCGAGTATTTACTGTTTGCCATTGGGATTAACCAAGCCACCAACCAGTCAACAGTGGTGCTTGTTGTTTTGTACCCTACACCGAGCCATATCAACGAGTGCGAGGGGGTGCTCGGGAGTCGCGTCATCACCATTTACCGGGAGATGATGTTGAACTACACCCGAACCGAGCATGTGTACCGACGCAAGTAACACAGCACCGAATGCATTGGTGATGGTGGATTAACAAGGGTTCGCGATTGCCAGCACTAGCTGCTCTCTCTCCTATCTGTTGTGTGGCGGGATTGAGCTTGACGCGAAAAGCGTACCTACCATCCTCAACAAGGGAACACCGTTTTCTGTTGCTGTGCTGTGCGTTGCTCCTCCTGGATGAGGGACGTTGCGAGCCTCACCCAAAGTCTATCAACAATAACGCCATCGCTAAGCGCCAGTTAGTGTGAGAGCCCTACCGGGATACTCCGCTTGGTGCGTTTATGATAGTCGAGTGTAGTTCAGTGTGTCTCACACACGTTGTGAGTTCCTCGCGGGCTCGTACAGTACCGAACGGACAGAGACATTCGACGACCACGACTGTTCGGTTACGGAAATGTGTGAAACGTACGGGTTTGGTGGTGATACGATGGACAAGGATTACGTCCGGAAACGGCTAAAGTGCTTTAACGGCGCCAGCAACGGGAACGAAGTCGGCAATGGTAATAATAATCTCGGGACAAACACACCCCCCTGTAACAGTACAGCCAACAACAATGAACTAGGTGATCATACGATGTGTACACTTTTTACAATCCAAAAGGGATTGATCAGTAAATGTTATTAAACATTTAAAATAATAGTTTTTTAGACTAGAGTTATACTAAACGTTTGTTCTATATAAAAAAATTGTCTATTTGTCTACAGGAAGCTTGCGATGGGCCGATGATCTTGACTTGGACCTCAGTAACGAGCTGTCCAGTAATGGATACATTAGGTAGGTCCAATTAATTAAGCTCCAAATTTGAAATGCTTTAGTTTCATATTATCGTTTCTGTCTCCCTATTCCTAGTGATTCATTGTTGACCTTCCCGGTCTTCAAACAAGAACTACCATCACCTCCTCAGAAGGTAAGTTAGCATCTAGAGTTTACCAAAGCATGCATTTATTAATCGATAAACATCCCAATCTTCTTCCAGCCTCCTCAACAGCAGCAACAACACTCACAGTCTGCTCACCAACAACAGCAGCAACAGCAACAACAACAACAACATCAGCTCCATCAACAGCAGCAACAAGCCTTGCATCAGCAAGCAGCCGCAAGCTCTCAGGATCATTCACAACAATCCCAACACCAACACGCACCTGCCAGTTTACAACAATCCTTAGCTGGTGGCGTTAATCCTGCCAGCAGTGGAAATGCTGCCAACAATGCCCATCAACAGCAACAACAGCAGGTTGTCCAATATCACCAACAACAACAGCAGCAGCAGCAGCAACAGCAGGGACACAGTTCTATGAATGGTGGTGGGCAGAGTTTGATGAGCGGTACCGATCATCACGCAACCGGAATCGGTGCCGGTTTAAGCAATCTGCAAAGCTTTCTACAAAGCAATCGTTTGGAAAATGATCCTAGCGCAGGTACGGTGGACACTCACAATCAATCAAAACGCTTTATGGCTGACCAGTTATCATACAGATGTAAATTATCGTTCAAGCGCGCTCGGTAAGAGCCGGTTACACGATGGCATTTTGCTGTTTGCCGTTTTGTTGTCGGGGAGCGTTAGCTATTTTCTTTATTAATTCCAAAGCCCATCACCATTATCCCCATTTCGCGGGTTGTTGGCTTGTTGGAGTAAGTGTGTGTACACATTACATTAGATGAAGTTCATAACTGGTTGCTTGGGGTGTTACGTTCGTTATTTTTTGTTAAACAAATATCAGTGACTGATGTTAGGATTTTCTTTGCAGGCGTTTTACAGATGCAACAGGATGGCACGTTACCAGTCGCACGTGGTGACAAAACACACGACGATCACAATCGGTACGTCTAAGGTTTAGTCATTGGATCGCTGAATGTGTAGCTTGAAACAAAATCCGCTTGGTGCCCGGGTGTCATTTGCATGACGCGCATGTATACAAGTAGACTTGGGAGCTTTTTTTCCCCCCATATTCTTGAGCAAAACAAAAAAACCTCATAATTAATGCACGCTGACCTTCCCCTCAAAACACAGGTTCCAGTACGTGCTAGCAGCTGCGACCTCGATAGCGACGAAGAACAACGAAGAATCTCTCACCTACCTTAACCAGGGTCAGAGCTACGAGATCAAGCTGAAGAAGCTTGGCGATCTGTCCCCGTTCCGGGGTAAGATTCTGAAAAGTATTATCAAGATATGCTTCCACGAGCGTCGCCTGCAGTACATGGAGCGGGAACAGATGCAGCTGTGGCAAGCTTCCCGACCCGGTGAGAGGATATTGGATGTAAGGCACTCATATCTCCGCTATTGCTCTATTGCGCCCAAAGCTGATGGGTTTTTGGTTTGTCTTTCATTCGCTCCTTTTGGCAGGTTGACATACCACTATCGTACGGATTGATGCAGGTGCAGCCTACCAGCAGCAACCTGCTTAACACGATCGAGGTGTTTTGGGACCCAATGAAGGAGGTCGGCGTGTACGTAAAGGTGAACTGCATTTCCACGGAATTCACACCCAAAAAGCATGGCGGCGAGAAGGGTGTCCCATTCCGGATTCAGGTCGAAACGTACATCGACACGAACGGGCTGCATAATGGGACCGGTAATGGTGTGGCGGGTATGGACGATAAAGACGGTATTAGACCATTCCATGCGGCGGCTTGCCAAATAAAGGTTCGTTGATGGCTACTAGCGGAAACAAAAACTGGATGCTAATTGTTGATGGGATTACTTTCTCCCTCTCGTTTAGGTTTTCAAATTGAAAGGAGCCGATCGAAAACACAAACAGGATCGAGAGAAAATACTCAAGCGTCCGGTTGCAGAGCAGGAGAAATACCAGCGCAGCTGTGACTGTACGATACTGACGGATATTACGACCGATTCAGTCATTACGCCGCTCGGTGGCAGCTTTAGTCCCGATCAGTAAGTATTTCTGACTTTCATTTTCAAAAATCGATCCCTTGTAAAAACGTAATGGGGCTCACCCTCTTCCGCAGCATTAAGCGTAACGTTTCACCATTGTTGGGCGGTCCAACCTCACCGGGGCAGCTGAACAAGTTCGAAAACATGATGTCAAGTGTGCTGTGCAACGGCGGAAACGTTGTTAGTCCCGGGGCAAATCCTACCACAACGTCGACAACTACGGCGGCGGCCGCCATGGTTGTTGCGGCTGCTGCTGCTGCCGCTGCCGCCGGCGTACAGAACAATCCGATCGGAATCAGTAACGTTAGCTCGACGAACGGACTGTGTAAAGCGTCGCCGCTCGGTGTGGATCAACCGATGGTGCTTTCGCCCCAGCAGCCGAGCGAACTGGACGATTACGTGCCATCGATTACGAAGGAAACAAGCCCCGGAACGTTGGCCCAGTGGTTGGCCGTGCATCGGTTGTCTGCGTACGCGAAAACTTTCGCCCAGTTTTCCGGTTCGGATCTGTTAAGGTTAGATCTCGACTTTGTTGGATGTGTTTGTGTGTTAGGTTCGATTTTAAAACGATATTAAAATTGTTTCTTTTCACTCTATCTCTATCTCTATCTCTCTATACTCTTCTTTTCACTCGCAGAATGTCCAAAGACGATCTTTGTAAAATTTGTGGCTTAGCAGATGGCATTCGAATGTTTAACATTCTCCATTCGAAGTGAGTATTTTAAGCACAATTAGATCAAGAAGAGTTTTGATTAAGGGGCATATAGGGTTTAGCTTGTAAAAAACCCTGTAACTGCATAGCTTGTCTCTTAAATACGATCACATATATCGAATAAATAACAGCTTATTTATGAACCCGTTTTTCTCCCCTTTTCAGAGCCATAACGCCACGCTTAACCATCTATGTTAGCTTCCAAACCAACATCTATCACGCGATCTATCTGCACTCGAACACCATCCCGGAGCTGGTGCAAAATCTGTCCAAAATTCCCGGCTTTCTGGAAGCTATCAATGCGCTCAACACACCCAACACTACCACATCCGATGCCGGTCTCTGGAGTGGTACGTTTGGTGGGCCGCGTTCTCTTAACCCCGGTCCATCTAATGGCAGCAGTAACGGAGCTCACGGTAAACTTCCCACCAACGGTGGAACGAACTCTGCCGTTCAGCTATCCGTTCCGTCGCCTTCGTCACCTATCTCGTCCTCGTGCGGCATTGCGAAGCTGCAGCTACTGCTTAAAGGCCCGAACGGGATACAGGTGCTGCTGACGGAGGATGTGCTGAACAACATCAAGGACGAAACACTGTTTCAGCTGGAGCTGAAACCGAACGGCAACATACTAATGAAAGCGGTCCACAGTGTGACCGGGACGGCGGGGGGTGACTGTTCGATCGATGAGGATGCGAACTGAGTGGAACGTTTCTGAGATGTATAAGAGTTTTGTTGCTTACGGGGACTTCAGCTCCCTCTAGCTTGTTAGTAAACAGCCTTGCTTTAAGGTTATGTTTCTTTTTGTGTTTTTTTTACTATACTTTTTTTAGATCTAGATAAAACAAACTTTGTTAAGTCGTTTACGGCAGCGCTCTAGTGATAGTGTGTGTGTATATGTGGTGTTAGATGAATACCGAGAGATAGCGAGAGAGCGAGAGAGAGGGAGAGAGAGAGAGAGAGGGAGAGAGAGAGAGAGAGAGAGATAGAGAAAGAGAGTGGAACAAACCCGATATAGGTCTGGAAAAAAGGGATAATTTGGGAGATTTGACAAGGATGATATTGGCTGGAGTAGAAAAATCGGAGACAAATCTGTTGACACGTTGCGTCATTGCCGACAGCTTAGACAGACCATAGGACACCTTTAGGTTCGTACACACTCAAAAGGCATTTAGGCACAAAATTGTGTTGTAGAAGAACCGAATAAAACTGCACCGCAAAATGGTGCAGAAAAGTGATCGAGAATTTTATGCTTCGATATTGTCGATTTTTTTCAATTATCAATGTAAACGCAATTAACGAAAGGAAAAATCCATAAACACTACATTAGTACAAAGCAGCTTAGTTTAGCATAGTAGAGATAGTAAGGATTAGGTTCGGATTATCGTATATCGTTCGATGATGAGAGTTCTCGCTCGAAATCCGGGTTTTCTTTTTATCTTTATGACACAATTTGCTTAAAACTGTCTTTTTATGTACATTGTTAACGTTTTTAGAAGGTAAAGAGCAAAACATACACACGTGAATGTATGTGAACGTGAATGAATGTAGATACGGACACTTCGTCCGTATCTAGTTAAGCAAAGGATGTAGTTCGCTTTTATATACATACATTAACAAAAATGAACAGAAAAGAGAGATGAAAAAAAGATTTACATATTTACATGATGAGAACAGAAAGTGGGCTTGTGTGTGTAGTAATTTCGGTAAACGACCTTTCTAAAACGATGTAAAACAAACAAGCCTTGTAGACTGTGTCATTTGCTTTTGCAAATTAAAATGGAAAAAACGGGAAAATGTGGTTCTTTATATAATGAGCGCCAAAGCGCTGACAGACGATGATGTTGTGCCTTATAATATTACTTCTATTGTGCAATTTTCGACAGACAAAAAAGAGACGATAAAGGAGAAAGATTTTATTGGTAGGGAAACTAAAAAAGGATAAATATGTTCTGTAAATAAAGACTATTGTTGTTTTATTGTACTTATTTCTTTCCTTTCCTTGCGAACACATCAGAAAGAATGATTGATAAAAAATCACCCTATTCCTGCAATAGAATGGAAACTAAAACGCTTACTTCTTGATAACTGTGCCATCAAGCTGTCTAATCATAATTCCCGTATCGCAATCCGCTGAAGCAACTAGCCGCCGACAAAGGACTAAAAAAATAGTGCCAGTGTTCTGGTCGTTCTCGAACACGCCACCACCAAAGACTCCCTTCGGTTCCTAGACTCCATACCTGCGTCCCCGACAATCGTTTTCTGCTGAATTCCGGGTCATTCCGGAATCAACGGAAACGAGAAAGCCGATCGTCTGGCCAACAGAGGACAATCCTGTTACCCGACAAATTGTATCAGAACCGCCATATTAGATTTTTACGCATCAGCAATTTATGCAGAAAAAATAAATTTTCACCAGCACTT
This sequence comes from Anopheles maculipalpis, assembly GCF_943734695.1. Classification (NCBI taxonomy): domain Eukaryota; kingdom Metazoa; phylum Arthropoda; class Insecta; order Diptera; family Culicidae; genus Anopheles; species Anopheles maculipalpis. The sequence continues at coordinate 74,350,384 of NC_064872.1, forward strand.
AATCGCAATAGCTTTAAATATCAGACAAGCCACGGCTGAAACAGTTTTGTATTAGTAAAAAACCACCTGTTGTACACAGTAGAGAGGCAAATGTAGTCTCAGAGACTCAAAGCCTCTATAAGTAAACGAACGAAAAGAATAAACGAAACTTGATTGAAACATTATTTATATTTCTTCAATATAAACATAGGCGTGATTATCGTCTCCTACCGGTTTCCTCTTCATTATTATTTCACTTTCTCTATATAAAATATACGTTTTATCTTGCACATAAACGAGAAAATAAACATCTTGATTGCGTTAGGCGTTTTGTAAAACGTTGCTTTGCTTCCTATTTTCGCTGTTTGCTAATTGAAATATCGTAATTGTCCCTTCGTGTGTTAACTCTAGTGAAGCTAATCCAAACAAAACAAAAAAAGAAGCGGAATGATCTGCATTTGGCAACATCAACCACCATACACAACCTGCCACGTTGTTACAGTTTTGAGCTAGTAAAGAAGGAGTAATCTAACGGGTATAATAGGATGAACACACTTACATAGCTGCTACACTACACGTACCACGTGTGTTGTACTAGAGAGAGATGAGGACACAGTGGGAGGACAAATTTCGACCCAACCTTCCCCTTCTCTGGTGGGGTGGGGAGCCGCGCTATCGGAGTAAATATACATATCTGTTATTCGTTGCAAAAAACACGGGATTAACGATCACTGTCGATAAATATAGCCATTCTGTTCTTCACCCATTTTCTGTCTCATGCTCGATTGGGAGAATTATTTACGTGGTATGATGGATTCGCTAGGCCTTGCCAAGTCTTTTTCCTCTGGAATGTTTGTGCTGTACTGGCGGTTCCAGCTGCTGCTGAGTTCGACGTGATGAGCGATCGCTGGAATCGCCAGTACCGGTTGCGATACTGCTAACGACAGGGAATCATTTCTTCTTTTTACCCTTTTCCTGCTTTGCCTTTAGCTTTTCCTCGCGCTTGCGTTCCTTCTCCGTGAGCGATAGGTACAGCTTGTAGCCGAAGAATGCTGGAAAGAGAAAATACTATTATTAGCGATTGTGCTTGAACGTCACCTTATCTACTAGATTCCTCATTATCCTCTTCTTAACGGTTAAGTTCTTAGCTTCAAAATTCCGTCCACCACAGCAACAACTTACCAACAACCAACGCCACAAAACCGGCCAACATTCCGTACCCAAACGGTGTCGGCTCAAACTGTTCCGTCCAAAATATTCCCGCACCGGGCAATTTTTTGGCAAGCGATTCTAGCAGAATCGGATCCGATTCTTCATCCTTCCCAAGCGTACTTTGGACGACTTTTTTCTGCTTGGAAAATTCGTTTAACTGTGCGAGGGATTTCACAAACTTGCCCTTAAAATCTTTCGCAAACTGACGCTTCTCTTCATCCGACAGGTTCACAAACATATCGGACAGCGTTCGCAAATTGTCCTGAAACTGTTGTGCTAGCGACCGTTTCTCATCGTCCTGTAGAAGCTCATTGAGCGCTTCAGATTGTAGTGCCTCCACGAAAGGGTTCTCTTCATATCCGGACGCCATTTAATGCTGGATGTATAACACGTTTCACACACGTAAACGGCCACAAAACAGTAGCAAACAGTAGCATGTACCCGTTTTGTCGCGCACTAAGCAAAAACCGGTGGCGAAAGGTTGGAAAAAATTGTCCCACACCTACCGGACCACCGTGAGCCCTCTTGGTGGGGATGACGATGGTAATGATGAGATAAAAAAGGCGCGATAATGTACAATCAAACGGACTGAAAAACCCGGCTTGCTTATCACCTTGATAAGTCACTCGAGGTGCGAGTGTGACGTGGCCCACCCCCCTACGGTGGTGAAGAATACGTCCAGAAGAAACGCATTTGGACGAAGATAGCAAAGCCACTTGCTCCGAGGTAGTTTCCTCTTAATAAAATATTGACCGATTCAAGCTAGGTGCTAACGTGTCACTTGTCGTTAAAAAATTCGCACCGATGAGCAGCGCTATTATGTTGCGACGCGACGTTGCACTTTCGTCAATGAAGGGATGACCACGAGGAGAAACTAAACAATCCTCGTGGTGGGAAGGCAACAAGTAAATTAGCAAATTATGTTCCCAGCCAGTAGACTGAAGTCGAGGCTCGGGTTCACATTTCTTAGGTTTCCTTCCATTATTTCTTCGTCTACGCTGTCTCTATTTCTGTCCCCCCTTGTCTACCGTACATTTCTTACCGAATACACCCAGCACGATGAAAAGGGCACCAAAGAATGCGGCTTTCCTGAAAAACAGTGCCCTGGCGATGGTTTCCATTCGCATCTTTTCCAGCAGCGCCGGAAGCTGTTTCAACTTTTCGATCGCCTCGAAAAACTTGGCCTGATCTTCGGGCGATTCCTTCGTGAGGGATGCCAGCAGGTTTGGGTCGGAAAGAATCGATTGATCAAAGTTTAGCGACATTTTTAATTTAGTCTCTAGAACCACCACTCTCAGCACAGCACGTTTTGGGCATCAAAATGGGACTAGCAATTCTTTTTCATCGATTGAGATTTGTGTCTCCGAAGAGATTCCAATTGTTTAAACAGCTTGTATTTGCCATCTTGTAGAGAAATACGGAGCAACGAACACACGCACACGACGATACAAGACAAAAATTCTTACCGAAAACCGCAAGCATAATCGAAAGCATTACGAAGAACACGAGATAGTCGGTCAGTCCTGCCTGCAGCTTACGGCGCATCGCATTCTGTAGCACACCGGCCTTCAGCTCCTCCTTTTCCTCGTCCGACAGATTGTCCATGCTTTCGAGCATGCTTAGGAAATCTTCCATGGTGGGCATTTTGAAATCTTCCGGATTGAACGGATTCTCTGCACCGGTCGGTATGGCACCGGGATCGGCTGCCGCACCATCCGAACCCATCGCGTTAAACAGTTCTTCTGCCACGTCTCCCATTTTCGGTGGTTAAGGGGAAATGCAAAATGCAAAGAAACAAGGAGATGTTCTCCTGTGCCGTGCCGGGTGGTTTAGATGGATCGAACAGCAAATGCTTACTGGTCCGATAAGGCAACGGGTCCCGAACTGGTAGCAGAATTCGAAGGCTCGAACTTACGATGCTGATAACAAATTACCTTCTTCTGCTTGGAGTGCGACCTGATGAAGCACGACAGGCGGAGATGATTTGGAGCCGAAATTGCATCATTGGACGCACTAATCAAAGGTAATGCTGATGGTGGGATGCCGTTAGCTCAATATGGTATGCTTTCAGGGTCATTTCTTGTGAGGTAATCTGGTGTGAGTTTGGTGAATTATGTGAAGTTACGGTGGGAAGGTATTTTAAATGAACTTTTCTTATTTTTTCTAGATGGTTATTTGACGAAGGTTTAACGAGACTTCTGGATGGTAAGTCCCTATCTGTTTTCAATAGAAATATTTTGAGTATTATTGCCTTCTAAAGAACACTACCAAGTAGGTGTAGGTTGATTTGTGAAGGAGAGTGATACCCGTTGGAGAAAAGTGTATTGTACGTATTATAGCGGGTGCACTAGCATAAAACACCGGTCTAGAGATTCGGTGTACAGTTTGCGTATCCTACTCTATTCCACACCACCAACTCCTTAACATGCTACTTACCACCCAGTCCCACCACAACAATAGCCGGGATGATGAACACAACGTTTGGAAATCCGTGCTGGAACGGATCGGTGCTGGAACTTAGTTCAACCATTCTTGCTCGTTGTTGTGGTCGATGGAAACAGAACGGGCTGCAAAGACCGGGTAAAGCATTATTCACACCATTGCAAACAAACGCATACAAGCGGTAGATTCGGGTTTAAAAAAGCTGTGTGTGTTTACCTTGCAGGAAAATTGTTTACGGTTCGATATTATTCGATTGATATTGCCGTTGTTGATAAGATTACGTTTTCAAAACACGTAGACAAAATGTTTGCCTTTTTTTGCTTCTACCTGCTGCGTTGGCTGTCAAATGATGCGTTGGAGGTGTGTTGTAGTTAGAGACACGGATTGAAAACTTGCTTCACTCGTTCAGTTGACAGAAGGGACTCGAAAACAATTAAACGAATGTTTTTAAATTTTTATTTGTACTATTATTTGACTGTTAGGAGCATTGCACTGAATTATTTTCTTTGAAAGCAATTATTTTAATTCTACAACAAAAAAGAACAAAGAAGCGAAGAAAAAGTTTAAAAAAGTCGTTAATTACTTGATGAAACATTTTTGACAAACAAATTTTTGAACGAAAGCAATGTTTTGGCGCGAAATGTCATTGCGTGCGGTGGTTTGTTTACAAACGAGAGGCAACATTATTTAAAAACGCATCAAACACGACCCATCATAATGCCGGACGCTAAAACTGAGCTGGAAACTACGCGTCGATTTCTAAAATCACGCTTGATGATGGATCGTGCAACGTTTCACGGGTATGAAGCTGAAAGACAAAATATTCACGATCTGCTAGAGCGTACCGCGGAACATGGTGAATCGAACAGTGCGCTGCTGTTGGGTCCGAGAGGAATTGGAAAAACCACTGTAAGTTTTACATAAGCATTAAGTAGTTTGTTTCAGAAAACGTAGAGATTATTAATTGCTTCATGGCTCTCTTTACAGCTCGTTGTATCGGTATTGGCCGAACTGCTGACCAAAGAAACGTTCTACCGCAACTGTCTGATCGTCTATCTCAATGGATTGGTGCACATCGACGATCGACTAGCACTGAAATCGGCCACCGCACAGCTAAACCTCGAAAATGCTGTTGACGGTAAAGTGTTTGGTTCCTTTGCTGAAAATCTAGCCTTTTTGCTCGAGTGTCTAAAGGCGGGCGATCGGAAGAAATCGAAAAGCGTCATCTTCTTGCTGGAAGAGTTCGATCTGTTCTGCTCGCACCACAACCAAACGCTGCTGTACAACTTGTTCGACGTAGCACAGTCTGCGCAGGCACCGATCTGTGTGCTTGGCCTTACCGCTCGCTTGGATGTGATCGAGCTGTTAGAAAAGCGTGTGAAATCACGCTTTTCTCATCGTCAGCTATTTCTCCTACCGAAGGAAGATGATTTCGACGGACGGTTGGAATTGTTCGAAAGTTTACTAAAGCTTCCTACCGAGCAGGAAATGCGTGCGTTTGAATCGGCTCATCCTCCCATTCCTAGTGAAGCTCTTAATAATGACGAATTTACGCTGCTGCGTGGGCTGTTTAATCCACGCAAGTTTAGCTTCACATCGAAATGGGTAACGCAATGGAACCGACACATCGATAAGCTGCTAGAGAGCAAAGAAGTGCAGACGGTACTGCAAACGATGTACGATTATGACGTGCTGGAGGGTCCGTTTCGGATTTGGCTGTTTGAGCTGATTGGTTGGCTGGATGAGGAACATCCGTACCTTACCGTCGAAGCGATTCGAAAGCTGGGCGAGGAGTACGAATCGGACGATAAGGTAAAGCTGCTGATGGGACTGTCGGTGCTAGAGATATGTTTGATCATTGCCATGAAGCACCATTCGGAGATTTACGATCGGGAACCGTTTAACTATGAGATGATTTGGACGCGCTTTAGCAAATGGGCCAACAGTAGCTCGAGCATGAAGGGCATCGAGCGGCCAGTTGTGCTGAAAGCGTTCGAACATCTGAAGCAGCTGGAGTTTATTGCACCCGTAACGGGCGGCAGTTTGACGAAGGTGCAGAAAGAATATCAGATTCATCGGTTGCTGCTAACGTACGGTCAGATACGTCAGGCGGTTCAGCGTATGCCACTTTTGCCAACCGAAGTCAGCCAGTGGGAACAGAGTTCGCTGGTGTGAGTGGGGATCTCGATAAGGATACATAAGGAACCAAAGCGCATTACCCATATTACTATCAATAACGTGGATTGAAGATACGCGAAGGTTTTTTTTTAAATTATGGCAGAAAGGAAAGCAAAAAAAAAAAGAGACTGATAATGTAAATAATTGTAATACAATTTTTTAAATCATTTCAAATGTAAAAATGAACAAACCGAAAATTCAATACACAGACTTGCATGCCAAAAGATGACACAGAAATAAGAAATCCCCGTCGAAATCAAAAGTTGTCCCGAATTTGGGTGTCCTGGCAATTTTTGTTTATTTACAATCTTCCGATTAAGTTTCACAAGAGGTATAAGTTACTATTGTTCAACGAGCTGTGCTTCAACGAATGTGCTAGCACCGAATGTTTAAAGATTTTATGAACAATGAACAACAACAGAGGGGCCTCGCTGGAGTGAAGAACTTTACCGACTAGGGGGACTTCGCCCTCACGATCAGTAAAAAATCAATAATACCTAAAAAAAGCATATGCAACGAAAAAAAGGTGCGTCGGCGTCTGCATCGCGACATAACAGCTCATTTGCATCTGTATAATCGAGATACGGGCGGGAATTAACGCTTACGCGGATCGATGAACCATCACCGACGTCAACCGGGATGATATAAATACGATTCGAACGGTGCAACGGAAAGACAGTCACATACGCACCCTATCTCCAAAAGAAGCCTGCAATGAAGCTGGTCATTTTGTTTGCACTCGTTTGCTACGCATTCGGCAGTGAGTCGCCTGGATTCTTCATCAAACTCTCGAAAAGTGTACCCCGAATCGGAAGGCGCGGTGATTTGGAGAACTTTTTCCTCAAGCAGTCGAAAAGTGTGCCCAGGATAGGACGTCGTGCTGGAGGCTTCCGTGTAAGGCATGGGTATACTGTACCTGTCCCTTCGTAATATTCACTTCAATTTTTGCAGATGGAAGCATCAACCCCGGAAGAGAATGGTGCCAGTTGGTTCGAACGCTACATGAAAACATCCAAACGTCCCACACAAGGCTCACTGATACCGGACGATATGGGCAAATCGTACAAAAAACTACGTCCACTCGATCTCAACCACATCATTGATATCCTGTCGGATGATCTGTTCTTCGGGTCGGATCTAAAGTTTATCTCCTGGGAGGTGCTTGATGAAGCGCTCGAGGAAGATCCGGAACTGCTGCAGAAGCTTGCCTCGCTCGCCCGTGATAAGGAGGTGCAGCAGCTGAAGAAGATGTTGGGTGAGCATGGGGAGGAGGTCGTACAGTATGTTCCGATTGATAGGAATGAGATTGGTACGGCCAACAGCCGATCGTACATGTACCGGGTGGATAGAGCCGATCCGAACAAGGAACGTATCGAGTATCAGCAGTGAAGGCGAAACGACCTCGAATGAAGGAGTACACGGAATGCGGAAAGGGAGATATAGGCTGCGGACCGGATGGGGGCGTACGGAACATTAAACAAGATGGAGCTCGGTGTCTGTTTGTGTGTGTTGTATACTATTAATTAAATAAAGTGATATCGTGTTTTTTCAGAGCAAGTTAAAAATGATTATACTTACTGTTTACAAAAGGCAAACATTGAAGTTTGCCTAAGTCTGAACTAATTTAGTTTTGATTTTCTATTTATGTTATGATGTAATTGAAACTGTAACAGCAGTTGAACTCAATGACAGAACGTTATAAGCTTTCAAGTGTCAATAGAGCGCCATTTTTATTGCGGCTTACTTAGATCAAGTGAACACATCAGTAAGACAGGAAGTAAGACAGTAAGATAGGAGCTATGGTTGAAGTTGTTTGGTGTCATTTACATGATTCATTATTCAATTCACAAGCCCGTTAACCCATTCACCAAGCCTTTTTATTTACATCTGATTGCGACTAACTTTATGTAAGTCTTAAACATAAGTGTAAAGAAAGGAAAAATCCTTCTTTATTGTAAAAAAAAGCTTATTTGAATTGCTGGTGATGTAACCCACTTCTTACATCACTCGAAACCGTTGATTGATTGTGGCTACTTGAATGACTTGAATGATTTAAGACATCCTATCCGTACCCTAATATGACTACCATCACGAAATAATACATAAGCATCAAATGTACCAATTTTAATTTTCCAATGCAATCCATTTATCCAATCAATAGCCATTTGTCATCAGTTTGACACAGCTCTAAGCAAGTAGCCCAAAGGAAAAGGAACTACAGCGCACAAAAATGCACAACTTTGCATAAACTAAGACGGGAGAGTACGTCAGCAGCGAGAAGGAGGAAACGAAGGCAAGAAAAAAGACCGCTTTTTTGCCAGAAAATTGCTTCCATTTGTCGTGAAAACTGAGAATGCTTGTACGACAGGCACCCTACGGTTGTGGATGGCCTCCGCACGGCACGATCAACCCAAGTGTCACTGTCATTCGGTGTGCTGTGCCATGTCGACTCGTTGCTCCCGCACACGGCGGTATCCTCACAAACCGAGCTAGACTGCCTCGAGCAGACACGGCGGTGACCACAAGCACCTCACCTCTGTTGGTTTTCTCCGTTCTTTTCCTGCTTTTCTCGTTCGAAGTTCAGAAGATGGAGTTTTGTGCATTCCGGTTTTACTGGGACGGTTTTGGAACTGTACAGCGGGAATCGCTCAACCCGCAGGCAGAATAAAGGTTGCGGTCTGGCTACTGAGTCTACCGGGCTCGGTAATTGGTTGGCTCTTGGATCGGTCTAGAATTGGTTTCGGGGGAGAGCAGGTTCTCGGTATTATTGCCCGCCGGGCACTGATTTTGCAATTAACTGTGGCTGAGTTTCGTGCAGAATGCGAAATGTTGACAGCTGCCAGGGCAATGGTGACGGAGCTGCCTTGAAGTGACCGAAGCCATGTTTCCCGGTCGTGGGGTCAGACAAAGCGTCTAGATTCTGACTGGGTTGCAGCGCGTTCTGAAATCCTCTTATCTGTTTTAAATATCTAGAATGGTTTCTGCGTTGTAGAACTTTAAGACAAAAATATTACTTCCGAGCATTGAAAAATCAGTGTTAAACATGTGCAAAAACTTTCTCCAAATTCTTAAGGAATTAGTACAACGATGTATCATTTTAGTGATGAAGCGATAAAATTGATAAATTGAAATAATGTAAACCATGTTTTACCATGTTCACATTTGCGAAAGAAGGCGTGGCTACGATACAAAATGAACTACAGCTACAGGTGTGGTCGAAATTGTATGGTTAGAGTGTAGGAAACCATTGGTATTCCATTGTTTCTTACATGTTCGAAAGCACAACAATTAGAGCATTTTATTGTAAAATTTAATAAAAACATTTAAGTAAAACTTGTGACTAATTTAAGAGTAAGAATCGCAATAATAAAAGCATAAAGCTTTTTACAATAAACTGTGAAAAATCTTAATTTGATTTAAACCATCATCTCAATGATATAAATTATAGTTGTTCAAATAAATATTGAATTGTTTAGTCGGGACCTTTACTTATATTCATCTTCAGTACACAAGAGGACCCTGTCGGCTTTGGACATGAAACTACAACTATTGTTGGGTTAAATACTTAAAAGTGTGCAGTTATTCAAAGGGTAAAAACACGAAAGATTAGGAATCAAGCATAGTGACAACACTTTAGTTTCATGAAGTTTTCCATAACTTGTTTAAAACTTTTTAAAATGTACTTTTTTAATATTTCGAATAGCGTGGCCGTATTGCTATTTAATCGATCTATGAGCACGGTAAACACCTGAAACACTTGGCCGTTAGAATTGGATTGAGGATTAATGCGACGAAGACAAAGTACCGCACAGCCGGTGGTTCAGACCGTGATTTTGCCCGACTCGGAAGCTGATGGAATCGCCCGATCGGACAACGACCTAGGTAGCTAAATTTGAAGGCGCGTTTTTCAGGGTAATCGTGTCTACTACGGGCTCCACAAACTCCAATAAATAATGTATAGGACAGTGATCGCGTTTGGCAGTCCACTATGGGTACGAAGCCCAGCGGTTTTACGGCGACAGATATCCTGTAAGAAAATCCAGAACAATACGATGATTGAGGCCCGTGATGAAGACTTGCCAAATTCCCCGCTAAACACTCAACAAGCCTTCCGCCTCAAAAGGACTTCATTTGGCACTGGGGGCCCTCAACCTCCACTTAGCTTATGGCCTCCCCGGGACGAAATACGTCACTGGCCTCACCAGCAAAGTGCTCGTCAGTGACCCATCTGGTACGAGGCGTAGAGGAAGACAGTGAGCTCGTTGGCTGTATAAGGTGGATCAAACCTGACGGAAATCGGATTAAGTCGTGGATGAACGACTTCTGAAAGAAGTCTAGAAAGTTTACAACAAAACCAAACAAAAAATCTAATAAGAAATTAAATAATTCACAACGCTTTAAAAAACCTCTATCTTTTTTTTATTAAATTATACTAATGGAGACGCCTGGCATGTTGTACTGAGCATGATCAAAGGATGTTGAGTTAGTGAATATAATAGTATTAAATCAATTGAAATGTAAATAAATGTTGCTTAGCAACTAGTTTTAAATAAAATCCATAGTAAAAATTTGCTGAAGTTAATTAAATATTAAATAAAATTACGCCTGAATTCACAGCAGTTAGCAGCATCAATCTTTCCACACGCTTGTAATTTTACACGCTTGCAGATTAAGATCTCATTAACCCTTCGAAGCTATTTTTAAATTACAAAATATACAATTATCCTTCCAAAAGGAAAATGAAGATTTCATTGCAACCGCAAAGCTTTCAGGGTTTCCTTTGTATTGTCGAACGATTAAACACATAGATTTGATTGATCCAACGACATGCTATTATGCAGTCAACAGTGTGGTTTTAACTCGTTTGCCAGCAGCTCCAGCTGTCTTACCCGCAATCGAAAAGTAAGGCGTTGAACCACATGAACCAACCCTAACACCCAGCTTGTCCTTAAATCATGTAACCCTAAGTTTGAAAAAAAAAAAAACAGAAGGAAAACAAGTGTTTTTAACGCCATTTTACAATGCAATGTATGGCTCGAGGGGCCCAACAATGTTTGCCTCTCTCTCTCTCTCGCTTTCCAAAGCTGTAATGGAGATGCTTAAATGAGGGATGTTTCACCACAAACGATCCACCGTTTAAATGCAAAGGAAGCAAAACGATCGACATTTATTAGTACGAAATTGAATGTGATTACGTGCGGAATTGGTGGGCTGATGGTAGCAGCTTGAGCGTGCGCGCGCACCCATCGATGACGACCGCTTATGGGTAAACGACGATAGCTTTATGATCTTCATCAGCATGCACAATGATAGTAGTTGCCCGGCTGTGCATTCTTCTGTTGCGTTGGATCGCCTTTTTGGTGAAGGGCTACTAGTGGCCGATTATGCTCGATCATTACCGATCGTGATGTTGGTGTGGCAATGTCAAGGGAAAACGAAGGAATGGAAGTGTTGGGTTGTACATTTCTTTGATTCTGGCACGTGGTGGTTGGCCATTTCTTTTTTTACTAAACTTGAGAATAATAAACACGTGTCAAAGATGAATGTTTAAATGATTAAATTACACGAACCCGCGATGTTTTGAGGATCGAATTGGAACATATTGTGAGGATATGATATGGTAAGAAAGAAAAAAAGCCAATCGGACGCTTTAAATTGCAAGAAAAGTATAGAAAAGAAAGAATCTGAAGGATGGAATCTCAAGAACACAATAGGAGTGAAATAAATTCCTTATCGTTGAACAAATTTTTCATTTTCGAATTAAAAATTTGATGCTAAAAACTGTAATTAAAGAATTTTAGAATAATTTTTAAAAATTCATAAAGCTTAATACAGCAACGGAACTAATCAAACCCTAAAAGACAACGACATGTGAGACACGAGCTAAAGGATTAGTGGCCGACAGTTGGTAGCTGCTTTCGATTGCCTTGAATCTCTTCCCGAAAGAACCGCACCGCACCATCTTTTATTCATGTTTTCAAAGAAAGCCTTTTTGCTTTTTGGCAGCCAAAACACGGTAAACATGCAAATCACATTCTTTCCAAGGCATTCGCTACCACAAAAAAAAAAACGGCCCACAAAGAAGGTCTAGACGTTGGTGCTGGTTCTTGCTGCTGGTTGTGAAAGGTGTGTGTTTTAGTTAGACTGCCATGTCCATTCCACCTGAGCGACTGCAGTCGCCGGCCGTCGATTGCAGCCGGGATGCAGGGCAAATGAGTAGTCAACCCCGGTCCCAAACTCCCTGTTGAAGTTCGTCTATGCAGCATATCATTATCGTTTCGTTTCGATTTCGGATTCTGGGAATGGAGGTTCCCGCACATCAAATTGGCGTGTTCCGGCATTGACGTGAGCTGCCGATCAGTGTGTGTATGCGGTGTGTTGCTGCCTTTTTTTTGTTGCTTCAGTTTTGGAAACACGAAATTTGCTTTCTTTTGCTGTCCGGCCTTTGGCTTCAAGGTGCATCGTGCAACTGTGTGTTTGATAGGGTTTTGTTTGGTGTTGAAAGCATTGGATTGTATTCATGGGTTGTGCATTAATTTTAAGAAGGAGCGAAGGATCGATTGATCCGCAGCAGGACAGGAGCATATGTTGAATATGGATGTGCGATTCCTTCTGGAGTTGTAGGAGCTAAGCGTCCCTAAAGGAGGCTATTAGGTGGATCGGGGTTTGTGTTTGAATAAAATGCTCCTATGTTATTATTATCTATGGAAAGTGAAAGCAACGGGAACAATATTATGCACAAAAGGATGTGTTTCTTGACTTGCCTTTTTTAACAAGTGGATATTAATCTGTTCATTTAGAATATAAAATAGCTACAGCAAAGTATGTAAAATTAAAAAACCCAGTAATGTATTCACAAGATTTAAAGACTGTCATTTAACATTTGGTATTTAAGGAAAGTTAAATCTAGTTTTAATTTATAATATTTTAGTGGCGATTTTAAGTTATGAGTCTAACATTTTTTCAAAAAATAATTGTATGAGAAGTCAAACGTTAAAAAGTTAATACATATGTCAGCTTAAAGTCAGCTAATATGGGCCAAAACTGCCAAGGAACGGTTACTGAGGAATGGTTTTTACTAGGAGTTGTATCGTTGAATGTCTAAATACGATACACCCATAAGACCGAATACGTATGACCTGTGAATCAAGCAAGAAATAGTCTAATAAATAGGATAAGATTCTGCCCATCTACCAGAAAAATAGAACAAAAACTGATGAGGCTTTATTTTTGCAAAATTTGGATATCAAATTGTCATATGATAATTTGTCAGCATGTGGGGCTGACTACATTAATGAAGAATTATTTATTTAAGCTAACATCAGTTACATCACACATCACATTCATCAGTAGATGAATGTTATATGAGGTTTAGAAAGAGCTGAAAGGTTTAGAAAGAACTTTATATTCACGAAAGCAATTTTTTTATTTAGATTTTTTATAAATTCAACGGACCGCAAGGCGCTGTTCAAGCATGCTAAAGCTATTTTAATTTAAGGACACAAATGCTAACCAAGACAAGACAGAAGTCAAGTTGAGCTCGTCACGAACACCCTAACAAGAATGACTCTAAAGAACCGAAACGATCTCCTAGCTCGAAGCGTTCTCTCCGGCACGTAAAAGTTGATCGCGAAGATCAGAGAAGGGATGAAGGACCTTAGTATATTACAGGCTCCTAGAGCGGCTCAGTGGTGTAGGCGGCAGCGGGCGAAGGGTCTTCAAAAGGCAGGACCGTGGTTCAAATCTCATCCCGACCGTCCTCCCGTAGTGAGGACTGACAATTCAACTACGTGGTGTTGGCAAGTGGCACCTTAGGTCGTTAAGCAAGAAGAAGGCACCTGAGATTATCTTTAGGTGGGTCAAGGATGACAGAGCCGCAGGCTACCACACTACGAATTTTTACTGTACTGCTGATCGAACCAGCGAACTTCAGCACGAGCAGAGAAGACGCTTCCAGCAGCCAGGCAGCAGCTACTGCTCACTCCAAGGAGCATTAACGTTCGATGATTGATGTAATCAGATTGTAAGCATCAGGAAAGATGTCACTCGAATGGAAATGTACTCCTCGACGCTTACTTTCAGGCTATTTAGTTTTACAATTTCAACTAACACTTTCTTCTCCTAATTATGAAAGGGTTCCCTATCTGGGATGCGCTCGGTTGTTTCATTAAACTGCGTTCGGAGGTCATCCAAAGCTTAGATCATCAAAGTACAAGAGATCCAAAGTCTAGTATCAAAGTACAAGAGATCCACTTTCAGGGTGTATTCGGACGTTTCGTTATCAAGTCTATGAGAGCGAAGTCCTTACCATAGGGATCTCATGCCTTAGTGTTTAGGGATTTCCTTTTAATAACCGTGAAAGGGCACCTTATAACGGATGAGCTTGTTTGTTTCATTGCATTGTGTTCTACGGTCATTCAACGCCTAGATCTATAGGACCATCTCGATAGGACCAACTAGTGAAATGCAAGATTACGTTCTTAGTAAAAAATACCACGATACAATCGGTATCAAATCTCAACCAGGGGAAGGTATGGCTATACTACAGCTCCGAGCAAAAGGAAGTAATAAATTGCAGGCTATGGCTTCCTGAGGTTGTAATGCCAAACTCTACAGCTAAGGAGCAGGCCAAACAAGCTGCAAATAGCAAATCAGGACCTCTTAAGAATGTCAGAATGAAAGATGAAGAAAAATGTATAACTTCTTGACATCTAATACAAAAATATTTTAATCAAATTCTTGTTGATGCATACGTTTCAACCGCAACCTGGCACTACGACATGTATGTACCTTCCTGGGGGTTCAGTTATCAAAATCTAATCTGCTCCATTTGATCATTCTTTAAGTATGCGATAACAAAAATTATTCAAAAGTACTTTAAATCCCTTCGGCAACGTAAAGAAAACGAGTGAGGGACAACATCCACCTGGTAATAAATTCCAGCTACATTTTTTCGATTTCATTCGCCATAGGGCAACCGACGGGAAGTCACCAAAGAGAGTTTGAAACCTAGAACGAATCCACTACCCCACTTACCTTTTATTACCCCCCCCCCCCACCCCTTTTTTTTCGCGTATGCCCCAACTGTGCATGCAATTGCGCTGCACACGCAGCAATAGGGGGCCTTATCAAATATGTAAATGATACGCTAGTGCCGACCGTAGTGCTGAAAGGTGCTGAAGCGGGAAAACTGCAGTCCGGCATGGTGCCCATTGCCGCAAACGCAATGCAAACGGGACGAGCGTGTACCGCCCAATCGCGAAGGGGTTTGCGCACAATCGCTCAGGTTCCCCCAGCCCCGGGGGGGTAGTGCGGGCGGGCAAGGGCAGAGAGTGAGTGTTTGGGGAGTGGGGGAGGGGAAACAAATTAGCATATCGCCTCTTTTTCGCAAAAAGGTTATGGTGCCTTGAGGAAACTACGGAGGCTATGTACGCATTCGGCCTTTACGGTTCGTCCGTTCCGCCGCGCCAACCAACTGCCCTTGCCGTTCTACCGGTTTTTTTGTTGTTGTTGATGAAGGGTAAGATTTTGCGGCCATTTTCAAAGATGGAAATTTTGTGCGGCCAGCTAGCGAGAGCCCTTCCACTTGGTTGGGTAGTTGAGTAAAGTATTGAAATGGAAAAACAAAAGACACAGAGCATGAATAGTTTAATCTTTACGGGCTACTAAATGAATTATTGCCTATGTAATGCCTATTTCGAAGTATTCTTAAATCTGAGGAAAATTTTGAACAACTCATGAGTGCACAGGAACAGCTAGACAGTTACGGAATAAAATCTAGAAAAATAAGAGAGGAAAATCAGAAATGGTAGAAATTGATGCCACTTAAGGCTGTAGCAACCAAAAAGGAAACTGGTTTTTGGAAAAAGTTTGTGTAAGGACTAACATGCTTATTAAAGGCAGAAATAAAAGTCTTGCGTTATGCAATAATACATCCTTTGGAGTACTAAAACCATCGACGTAATGAGGGACAATGAGACGACCACTTGGTCATTGCTAGAAGATACGAAGAACATTCCAAAAGATCGTTGCTAGAGGATAGTTTCCAGCATTTTGGAGAATAAGTCCTTAGGATAAAGATTAGGATAAGGATAAGTAACAATCCTTAACAGTGCTGCAGGGGCTTCGGTGTATTCAAAAATGCATCGAAGCCTACCACAATCGCTTGTTCCTGCTCAGTGCGGGACTCTCGGCAACGCAGACTCCTTATTTAAATGATGTGGCTCTGGACGGAGCATTTTGAGGGGTTGATTGCCCCTCACGAGTCTCTTCACACCCAGCAACAGTAATGTAAGGCACACAGGCAGAGAATAGTTCATCTCGCCACAGGTTTCCCTACGTGCCTGACTTCATCGGCCTTCCGAAGATCATACGTTCATTCGCATGATGTCCAGACTTATATCGAACCATTATGCGATGAATACGTATCCTCGACGTATAGACCCCGGGCTCTTAGCAGCCATTCGGCCATCAGGAAGATCCCCGGCAGTACCGATACGCAACATCCTGGGTCAGAAGGACTACGGCTACGCGCGGATTCTATCTGACTCCGTCAGAGGGATGGGAATCTCCCTTCTATTCCTTCCTCTTCCTGTAGATAGTAAGGAGCTATTGTTTGTGTTGTTTAGTGTAGTTTGTTATGCTTTTTGTTATTATTTTTTCATATTTGTAGTTGTACATTTGTAAAGCACAGAAACATCGACGTTCGGCTTAAGAAGGTAACAAAATTAGGTTAAGGAGATCCACAATCGTTGCTGGTAGACTTGCCAGGTGGCGCACTGTTGGGTTTAATGCTACTATAATCATAACAGGCGAGCTCATTCGGTGTAAGCTGCCTTTTTTAATGGGAGAAAGAAATGTGCTCTATACACACACAGCATATAAATTTAGTATGAATTGTATCCGTTAGTAAGAATAGTTTTGAGTTTTGAAATACAATTTATTAACATTCAACAACACAACCAAAACATTCCAGCGGTTGATATTGAAGATTTTTACGTACAATCAAATGCAATAGAAGCTGAAGCTGGTAAAGTTTTGGTTTTATTTCTGTGAAACTTTGCTCCAGAGGTTAGAGCATTTGATTGCAAGATTTTAAGCGTTGGACATTGTTAAAAAAGATTTGTTTTTCTTGTCTGAAATACCTAATGACTTCCATCCGGCGCTTCCGACGGCGAATTTATCGTCGGTCAAAAAGACGCTCAGGTTGGCCTCAATAGCAGCAAAGTTAGGGCATGAAAACAAAGTTGATTTGCACATCTCTATCGGATGACCTTATTTATTAATTAATTGGTCTATAAAGAGATTAACCAAACATGGCCTTCAGGACATTGTGAAGAGTTATGTTTTACTATGATTCTGTAGCAAAGGTGGAAGAGCAATTTTTTATGACTGCTGAAGGATGGATGACTCGGAGAAGAATGGCAATTGTAGATCAATTTTAGACTGTAGGATTAAAAACCCCAGTTATTAGTTTTATTGTCGTTATGTCTATTTTTTAGTTGATGCTTCATCCAACAACATATTGCTGTTGGTATCCTGCTATCCCTTCTTTGGTCTGAGTAAGTCCTGCATCTAGCATTTCAAACTGAACATGAACTATAGTAAACCAAAAGCTAAAATAAAGACCACAACATTTGTGCATTGATTAAAAAAAAGAACAGAAAAAACATGGCCGCCAACGTGTACATCCCACTGGAAGGATACCGCCATCGTGTGGCGTAAAAAGAAATCGTATCGATCGGCGAGAAATGCGTAACGAAAAAGAACCACCAAGCACTCACGTTGCACACGATATTATCCGGACGATAAGAAACCCCTTACCGTGATGGTGCATCGTCCATCGGAACGGTTTGGTGTAGGTCGTCGCTGAGTTTGAGGCCACGCGGTTTTCCGCGCACCACATGGCGTGGCGATTGTGGTGCGTGGTGCGAATATAATAATTATGTTCAACGTCGGCTGGCGGTGGGCAAATGCCTTCGGACACTTCGGTCTCGGTAGGCGCTGGGTCAGGATTTCTGGTCGCCCGAGTGTACGGTGTGGCTAATGGATGGGATGGATATGAGGTGGTTTTTTCTTCTTCTTCGGTCTTGTATGTACGCGCAAACGATCGTTTCATATTGAGTAATGGGTGGCTTGCAAGGAAGTGGAGTTTTTTTGTGTTGCGTCTGTAGTACAAGAAGGTTTCCGTCCTTTATCGTATCTATCGTATCAGTATTGCCTTTGCAAAGGAACCGGTTCCTTGGGCGGTGAACGTGGACAAAGGGCAGAAAACCCAACTGCACAGAGAACCTACGCTGTCCCTATATTAGAGGCCCATACATCTGGGGAAACGTTCTGCGCCAGCCAATATCAGTAACATGTGTGTGTTTTTTTTGTTCGATTTAATTTGATTGGAATTGAACAGCGTACAGGACCGCCCGACCGTCCAACCAGCAGCAGTAATGGGAAAGGATCCGCTCGACTTTTTTTCTTGTATCGTTCACCAGAATAACGATTCAAACGGTTTTGCGGCTTTAACGGGCACATATCACGCACAGCGAACGGTATGTTTTCTTTTACTCGCTTCAGCGTATTGGCTCACTTTAACCCGAGAAGGTTACATGAAAGTTGAAAATGAAAACAGGAACAAACCAGCTAAACCATGGTTAGGTTGGTAAGGGAGGTAAATCAGGATAAAGATCCTGTTTGAAAGTGATGATTATTATTTAATATTATGAAACGGCATCAAATAAACTAACTAAAAAGTAATTATTTTAATAGTAATAGAATGAACACTAAAATGACCAAAAAATAAACGTTGTTAAAATTTCGAAAATTTAAATTCGAAGCAACACAGCAGCGCTAGTTGATGACACTGTCTAACAGATGGCGCTAACTGCTCACCTACTCGCCGCTAGAGGGCTATTTGAAAGCATTTTTTTGCTTTTATCAACTTCTTTTCTTGTTTTTTGTTTAGAAAATAATTAGAAACAAAACAAATGATAAACTCTGCTCATACTGCATTGCATCCTTGGGTGTTTGGTTTCTTATTTCGCCGTGTTAATACATAAAAGAAAATTGATTTTCGCCCTTCCAAATGTGCCGCACAAAACGGACAAACATTGGGATGTGGTCCCGGATGCAGGTTAGAGTGACTTTTCGCCACCATATTTTTCACCTTCGTTCCGTTGTTCTTCCTCGTAGTTTTTCCACCCATCCGGTGCCGTCTGATTACCAGCATGTAGTGATGTTGTAAAATTTAAATAAGCCCGTTTATATGCACAAAACGGTTCGCTCATTATTTTCCGTAACATGTACATTTTAATTGAAAAAGCTTAATGGCGGCTAGAAATCTGTGGTCTCCCTCCCTCTTTCTCTCTCTCGCAGGTGGCCCTAGCTAGGCGTTAGCAAGTCTCTGCCAAGGAGCAATGTGAGGCTTCAATCTGGAAGGGTAGAGCGACGGGTAGTCGGCCGTAACGATCAACATTAAATCGATTAAGGGTTTGCCGATGCAGCCCCGAACGCATCAAGGCGAAAATGCGTGCGTGCCCGTGTATGTGTGCGTGCGCTGATAGGATTGAATAGAATATAAAATTAAATAATAACACCACTGCAGCGTTTGCACCGATTCTTCCATTGGTTCGGCGAATTTCGCCAACTCTTTCGACAAGCATTTTGGTTACGCTTTTTGACATAATCGATTGGCCTCTTTGCTTTGGAAACGATCGCTTGAGTGATAATGATGATAGCGATGAGAGAGATTGTTAATTTTGCATTTTTATTTGATTACTTTCCAAGACAATCAAGGGATGCTCCTCGATGTAGCTTTGGTTCAGGTCTCTTTTACGGGTGGGTAGAAACACCACATTATCATGCTTTCCCACATTAATTCTGTTCTATTCCCGGATGTTCAAAGCTATTACAAGTAAAAAAAGTGTTTTGAAAGATTTTTCACTATTCATAAGCGCTTCGAAGATTTGGGAAAAGAGTCCCAAACGATTGGATTTATGCTCATCATCGTACGCTCATCCGGCACCGGTCAAGCCGTTTTCTTAAGGGAGCGCTAAAACATATCCACTCGACGTGACGCCATCCTTGACTGGGTCCAGCCCATGCAAAAGGATTTCGGATCCTCAGGTCGAGTGTGTTCGGATTAACGTCCAAGTGCGCCTCATAGAGGCGCACACCGATAAAAAAAGCACCGATCATTCGCTTCCTTCATCATTAGACAGCAGTGCAGCATCCTTGACGCAGGATTTCTGGTGTGGTGTTGTTTTTGAAGTTGAGTTACACGTGTTTTGGTACTCAGGGACCCTCAATACGGTCAGGTATCGGGAGTATGTTATTGCAAACGGATTGCCGCTATGATGGGTCGGTTTGACTGAGAGCGTAAAATCAGGTCATTCCTGGTTGATGCAAAAAACCGAACGCAAGAAGGATTGATTGATTGACAGGACTAATTAAAAAGGACCGAGGTGCAGGTTTTGTCATTCGTGCATCCCGGACACCGCGTGTTCTTTTAAGATTCTAGAGCGGTATTGTAGCAGTAGAGCCCTTCCCGAACAATTATTCAAAGGTTTTTGGCGCCTTTACACCGTCGGTGCTCCTTTCTTTATGGAAGGCTCAAAGAAGAAACAACAACAAGCGGTGGCATTTGACATTTTATTTGTTACAATTTGTGTAACGCGCGTTTTCCTCAGACACGGATTTTTGTTGTTGTTAAATTGTTATTTAGCTCCTTTCTTTTCGGATCTTCTGTTCTGAAGATCACGTGATTGATGTCGGCGTAGTTCTGAAACATAAAGGCCGAACATGTCAGTGTCATATATGTGATCATTTAGGATAAGGGATGCACATCCACGCGGGTGGCACTTGACAGCGGTTGCCACGATCAGGTGAAAAGGAAGTTAATTTTTACGAGGCTAATCAAACGAATTATTAGATTGTGAGCGCCTTCCGAGTCGAGTGACGTTTACGATTGACGGGAAAAAGGCATGCAGGGCGCCATGGCAATGAGCATTTGATGAAGGGTGGTACAGTGATGATTGTAATAAATCCATTCAAATCTTTTCTGATCTATTCTTATTATATTATTATTATATTATTCTTCTATTCTTATTCTATTCTTATTTTATTCTTATTCTATTCTTATTATATTCTTCTTTTAAGTTCTCTAACGGGAAACAAAATCTTTTACTTATGCGCTTAATAGAGTTGATAAAATTACATTTTCTTTTTTCATAAAATCAATGTGTTCGAATGTCTTAAACAAATATTTCAAATTTAAGCCAAAGAGTATTCTGTGTGAGGTCCTGAAGTCCTTTCCAAACGCCAAGTGACATTTGCAAAAAAAAAGAAAAAAAAAACAAACGAAAAATCGATCAAACCATAACCAATCCAGCGAACGTCTCCAGTTTGTGTCATTGTTTTTGCTTGGATGCAATCGACCGACTTTGCAACAAACGGAGAAAAACAGCACTAATCCGATTAAAGTGTTGTTGGAACCAGCGGGTTGTTTTCGGTCAAAAATTTTCCCTCATCATTTTCCCCTTTTCCCAACTCACTGCCATTCGCCTTGCCAATTCTAATAGTAATCCAAAAATCTACTTTTCGGTCATCATCGCACGACGGCCCTTTACGGACAGGATGTAGGCAGGCGACCTGTGAACTGCTATCAGACAAACCGAGATGTCTCAAGTACGCACGCCGTCTTCAGGGTGAGGTTTCGTGTTGTTTTTGTTTGTCCCGAGTGGTGTTTTTCTTCTCGAATGCGTGTGCAGCTAATCTTCGCATCCTGTGGCAAGGTTGAAAAGGTGCTTTCCTAGAGGTTTTACACGAGCAGGTAAACAATTGGAGGAGAAAAAAGTCTCAACGCGTTCGCGAGCTACGTCGCTTACGAAGGATTCGAAAAGGCACAAAAACAGAATGATTTCTAATATCCGTAAAATATTGTATTATACTTTTTTATGAAACCAAAAAAAAAAACACACTTTCTCTCCCAGGCGCAACATTTTATGATGGATCGCTGACACTTTCGTTTCCTTCCCAAGGAACCCTCTGCGGAACATGTCGAGAGAAAGGCGTGGAACAAGGCGAGAGAAAAAGATCGGCTCAGAGAGACCCTATTAAAATGTAAAAAGGAAGGATAAATCTGTCTTGAGAATGCTGTTAGCGAACAGAAACCTGCTTCGGTGAAGTAAAATATTACATTCTCAGCGAAGTTTATGAGCTAGCTGGGTGGCTACGGTCGATAATTTGTAATCGATGAGATTACCGTTCCCATCTTATCGTGGTGTCCTCGTGTCCTTTTCGGGTGTGACGATCGTCCGGCCCCGTTTCTTCTTGTCTGCCGTCCCTTTGTACTTCGTTTGCCCTTTCGCACGTACAAAATAATAGGGAAAAATGTGCCGAGAGGGCACGGGCGTTAGAATTTGTCACGCATCTAACGTAGATCACTCGAAACCGGGCGATCCCTCCCGTGAACAAAGGGTCCGATCGATCGACAATTCCTGATCGATGCACGCCCTCGCTAGTGGCGATGAACCTGAGATCAAAATCGAACCGGATGGTCAGAAAGTTTGGTTTCATGAGATCATTAAAGTGCTATTTACGATTGTAAATAGGCTTCTTGAAGGGTACTGTTCATAGAGCGGAATGAGCAAGTAGCTGGTTGAAGTGGTCATAAAACGGGTGTTGGTAATGGGATTTTTTACGAGTTGTTTTTCCTCCCCGAAAGGCAATACAGTATAAGTGCTGTGCTTGGGTGCAAAGAGTGCTATTAAAAGGTTTAATAAATAAATAAAGCAATGGTTAGCCAATAAAGCGAAAGATCACAGGTTGAAGACGTTTTACGAATGCTCGAAGTAACATTAAAGTAATCATATGCATTAAAGGAAATTACGATCTCGATGATAACGAATTATATAATTATAACAAAAGTCTTAATTTTCAGTCTATTTTATTGGCGTGACAGATTAAAAATCATAACGCCTGGATGTTGTCCAGGTTCAAGTAATGGGTAATAAGTTCAAGTAATGGGATACAGATTGCTCCTTATTACTTTTTACTCAGGAACTCTGCAGTGCACGTGCAGAAGCTCAGAGATTTGTTTGTTTTATGTTTCAATTTCCAAGTGAGCAATTGATATTATTAGACCCTTTGCAATTATCTACTGTAGAAGATACCGGCTTTAATCTCTTACCGTGAGCAAGAAACGATTTTGTTATCCAGAAAATTCAGTCTAGAGTACTTTTAAGTTTTCTAAGATGTCCAAGAACAACAGGCGAGACTCTAGAGGCTCTAATCAAAGAGATAAACGTTAAAAAAAATATGTGTACCTTATATTAAGATCCTACCAATCTTCAAGACCTGACGTAGCTCTTTATCACGCGTAAAATAAATAGATCAGTAGAGCTTTCCTAGCAACTGCTTAATGTGACAAAAAATTCATAAAGGAGATGATACCGGTAGAATCGAAACGTTTTGTAAAAATATATAGACGGAAACTCCAGTCTCCAAGTCCAAGTCCAGTTCCCTCCATGTCACCAAGAAGTCCAAGAGCCACAGACGATGACGCGAGAGTCTCGGATGAAAAAGGTAAACGTTGTCGAAACATATGTTTCTCGTATCAAGTTCCTAGCAAAACTCAAGACTTAGGCTTGACCAAGTACATGTCCGATGTGAAGTCTCTTCTGGATCTGCGGATCTGGATGCGGTCTTAATTTTCAACTTTCCCGGGAATTAAATTGGTCTTTTGTCATATCCTGAGCACTGCATACTGTGACAAGAGATCAATAAAGGAGATGCTCCCAGTAAAATAGAAACGTTCTCGCAAAGACGACCAGAAGAATGCTCCTCAGATGTGGGTTATATTAAATTGAAGGTGAGCTTCAAAGGGAGAAACCTCCAATGGAATAAATAAAATAGATTTATTCCTTTAATGCCTGAAGAAAACTTTTCGATTTTAATATATTCAGATGAGTCATTTTTTATTTAAACATCGTACGATTCTTCTTCAGCGCCTTTCGAAATCCTTTCCTTCAGTAAAAAAGGCATATTAATAAAAAAAAAAAAACAGCAACAGAAACATCAACCCGCACCAAACCAAACATCGTTCCGTCCGTCATAAAACCGCTTCAGCTGCCTTTGCACAAAATCTTCGCTGGTGGCACCGGTTGGCGGCAGTACGTTCGACGGCACATTTTAAATAATTCCGATTCATCCTTTCCCGCCAATCCGTCGGCTACGCCGTGCCTGGCCGGCCTTTTCGGCGCGGTTTGTAATTTTTTAATTAGGATACACTCCTCGGCACGGGACTGGGACTCGTATTGCCGGTCGTATTTTTATTTATTTCCTTTCTTCGCGGAAGCGTGCTATGGACGGTTTGGTTGCTTTCTGCGTTTTGCACACCTTTTCTCACATCGTTAGCATTTTTTGGACGATGGTTTTTGGTGGTGGTTCCACACTGTTTAAAAAAAAAAGGTGACCCTGGTGACGTTCGATACGGAAGGGAGAAACAATTCATTGATAAAACTTTTACACCGGAAATGGGTTTCACACTCGGCGAACCACCGGTGACCGTGGATCAAAATCTAGCCTTAACGGTACCCACATTTGAGAGGTCCTGAATATTCAGCCATCATTAGGCCTTTTGCTTTTGGCGCGAAACACCCCACCCAGAAGTGTAATGCCAACTGCCGATCATTAAGAACGTTCGGTCCGGAACGTTGGCATCGCTGCCAGTCACAATGTAGGGATTTCGTTTCTTCGACGCCCGCAGGCGACCACGAATTCGTCGGACGGGTCGGATTTCTAGGTCTCCGTGCCCTGTTACTCCCTCCCGCTTCGTGGTTTGGGGGGTCCGCGTCGGACGGCAGCCCGAGAGCCTCCAGGGAAATGCCGCACAAAACCCCTTTCTGCTGGCGCCACTGGGCGTGACGGGGATTTCGGAGGTTTCGGCTTGGCTTTTATACATGTTTATAATGGACAGTGCTCTAGAGCACCGTGAGGATTTGAGAGGAGTCTTTCGAAGCCTACCTGCGCTAAAAAGCCGAACCCCGAAAAGTCATCCAATCTGTTTAAAGCGTTTATTTAATGATCGATTCTTCAAATTGGCAAAAAAGTACCCCATACGAAGTTTGGCTTGTTATCGTAAATGTTAAAAATTCTGCATTATGCGCTCTTCTATCGGAAATGCTTCTAACAAAATGCAGTCTAAAAACTCGTTAAAAATGCAATAAACATGGCACATAAACACAGCACCGCAATGTAATAATGCAGGCTTCTCTTCGGCATCATTAAAAACTGAATCTTGTAATTGCTTTACAGTTTCTCGTAAGCTTGAGACCGTCCTACTTCCTTTACGCTTTAATTAGTGCTTTTGCGTTGGTTTAGTTTTGGGCACTTTTCAGACGCTCCGACCACCAAGAACGACACATCGGACGGCTCGAGGCGTTTAAGGTGATAAAATGTAGCTTAAAATCAAAACCCGAAACACATTGTTTCCAGACAACTGTCATTGGAAAGTTGTTTTGGCGTTGAAAGATGCTGCGGAATTACTTTTAACACGATCACCACCAATAAACGTACACCCCTAATAAGCATTGTGTGGAGTGGAAACTCGAACAGAGGGCTGTTTTATTGCCGATTTTACCTGGAACCAGCAAACCTAACTCATATTGATGTTTATTGTTCAAATTTCTCTTATTCTCGTTCCTAAACTCGGCGTGCAGTTTGAACATTTATTCGCAAAATTAAATTTTCTGCTTCAAATATACTAAGACCTGTACCTCGCGTTCGATTGCCACCTGTTTTTGTATTGCATTGCAGTATACAACAAGCCCGCAGTAGCCTGTAGCTGTGGCCCGATTTTAATTGTCCATTAATATTCATAAAAATATAAATTAGCCAACAGCACGGGTGTTGGTGGGTGCGCGCACGCTTAACGACAACGTTAGAGCGTACCTACGGCTCCCATCTCAACGAAAGCTACTGTGTTTCTGCTACTGGTTTTAATTTTTCCCTGCCAGCGCAGTGTATCTAAGCGCTTCTCTAGCAGCTTCCCGGGGTTCGTCGCTAGCTGTACGGTGTGCGCGCATTGAAGTCTTTCGTTCCATAGCACCGATCGGCGCACGGATGAGGCTGTAAATGTACGAGAAGCGTACATACACACCGGTGTACGATGAAACGAAGCAAAGTATATCCATCGATGGGTGCGTCGATCGTGATCTGATCGTAAAAAAAGCTTCACAGCCACTGGGCAAAACGGAACCGTGGCAGAGTGGGCTGATGGGTGAAATGGTCCGGTTCGAAGGTCTCTAGCGATATCGATTGATCGATACGAGTCGATCGCGAGTGGGCGGTCAGGTTGAGCTAACCCCTCTCCTATACCTCCCCCTGCCCCTCTCCCTTAATTTTCCCTTCGCTCCCGTTCGTTCGCAACACGAACAAAAAGTGTTCTGCACGCCAGAAGGAAATGGGAGTCTAAAGCCATTTACATGCATGCATGACGATGCGATATTTGGCTGCGCTCTTTTCACCGGGAGCTACGGCTATGACTCTTGCTCGCCCTACACAGTTGGTGCAGCCGCAGAACCAGTAGCACTCTATAGATACAATTAAATCTAGTAAATTACTGTGATTAGTAAGTATCATATAAATTACAACATATGGAAATTTATGCTGATGAGACCCGCGGTGCTGGCAGCCCGCTGGTGGATCTTTGGGATGGTGTACGCTTTCGGGCAGGTTTACTATTGGGGCTGGGGATCGCTACCGAACGTACACGCAAGAGTACGCTGAATGTAGTGAAAGATTTTTTGTTTTCGTTGACGTCCTTCACGGCTTACTTTCCTTGGTTAAGCTTCATGATCTCTTAATCAGATTAGCCATCATTAGCTGGCTAATAGTGGATGGTGTGCATAATATGTGCTGCAAAAAAAGAAGAAGAGGAGGAAAAAAAGCAGTAAAATATTTTGTGCTGGTATGAATAATGGCATTTGCTCCCCGATGGCTGTTCAAGGTCGCTTGGAAGGTTGTTTCGCGAGAGGAATAAAATGGACATTTCTTCTAAATTTAGCATCATTAAATCATAGGACGACAAATTCTTTGCTCTTGAAATTTCGAGCTCATTCCCTAAATAGCGTTAATGAATATTTTCCTTCAATTAGAACGTTCCCCGAAAGACGAGCTTAAATAAATGTAGTACAAAATATGTCCCGGATAATCCGTTCGTCACTTTTATTGGGTTTAATGGTTCCCTTTCCTCCGTCCCTGTGCACCCTCCGAACTCTACAACAAGAACAACAAGATCACAAGATCACAGATCACTTCGGGCCTTCGGGCGGCGTGTTTATTCCCTTCTCTTTGCCTTTACGCGCCGGCTCATCCAATTTCTCGTCCGCGTCCGGGAGGATTGGAAAGATTTATCAAAGAAACGAAGCCGATCCCTGGCGCCATCGGCTTAGGACACCGGGCTCAGGTGGCTGCTTGCGGTACCGGTACCTTAACCGGACGAAGGGGCGAAGATTCTGGCTGACCAGCAGAATCGTTTTTGCCCCTCCTTAATGATTTCTTTCGGCCGAGTGCGGGAGTTTTGGGTGCGCTTTTTTATGATTTGTGTGGCGGAAGATTTAGTGAGCTATACTGATGATCTCGCGGTCTCGTTTGAGACAAGACGCGGGGCTGAGATGTAAATCATTGGCGCTTTTGACGCTTGTGCGCTATAATGTTTCGGGTCGCGGGGTTTTGTTTGCGTGTGTGTGTGCGTATTGAAAATAAATGATGATACACGGACGGTGACGAAACCGGTGTTCGTATTGAGCGTTTAACCGAGATGATGTTTGGATGTGGGTCTTTAGGTTGAAGACAGGAGTAAGTTCTGAAGACACGTGTATGGTTTTATGTTCATTCACATTTAACGAGGCATAATTATGCTGATCGCAACGTAGCTGATTGAGTAATTTCTTTGCTAGTTAAGAGTAGCCGAAGATAACTGGCTGACTGGAGGGAGATATGCGATGATAATACTTGTACACAGACCGCAGTGAGATCTGGCTATTCAACCAAGTTAAGGCAAGGCGTAGAAGACTTTTGTACGGAGGTTTCCGCTTTCTGCTGCTGCTGTTGCTGTTTATCGCCTATAAAAGTTGAGAAATTCCTTCAATTTCTTAAACAATATTAGAAATTAGAAATTAATCAAACGAACCTGAATGAAACTAACCAAACACTGGCAGGCAGTTTTACGGTATAAATTGATCGCTTAATTAAGATCATCAGCCCTGCGCTGAGCAAGTCCACTCAGTGCAATGACCGGTGGTTGAGCTGCTAGTAAATGATCAAACGAAACCGTACGCATTCGAACTTGCCGAGAGACAATTCTCATCTCTCCAGAAGGGATCATGATTCCTTGCACACCAACACGGTCTTACGGTTACAAAAGGCAAATACTCGCTCATTAATCTTTTCATAGTTTGTTAAAAGCTAATTTATCATCACGGCAGCATATAGAAAGGGACCTACCGACACGACAACAACGACCTATCGGTTACTCTGAGCAAAGGGATACTAGCGTGCGAGAAGCAAGAGCTGGAAGCCGTGGTGCGTAGATTGATCTACATTTGCGCATTCGTGTGTGTGTTTAGAATTTTGGAATCGTTTCCGCTAGGTTTTCTATTCATTTTTCGTGCTTTTTTGTTCTTGGATGAATGAGCAAGCCGTGTTTGATGTTCCGAAATCCGTTCTGAGGGATGGTCAAGATGGAGGAAGTAACAAACCTCTCGAAGTCGGGATGGTTTGGGTTAGTTCCTCAAGGGATGTTCAGCACGAGCTCACACATAGCATCGAGCCGAGGGATTGGTTGTGCCCACCTTATCCTGGAATGATCGTGCCTTGTAATCTTCTTCGGTAAAGGATGAGCTGGTAAAGATTTTAGATTTTTTTTTTTGCACCGCTCTGATCATTGATCGGAGAAACAAGGTCGGTCAGTCGGGCGGGTTTTCGTCTGTTCACCATCCTGTCTATCTTTTCGATCGCTCGCAGAAAAGTCCTATATTGGACGAAAGCTCTAGTGGATGCTAGAGGCTTGCCTTTCCCTCTTCACCTCTGAACAACATCGTGACGCGAGCCTCTCAAATTCTTCGAGTGACATTAGACAAACACTGTAGCCGATCACCGGAATGAAATAACCCCAGAAGCACTCTCGAGCGCATTGTTTTTCCGTCCCGATCGGCATTCGAAGCATGTGCTAGATGTCAGTCACTTCGAAAACCGGAGGTTCCCGTTAAGAGATGGAGTTGTTTGACATTCAAGAAGTTCACACATGTTACTAGTGTCAAGAGGCATTCGCTCGTGGAGAGAGGAGAGATCGAGAGTGGACTTTTTTTTGGGACACTCGACAAGCACTTCTAGCGAGATAGAGACATCAGGTACTAGATCTCTCAAGGTGTTTTATTTTTGGAGAAGATCATTATCGTCCACGATCGCGTGTAATCGAATTGGGTGAAGTGTGTTTACACGAAACAATTCAATACTTAGTGCCACTTTTGCCATAACTACCGTCTACATTATGGGGTTGAAGAGTTTATTGACTTGCTATAAAAAAACTTGATCGATAGTACTGTTACATTTGCTTAGGTAACTAAAAAGAGTTATCTCTTTAAATGTAAGCGATAAAACATGAGCAAAGACCAATCTAGTCATTATGACTGGTTCTAACGCGACCGTCAATGTCTCTTACATCGAAACCGACTCAATCATTATTATTGTCCGATCGTAAAACTTTATGCACCATAAAACTGCCAGCTTTCATCGCTCGATGTGATCATTAGCTGAGAAGCATTTTTTTGTCTTCTTCGTTCTAGCTTATCGACTAGCTCGTATGCGTGTGTGTTCTCGCGCAGACACACAAATCAATTTAGCTCCAGCTTCCAGATAATTTGAGAAAAGTCGCTCGTGCAACGTCATGGCGAACTTCAGGCAGCCCGTGTTGATGTTTTTTTTTTGAATTTACAGTAGCTCAAAGCTAAATCCTGATCACTCGCTCGGCAGTCAAAACATGCCGCCAAGGGCTGTTTGATTGATTTATAACCATCCGTACGATCGATCGGTCAACGTCACTGAAGCTAATGCTTCGGTGTGAAATCGGATCCGGGCTTCCCTCACGCCGGAGCAGCTTTCGGGGCGAGAGTATGGAGAAGATTTTTACACTGTCATCCGATCGTCATTTGTCATACGACGACGGTATGATTAGGAAGGACCCACCGAAGGGTGTAGGCGCCCCTAGTTGGTGACCTTGCACGTTTGCACCGCTGGCACCTGACTGGTGGAGGAGCGTGTGCCTCGTGTTGAAAGGGTGTGAGCCCTTTCATGAACCATTGACTACCGCCTGGGCCATTGGGCTATTAGTGAGCTTTCGTGAAAAATGGTATTTTAATGGATACTTCACACTGATTTTATTGCACACCCGAAGGTATTCTGCTCGGTGTTGACGGTAGTTGGAAGGCATAGGGATGCATCTTTACCGCTGTGTTGCTTGAGCCGTAAAACTAGACTAACGCTAGAGGTAAGTGTGGGGAACGTTTACAATTTGTTTACGAGATCTCATTCCCGCCCATAATGTTTATGACCGTACTGGGTCAGCGATGCCTGGTAGCTTTGGTAGATGATGGGCTTAGGTGAGATGATTGACGGATCTCATACCGATGGGAAGTTGGCAAGTGTCGTATCGTGTGAGCATGATTTGCAGAATTGGAACAGAAACAACCTGTAACGATGATGGCGCTTGAGTTTACGAGGTACCAGTTAATGTGCTCCGGTATGGTGTCACAAAAGGCCACAAGGGTAGGTGTGCAAAGCGTGGTGTGCAAAAAACACCTTATTTGCAGGACTTTTGAATTTCTAGGAAGGAGTTACATTCGTAATAGATTGGGACACTTATTTGGGATGTTTGGAAGCCCTAGTATGAGTTATGTACTTCGGTGATGTTTTTTGTGGGATCTCAACAGCTTTCAAACTTCATTGTTATCTCAAAATACTCAAAATACGTGTAAGATGACTGCAACAAAATGACAACAAATAACAGGAGATACTCGTCTTATGCGCCACCTCAATGTCTGGATTCCGAACAAAGTTTCAAATGTCACTCCTGAGCTGTCTCGTTGTGATCGTTAGCCTACACTTACTGAAATCTTGTTGAATGTTGTCATTTCAAAGAGTTTACTGGTACACAGTCTGATGTCTGATGTCTGATGTCATCGCAGCGATGAACCAATCGATGACTTCCGTGGATCAGCTTTGGATTTTGAAACATTGTAGTAAAATCAGTAACGATCACGACTTCTACGACGGTTGAATCGTACCACATTCTTGAAGGATGAAAGAGCTCCTTTCGAAACGACTCCTCAAGATGGGAGCAATGTTTGTTTGTTGCGATGTCACTTTTAGATTTCAATCCACCCTCCAGCCATCGGTGAGATCGTGCTGATGGATTGAAATCAAAAGACCTGTGATGAAGACCTGGGACGAGCTGTTCCATTTGATGATCCCATTTGATGGGCAACAAAATGAAGCATAAAAGAAGCGTTGCAACCGCTTACCAAACGAGACGAAACAATTGAAGTGAGACGAGAAGCCACGAGCGTATGGATTTGTTGTGAAACGATTCCATTTCGTAATGACTTTCTTTTCTAACCAGGACGTTTGTTTAATTGCTTGTCATAAGAGTGAAATATTAAATGCGATTAAGGTAAAATCTTACTGAGCGCTAACATGATCAACATGATGAAATTATGCTTTTGATCGGTTGTGCTGCAAACTCTCATAATGAAGCTTATTCGAGCTTTAACCGCAAAAGTCTTCTACCATGAAAATGAGCTCCATGTATCGCGAATGAAGGGTAGAACGAATTTCCCTCTTTGTGTTAGCCTTTTTTCTTCCTGCTTCTACCTTTTGCTCCACAAGCTCCATTGTGGAGGGACCACGTTTATGAATGAACAAAAATGAATGAACGAACTTTACTCGAACTCGGTGAGACGTCCAGACGCTCCCAGCTAACCAACGTTACAAGGTTTGAATGGAGAGAATAATTACCTTTTAATATCCATGTTTGATTATGACAAAAACTTAAGCTGCTGCTCCGACTCTTCGCAATTAGCGAGCTTCGATGGGGCTAGAACTCTATCAATGAGCTTTGGTAGTTTTCCCACTCAGAAAATCAGGAAAAGAAGGATGAAAACATTTCATTGATGAAGAGTTTCTATGCAAGCAGAAGGAAGCGATCGTCGTTGTCGATGAGTAATGATCGTTTCTATGCAGTTGATTGTCTGGGCTTTAGCAAAATGGGAGTTCAAAAATAGGTGGACTGTTGATGGGAAAATTGAGAGCTACGTTATTCGCGGGGAATCGATTGCGAAAGACTTGGATTTTTATGGGAATTTTGTTATAAGCATTTAGGTAGAATTTAAGCAACATTTGTTCGTCATTGAAGGAAAATCTGTAAAAGATGTTTAATTTACTCATTCAAATGATCGTCTTACTATAACATACTGGTGAGATAGCAAATTATCAGAATTGACTGCATAGTAGACAGCTTCAAGATAAAGGTTGATAAATCCAGATTGAATTCTTGCTTATGCCCCAAAATTTAGTACCGGAAATCTGTTCCCTTCTCTGTTTAGGAGGAAATTGAGTAGCTCGACAGACAGATTTACTCTGCTTCATTATTTCAAACATTGTTGTGTTGTGCGCCGGAAGCTGTAATTTAGATTTCTTTTTCACTCGTTAATCGTCGCCATTGCGAAGGTTTTTTTTCTCTCTTATTTTGGGATAAGCAACGAAGAAAGACCCTTGTAAAGCGGGCTATAATATTTGGTAGTGGAGAAATGGGCCTTCAACACAAACACCGTACCAGCAATTCAAGTTTAGAACCTTTTTTTCCCCCTCGCCGTAGTGTGTCTCAAACTATTTTGCCCCAACGGCGAAAAGTGATGTGGGTTTTTCGAAAAATAGACTCCTGGTTGGGCTGCTCGGTGCTGGAACGTAAGGCAGCAACGAATGGACACTAGAAATAAAGCGAAAGAAGATATTTCAACCCTTCCCCTAGAAGCTCGCTAGTCTCGATAGTGAGGAAGCTTCACATTTAATTGAAGGAAGCTGGGAACGATTCCGCCGAGGGGCGAGATGGGATGGTCGGGAGGGAAACGAGGGAAAAACAGCTTCAGAGTCCGGCGGCTACACACCAGGGGATCGCAAAAGGTAATTTGATTTTCTCCGCAGCACTTGGGGCGATAAGTAAAAACAAATCCCGAGCACACCCGGATGCTCACTGGAGCGCTGGTCAGCTTCTCATGCCCCCAGGAACCAGCGTTGTCTGGACGGTGGTCAAAGCTTATTATAGGAGAGGTCGGAGATGGAACGGGGTCGGTTACGGCAGTGTAGGCTTCCAAGGCATTATGTAGACAGTGGCCAGAGCGAATCATGCGGAAGACGCGGATTGCGGTCCGGGCAAAGATCACCCCATCCGATAGACGAACACATCGGCTCGGTTGGAAATGGACACCCCCTGCCACGTCTGGCCAGAATTCCAAGACACCACACCCCACGTTTTGGGCACCACATTTGGGGCGTAAACAGAAGCCTTCCACTGGCATGGGAGGCCATCCATCCGCCGAGGGTGGTTCGATGCCAACAGGGAATCGATGATCATTAATAATGGTGTTGAAACTTTTGTACTCCAAATTTCACGCTTTTCATGAAGTTTATTATCGGCCAGCTGCCGATCGTTGCCGAACGCGTGAAGAATCTAACGATCGGTATGTGAGGCAGATCGTCACGGGTTTTCCCGTTGTTGGAGCTTGTGTTTTTTTTCTTCATCGTTGTTGTTTCGTTTCGAGGGTTTGCGCTTCTCTACGACGGATTGATCGGAAAGGAAATACAGATTTTCAGAAGTCAAATCAATCAACGGCTGCAATTCGTCGCGGATCGGTGCACCCGAATCGGTGACCTGGGAGCTGATTTTTTTTTTTTTTTCGTGAAGCAGATATGTTTTGGACGATTGCTTCCCTAATCCTTTTTCCCTAACCGAAACGAGAAACCGAATTTGTTTGGACAAAGCAAATCTTCATTAATCTTTTGTTCAATGAATGGGAAAGATCGGATGTATCGTGGCGTGGTACCGAGATTCATTAGTGATAGGTTGTTTTATGATCCTCGTTTTTTTTTTCGTTTGTTGGTGGAAAGGCACAAATGCAGAGGTGTGATGTGTGATCCATTCCTGCTGGATGCACGATGATCAATCATGCACGATGGCTGATTCGATTTACTTTTTATTGGCAGCGAGTGATAGGCCAGCGAGTGATGGGATTGGTCCTGAGTAAGGGTGTAAAGATTTAGCTTTGTTTGGTGAATAGTAAAGAATTTTCTAGAAGGAAAACCAAAAACAATTGGGTTGGATTGCGAGGGGTTTCCAAACTTTGATCATTTGTTTATTCAATTCTTGAAATAAGACTGTTTTGTAAAGAACAGTTTTTGTTGAAATACTTATTCTTTTTGGCTTAGCAACCTGTCAGGGCATATTTGTCATCTGATGACTTGATCAACTTACTGAAACCACGTAGCTGAACGATCCATGTGGAGACTTTCACCGTCATCGTCTCGGCCATCAGACGACAGGAAACTGACTGGATTGTACGTTCATTAAAATCCTGCGCAGTGTTTCAGTTACATTTTAGAACCTTAAAGTAATATTATCATCACGGAGATATAACCAACAAACAAATGGCTCATAAGTTCCGAAGGTGCAAATCTGCTTTGTACTATTGGAACTTATAGCCGATTTATTGACCACACTGAAGATTGATACAAGATTGAATTATAGATCTTCGTGTGTGTTCCGAATATAAGTAGCATGAGTTCAGGTACTTCAGAGTAATCGATTAAAGATTCCATTACATCTCCATATTCTCCAACTCCTCCGATAATCTTGAATCTGGAAAAGAGGTAGTTTCAATCTACACAGATTTTTAATCTATGATTGATCTACTTACTCTCTTGCTCCTCCTGAATAAACTAGTCATTCCGTATACTTCCCTCGACCTCTGTCAACCGAATCTCTGTCGTCAAGGTTCTCGGTGTTTGGATGGATATTTTTTTGTTATGAAGTATGACGGTACGTCGCCGTATTGTCGTTTGGATGGATGTTGGTATCATCTTCACCAAACATTGCCAGTTGGCAAGGGTTGGGAGGTGTTTCGAGTAATGAAGCGTTTTGCCTCTATGCCTCTAGGATTGCCGTTGGAGTTATGCTGGGTGATTTGGCCGCCATCGCTTAGAAACCACATGGACCCTATCAATAGAGTGCAGAGAATGGATATTTCTTCCATGTCGCATTATTATAGGATGCAAAGATCCTTTATAGCGTGCTTCGCATCCCACCTCTTAGACCATAACATCTTCGACATCCCTAAGGACCAGCAAAGCATCCCTAAGTACCTATCCTAGATAAAACTGCTTAGATTAGGGTTGGTTTGAGCATTAAGGCATGTGGCGAGGAATGAAAGTATCATGTAATTAAATGAAATAACATATCCTGAATGAAGGACAGTAGCTCTAGATCGAGTTTCCTGGAAACGGATTGGCGACCGGGCCATGTTTAAGCGATATGCTCAGCCATGAGCAGGCCAAGAAGAAGAGAAAATATCCTGAAGGAGACACTAACACAGGACATGAATGATGTTAATGGTGTTGCAGCTAGTAAGATCTAAAAGCTCATTAAGATACTCATGTAGAATAGTGTGCAATCGTTGGTAGATTGACAAAAACAGCGAGCTCTACGGATAGGTTTCCTTAAACAATAGTCAGAAACATAAGGAGTCCTAGATGTTTTGCAAGGTTCCTAGCCTAGAATTTCCGAATAAAGGACATAACTCTGGAGCATTTTCTTAAACTGTGGCCAAATAGCGGCTGTCCGGTGACCGACGATCTTTACACGGCCGAGAATCAAATCCTATCCGAAACGATTCCGTAGTGAGGATTAAAAATTCCACTCCGCCGTATCAATAAGTCTAAGTTAAGTCATTAGATGCTCTGCAGATGTGTCCTACCAAGCCATTAAGTCAAGAAGAAGTAGAAGAAGAGAGACACGGAATACATTTATGGTTGTATTTTTGATTGCGTAAAACATGTTGATACAAAAACTAGATTTCCAGAGTGGACGTGCTATTTAAAGGTCTCCGTCAATTTGCACTTATTATCACCCATCAACTGGTTTACCGAGAGTCCTGTACCAATTGTCTAAAGGAAAAGAAAATTTGATGGTTTCGGAGTAGGATAAAAAAAAAACATGAAAACCCCTCAACCAACAACAAACGTGCCACGCCACTCAAAGGCAAACGTAAGCTGGTACCAGAGGCAGAAGGCAAATCACCAACAAACAATAACAACAACCAACGCGAAAGAGCAATATTACTGAAAACACTTTTTTCTCCAATTGGCGCCAGCCCCAGCTAGCAGACGAGTGGCGCAGTGTACGGTCCCATTTGAAAATTGCTCGAAAGCAAACCCGTCCCGGCGGCAACAATGACGATGGCGACGACAAACGATGGCCACCGTCGAACGTTTTCGCTGTACCAACGTGTGAAAATCCAAATCTGGTACGGAACTACGTACGGAGCGCCAACGGAGGATGACTCTTGTTTCTGGTCGCTTTCGTCTTGGCCAGTTGCACCATTCTCGACACCCTCGACAGCCCTCGGTGGTACCAGCTAAATCCCCATTCTAGGTGGCTTGGGTGCTCTCTCGTGTGTGCTTGTGAGTTGATTTTCAAAAACAAAATCGTTGCTCCTTCCACACGGGGTTTTGACTTGCCGTAGTCGCCATTATCGTCGCAGCCGCAGCAGCACAAGCTGGCAACCATTCGAAATGCGTCGAGATATTACTTGCGCTTTGTTGGTTGATTTGACTTTTCAATCACTATCGGTTCTCTTGACCTTTTTCTACCGTGTTGCGTGGCGCGTCTCGGCAGCAGTCCAGTCTTCAGAAGCTCATCGTATTCTCTCTCACCTTCGAAGTTGGTTCCATCGACCAATACCAGACATTTTCACAAGTCACAATAATGGAAAGCAGCCTCCAGCCGGCTTCTCCATCGGTATCGGTTCTCGCGTTCTTCTATCGCTTCACCTTCTGCTTCAACGTCTACCGTCTACACTAAGCGTGCACTGGTGAGCCTTCCAAATGTCTTTCTCTTTCTATGCGCGCACAGTAGCACCAATCCAATGTCAGTGGCAGCCGCGCAAACGCGCTAAAACGCAACGGGACGCATACAGACGGGTGTGTGTGTGTGCCCGCGCGCGCACTTAATTTGCAGGCACATGAAGGCGACCGGTGCGTGAGAAAATGTTTCCCACCGTCGTCGTTTGAAAATTGATTTAATTAGTGATTTTTATTCTTGTGCTCCCCAAAAAAAAGGCGAAAAAAAACACCCGAACGATCCACACCAAGGCGAGAAATCTTCTTGTTGGCGCTTTCGTGGTTTAGCCCTGTGGCTGAGCTTTGCGGAGCTTCGGAAACACATCGGAGTGTTCGATTTAGAAGTCGTGCAAGTATTAAGACCCTTGGAGAAATTGGAGGGCACATCGAAGAGTGTAGGCTTGTCTTTGCTTAACCAGATTCTCTGCTGGGAGGAAACGTTCCTACTGGTGGGTTCCTCCCTCTCTTCCCCCTTTCACCCATCCATTCCGTCTTGAGTCTGGTAGTCAATTGGGTGGTTGTTTTTCATGCCCGGCAGCAAAGAAGGAAAGCAATCAACCGCAATAACATTGTAACAAGGCGCACGAAAGTCGAACGAAAGTCGTGCCAATCGTGGGCACCATGCGTACCGGACCGATTGTTCGATTGTCATGAATTATTTATTAGCGATTTTCTGCACCGATTCGATCAATTAGGTTAAATCTGTTGCTTCCGTGGACGGCTCTTAGAGTGAGAGTGCTGCTGCAGCTCGTTGCAAACAGCGAGAAACAGCTAGTGGGTAGTTTAGGCCGGTTGGCAACACTGCAAAACCCGAATGCCATCTGCGTACGAAGCTGCGTAGTGGCTCCGTAATCACAAAGCTGTATGATTTTGGGGAAAAATATGTAGGTACACACCATATACACACACACACACACACACACACACCGAGCCATGCCAAGCGCACGAAAAGCAGATGATTTTTTTCGGGTGAGAAATGATGCTTCGGCGTCTGTTCCAGATGCGTTTTTCCAACCCTCCTTTCCAACCAGCTACCGTAGCCCACCGCCACCAGTTGAACGTAGCACTTTCCTTTCGACTAACGGCTTACCCCTGGCTTACCGAAACAGTTGGCAGCCCCTTGCGCAGCTCAATTAGTGGTGTCGGGGAAAATTTTGGATGGGAAATCCTCTTGGTACGGGGGTTGAAATTGGTAAAGCAAATGTTCAGCGCTTCCCGCAAGGGAATCGATCGATAATTTCGGAGCTTGTTTTGGTGCGGTACGACAAGGGCCCAGGGACTAGGCAAAAGAGAGAGAGAGGGGGGAGGGGGCAGGGGAAGGTGCGAAACGAACAGATTTTTCGAAGCCGATTTGAAGCCCCAAAAAGTGTGGCTTCGTGCTGGTTTGGAAAACTGGGGACGGTTTTCCCACGCTTTGCACCCGTTTAGTTGCGCTCGAATCGATCCGAAAAGGGTGGTTTTGGTCGGGCGGCCGTTCCGTCCTTCCACCCGGTGCGCAATTTGCTGATTGTGTGCGCCCCGCTAAGCTGCCCGTCCAACGGTACATTTCGCCCGGTTTCAAGTTCAGGTTGCTGGATACTTCCGGTACTTGGTGGGTTCAACGATCGGTACCGTGTGCTGCT
Source organism: Anopheles maculipalpis (assembly GCF_943734695.1). Lineage (NCBI taxonomy): Eukaryota > Metazoa > Arthropoda > Insecta > Diptera > Culicidae > Anopheles > Anopheles maculipalpis. The sequence goes on from NC_064872.1 coordinate 74,389,038, forward strand.
CTGCGCAATGAACGGTAAAGAGGATAATTTGGACGTGCGTTTTTTGTTTGATAAATGATTTTGACAGATAATTTGGCTTGTGGAACGTTTTAGGGTCATAGCATTAGGCGAAAGAGGGTTTAAGGGATGTTCAGGAAAATTTGAAAACAAACAAAATCTTGTTATCAAACACGTGTCGAGCGTACGTAAGAAATAAGGTTAAGAACTTGGTAAAGTATTTCGTAAAGAAAGGTGATTGGGTTATGGACAGAACATTTTGATAGCACAAGTTAGGGTTTGTAATTGCTATAAGAACACTTGTTGTTACTGTTGTTTGCTATAAGATTTACTTGTTGTTTGCCAGTCAGTCCGAACTACGGAGAAACGGACCAGAAAGCCAGGCACCGCTGTCACCTCTGCCACTGAACTGCATTCAAATCGGCAAATAGATCGTCCAAGTTGTATAAACCTCTCAATCCACATGGATGAAAAACATTACTTTTCTGTTAAGGATGTAATCACGGGAACATCAGGAGTGTTCGAGGGGATGCGTTAAAGTTAATGACTAGTGTAGAAAAGAAAATCTAGCAAAAGTAATTGAATTAAGAATGTTACAACCTTTAAAACGCAATTATGCTGCTTAAACACTGTTCAACAGTTCCAGAATCTTGAATGCTGCTTATTCGTGCTAAAAGTTAAACTTTGTGCTGTAGTTTGTTCGTAAAGCCTGCTCAATCTGGGCCTGAAAAAGGAAGACCATTGACTTCGTGTTGGCCAGATATGAACGGGCAAATATTCATCAGACTCTGGCTCATGTAGAGAAGAGAGCGTTTATAGAGCGACCAAAGTATTCACCAGAAACAATCAGCGAAAATGATGCCAGGTTTCGTTTTATTTTCTTCAGGACTTGCGGTGGACCAGTGAAAATTATAATACAATCAGCCTCCCAAAACTTGTAACCTGCGTTAAAAAGTATCACAAAGATGATGAAGTGGTTAAGTCACCAAATAAATTCGTGGAGGTCTTCATTGTAGCCCAAGCATGCCTTCTTAAGCGAGTTCTAGTTCCGTTCTTTCCAGAATTTGTGGGCTTCTTTGTAGGTCGCTTAATGCCCGCCAAAAGCCCGCCAAATGCCCCAAGACCTAATCGAAAATATTCAACAAAATTTGTACACCTAACAGATTTTCTTAAACATTCAATCAAAACCTTTTTCTTGTTGAGTTCTTGTATGAGCATTTCCTACAGCTTATCCACTCTGTGAATGGGAGTTTGTCTGCTACCGGCTCGAAACCCCACAAACACCTCATCAACAGATGCTGGAGCAGCCACACTGACCTGCGCTAGTCGATGCCAGAGGCACAAAAGGGGGCGTCCAAGTGGGCACAAGGTCTGCAACAAAATTAAGCCCGCAGTAGTAAGAGAAAAGACCGTACCCGTACCACGGCAATGCTAGGATAGAATCGGGAGGGGGCCGGGCTAGGTTGCCTCCGAACCATAACGGAGGGGGCGGAAGCCCGGGAGTCGAAGTTTTCTTTTAATCAATTAAATATGATGATGAGCCAAAGTCGATATATTTTGATTCAGAAGTTTAAAGTTAATGATAATGCATAAAAAAAAGCAGCGCAGCGGTCTGGAGCCAGTGCTGGTGGCTGGCTAGTGGATGCTGCCTGTTCGCCACTGTCTGCGAACTGGCTGTGTGGTGCTTGTGCTTTGTGGATGGTGTTTCGTTCTCGAGAACGGCTGGAAGTTGAAGGAGTTGTTCGGTTCGATTCGACTATTTCCGGAATACCCCCCGGTGCGGAGCGCTTAAGAATGAGAAATAAGATAAGCCAAGCTTTCGGACTCTTGGCTAGAAGCTCGCCACAACAATGAGGATCGTAGCGTTTGGTGAAAAACAGCTTCAAGTCTTCAAGAGTAATCGAGTCATCGTTTTTGCGTCCGTATTGAAGCGCAGTTGCGGTTTTTTTCTTCCTTCCCCTTGGTTGGTAGTTGCTGTTGCCAGCAATAGCACCACTTCAAGGATCTGCGAAGCGTTTGAGTGACGTTTGGCAGATCTGTCCAAGTGCACGATCGCGATGTGTCCGCGCGAAGGTTGAGAATCCGGTACGTGCGCTCTCGCTACGATACGCCATGCGGATCTGCTGGTGAATGGGAAATGAAAAGAAACCACTCCATCATCCGCACAGCCCGCTAAGACGGCACGAAACCGAAGGCCTGGCCTGGTACGAATGAAAGGAAAAATAATGAACTTGAAATTCAGTAAAATTACACTTAATTGATTTCAGCTGAGCAGCAAAAGGCACGCCGGAAGTCGAATCCGCATCGCTCGTACGGTTGCGTACTACTTTTTTCCTGCTTTTCTCCTGCGCTCGAGTGTGTGCTGGAGCTATAAGATTCTTTCTCGTAGCACTGGCCGTGGTTAATGTTTGCCGTTTCCGCGTTTTGGGTGAAGCAGAATGTAGCAGCACACGTTGTTTCATAATTTCCTTCTCAAATGTAAGTGCAAACGAAGAAGAATATTTCAGGGACACGAATTAAAATGTTTAACTTTTATAGCAAATACTAGAATGATCAATGTGCGTAGTAAACTAAGTGCTATAAAATTAAATTTTCTAGAAATATTTCAACACTATATCGGCCTGAATGTGCATCAGTAATTCTGGTTACTGATATGAATATTTGTAACAAGACGATCAGCTATAAAATAAAAATATACTTCATGTTCTTGCGCTATCTGGTGAAATGTAACTAAAGTAAGCGTACAATTCTTACCCACCGGAAGAAAGGACTTCAAATGCTTTCCTTCGCTCTGCTTCACCAGCGACAGGACAAAGCGCCATAGATTGCTCAATTATCACAGAAAGGGTGTCTGCCTATTTCTCTCGTTTTTTTTTCTGTACTCTGTCCTATTGCTCCTGAGTCGCCCTGAGAAAGCGCTAACTCATCATGACCACGGTCCGTTCGTGATCAGCCAGGGCCATCTTCGATCAGATCTCGACACTGTCAGCAGGGTTTGATCTTCACGATGCAGTGCAAAGTTCCTGACGTTGCAACAACAATTCCAACACTTCGACGACGACCATGACGGCGACGACGACGACGACGACGACGACGACGACGACGACGACGACGACGGTTTCCGGTCACTTAACGACCTCGCCCATCCCGGGCGGCTGTAGGGACAATGGTGGCTTCCATTAATAAAAAAGGGTACAAATAAAAGCTAGCAATCGTTCGCCGAGGTAAATAAAATAGAATGCGATGAAAAAAGAAAAAGAAAACAGTCCCAAAACGGCAAACCAATCGTTGGCTTCGATATATCGCGAGCTTCATTCACGACCGCGCACTCTCGTTACGATCGAAGCGGAGCCGTTGCGCTATCGGGCACTCGATCTCCTGTTCATTTCCCAGTGCCAGCGGACAGAGGGATAGCACGATAGAGAAGGCACTACATTCATTCATGCTTTCACGCGTCGTAACGTCGAGGAAGGCACGGGGGCCAGACTCAAACAAAAAGAAAGCCCACAGCAGCGGTGTGGTTTGTGATGTGGCTGGGATGATAAATCATTCGTCGCAGTCGGTCGGGAAAGTATGGAGAACTCCATATCATCATGGCGGCGGGCTATGGACGGCTGGAGGCTGCAGGGAATGATATTGCGCCTGTGCAGGCAAGGACGAGATGTGAGCGAAATGATCGGACAGTTCTTGGACGGGTAATTGATTGAACGAAGCGGAGACGTTAATCCAGAATGGGTGCTTTCGGTCGGTCAGGTCTCCCCTTTTCTGTGGTGTTGGCGCATGAGTCTCAGGCATGAGTCGACAGAAAATGGATGCTTTACGGTGATGTGTACATAGTCGTCGTCGTCGTACGCTTTTGACCAAAGCAGCTAGGGCAGCCAGAGCCTGCCAGGACAACTTGGTTGACGACCACAACTGGCTACTGTTAAAAGGTCAATTCATAGATTTTAAATCGAATCCACCCAAAGAATTGCCCGAGGTGGATAATAAATAAGTTACTTCACATGTTGCTTTATTGGTTTAATTTTACATTAATTTATATATTTCTTTAATGGTTTGTTTATCTATTTACGTATTTCTTTGTTTTTATTTATTTGTGTTTTTATTTATTTATTTATATACATTGTGTTTATTTATTTATTAAGAATTTTTATATAACGACCTAGTTTATCGAAATTTTAAAAACTATTGTGCTTCTATCTTTTTTATTTTTGTTTCGTATCCTATTAGGATCACTATACTGTTTTTAATTTTGTATTATATTTTATATTAAATGTTTTTTCCTTTTTCTACAATATTTCGTTTATAAATCAAATGCCTTGTTTTGTATTGCTTTTTTATACCAGAAATTCCTTTTAAAAATTTATTGTCGGTCTGGCTTCAGCATTTAAAGAACAAATTGATTAAATTGTGTAATCTTACAAAAGGCTCATCTTATGAACGGGGTCGTACCAGAGTTTCTGTTATGTATTTTTAGCCTCTTAGTTTTACTAAACTTATACAGAGTTCTACGGGTCTTTGAATGCTCCATCCCTGAGACTACTCTTTCTAATAATTTTCCCCAGCAATCAGAAACGGTAGCCGCAGGGACTGAACTTGAACCCAACCGAGTCAGCGTCCTAGCGTCCATCTAATGGACACTCTTTGATTTGATGATGGATTTCGATTACCGAACGATAAAACATTAGACCCGAAACGAAAACGGTAGCTACCATGGAGGGGAAATTACAGCCACCTCGCTTGCTTCTTACCTTTTTGCCCGTGTACGTGCGTTCCTAGACCCGTGGACCATTTAATAGTAGCCTCTTGCCGTGAAGCGTGATGCTGCTGTTGTCGTTGCCGCAAGTTCTATTCATCTCCCGTGCCCCAGTGCTGGCTAGTTTTGCACCACGGCACTGATGATGATGACGATGCTGATGGGTAGCGTTGGGACGTTCTAGCAGGAAAGGGAACGGAAAGTGCTATAATCGTGCAAGCTCTTGGCGGATAGCAGCAGGCCACTGTGTTGGTCACACAGCCGAACACAATTTATCAGATCGTCTCGTTGCTTTTGTAGCTCGTGGTTTTCTGTAGGGCCGTCGTTTTCTTGCGCTCTTGACGATTCACCACGAGCAACCCATTATGATGGGTATGTTTCAGCCGTGCTAGAAAAGTTGGTAGCTGATGGTGTTGTAGTAACGCCAAGTGACCGATTGGGTTGTAAAGGAACCAATCAAGAGCCAAAGTGAGTTACGCATAAACAATGAAAGGAAGGTAGAACAACCACCAAAAAAAATGTGCCATGCCTTGATTCCAATTCTTATTTAACAGCTCCACAAACAACAAAACACAAATCATTTCCTTCCCCAAATAAATCGTGTGATGTGTGTGATTAAGGATGAAAGTCATAAAAAAGGGAAAAAATTTGCAGTTTTTTCTTATTTTGTTTTGCTTTTTTTTATTGCGTAGATAGGAAATAATGTCTTCATCGCGACAGGCAAGCACAAGCGTCATCAGCATTACCTTAAAGTTCGTGAATTAGTTAAAAGTTTTCGTTACAAGCTGCTATAAATGGTGTACTAAGAACTACTCCTGAATGACGTTAAATTATAGCACCGCGTATAGAACATTCATAAGGCAAATGTTATGGCAAATGTCATTTTAAATAAAGTCATCGCAATTTCGCTCTAGCACCTCTACACTATAATCCTTAAATCCGAAGATAATTAGCAGCAGATGTTGGAATGGCAGGTTGTTGAATTTTTTGGTTTGCTTTTGGCATACTACATTGCCATTGCCCCATTGCTAGCATGCGTTGTGCATTCATTAAATCCCAACTACGGCCAATGCGAACAAGCAGTGGCGTTCCGATTCGATCCCGGCCCGAAATAGAACAACGGCGTTAGGGAGTATAAATATCGTAACACCTTTTGCACATGTGCTTCCTGCTTCCTGCTTGTTAGCATTCGTTTTGCTGTAACCACAGTCTAATCGGATTTATTTACAAACACGCACCGCGATTTAGAATGCGCTACTAAACGTGACTTGTGGTAAACAAGGGAGACGTTTAAGCGAAATGGGTGGTGGCTGATTGATCAACAAATATGTATTACTGTCGACGCACAATCTCGCCAAAGTCTACAGGTCCACACGCAAAAGGTCAACGATTCTGACACAGCTGATGGGTTAGATGCTGTGCGGTGTGCTATAAAAAAAAAATGGAAGAAAATCAACGGACCGAACACAAAAATGTCTCATGCAGTTAGCCAATTTTTGTAACGCGTCGCGTACAATCGGCTGCTGGTGTTATACTTTCACTGTACCGCACGCGCCCGCGTACCGACCGTCCTTAAGGGAGGTCTAGAATAAAGCAAAACATCCCCGACCGTATGATGCAGAAGAATTTAAAATGCGAAATGAGAGGATGGTGATGATTAAAATAAAATGCGGTAGTGTTTGGTGGGACCGCCGTCAGCTGCAAGGCGAGCTGATTGTTTTGGTTTTGCTGTGTACGATTGGGCGACAAAATGTTGCCCACAATGCTGGCAAGATTAGCTGGCGACGCTCAGTTCCGTTCTGATGCTCGGTTAGAGAGCATCGTAAAAGGTGACAATAAGAGTGGATTAATTAATTGTTTAGTGGCCTTTAGGTGCAATTATTGTGAGGCCTGTGAAGTGAATGTCGTTAGGATTAGTATTATTATGAGTGGATAAACATGATCAACAAGTTAAAGTACGTCGGAGGTGAAATATAGTAGGCCGTTACATATTGGAGCGATATTAAAGACAGTTTTCTTAATTTAAGAGCAAAAATTTGAGGGGTTTCCCAAGATTACTTACAGTTTAAGATAAGTGAAACAAAAAAAAATTGATCTGATAAGTAGATCAATAGGTTTAGTTACACTAAAATCCACTACGTCACGATCGTTCATCCTATTGAGAAATTGCAGGCCCCACAAATTCTAGCTCTGTGCCATGCGCTCTCTCTCTCTGCCAGTGAAATGGTGAAAATATAATTATTTTGCTTGTGCAATAAGGAAAAGAAATGCAAATGACGAAACAAGCTATCTATTATTAACCATTCTTACCTTGCCTCGTTGCAGTATCACCGTAGTATCTGCAGGCCGGGTACCACGGGCGCTTCTGCTGCTGTTCCCGCTGCTGCTCATCGGCACAGTGACAGCTGCTCTCCCGGGCCAGTTCACCTTCAGCTGCCATCGGCATGGGCGCGAGTGCAAGCTGTGGAACCTGTACTTGGACACACCGGACGAGGTGTCCGAGGCGCTCATCAACACCGGTGGCGACGGTAGTGGATCGTTCGTCGAGGTGGAGATAGCATACTCGTCCCTGCCCATCATCCCGCAGTCACTGTTTAGTGACAACGAAAATGTCGTCTCGCTCAAGATGGAAGATTGCGATGTAGAGCTGCTCGAGTCGAGCACCTTTGATGATGCGCACGAGTTGAAGTACCTGCAGCTGCAGAAGAACCATCTGACGGTGCTGCGGGACGATGCGTTCGTACGTGCGACGAAGCTGCTGCGCATTAATCTGGGCGCAAATCGGATCGTTACGGTCGGCGAGTTTGCATTCCGCGGGTTGGACAATCTGGAAACGTTGCGGCTGTCGAAGAACAAGATCGCTCAGTTCGCGAGCAAAACGTTCGCCGGGTTGCATCAGTTGACGGAGCTTAATCTCGATCACAATCATGCGGAAGAGTTGCCGGATCGGTTGTTTGAAGAGCTGGGCCAGCTGAGGGAGCTTCATCTCGATCACAACTATCTTTCTGGGCTATCGCGCAACACGTTTCTTGGGTTGACGGGCTTGAGGAAGCTAATACTGAAGGAGAATGAACTGGTATCGATCGATCCGCAAGCGTTTGCTCCGCTCACCGCGCTGACCGAGCTTGATCTGGAGGGAAACAATCTGAAGCTACTGTCACCGAACACGTTCGTGCCGTTGGCACATCTGCGAGAGCTCGTGCTAGCTGACAACTACATCGAGCGGCTTGACGATGGGATTTTTGCGGGCAATGTCAATCTGGAGATATTGAAGCTAAACAACAACTCGATCGAGGAGCTGCAGCCTGCTGTGCTGGCTGGGTTGAAAAATTTGGAAGATTTAGCCCTACAGCATAACGAAATACGAGTTCTGGAGAAGAACCTGCTTAAATCTACCACCAGCTTGAGAGTGCTCCAGTTGGAGGGGAATGTTATTCACAAGATTATCCCAGGCACGTTTGATACCTTGAAACGGTTGGAGACGCTCGATCTAGAGGACAACAGCTTATCGTCGATTGAGGGTGGTATTTTCTGCGGTTTAACTTCGCTGGAAAAGTTGTACATCAACGAGAACCAGATCGAGGAACTGAAAGCGGGCAGTCTTAAGGGGCCGGAGCGGTTGAGAAAGTTGGAGCTAGAGCAAAACATCATCAAGCGCATTGACGAACGTTTCTTAGATGATACGACACAGCTTCGCACCCTCTCGCTGGAAGAAAACCTTATCGATGAGATCCCGGTCAAGCTGTTTGCAAATCAGAAGAGTCTGAAGGAAATTTCGCTTGAGAACAACAACATTCAGAAGCTGCCGGATGGTGTATTTGCAGCCATCTCCACCTGTCTGGAGGAGCTGTATCTTGCTGATAACGATCTGTCAGAGTTATCACCGGCCGTGCTGGATCTTCCGCGCTTGGAACTGCTTGACATATCCGACAACAAGTTTCGCGATCTGCCGGACGATATGTTTAGCAAGGCGAAACAATTGCACGAACTGTACGCGGATGGCAACATGATTGACGACATACCGGATGCTCTCCGATCGCTGCTCCGATTGTCCACACTTTCCCTCACTCGCAACCGTTTGCGTGATATCGATCCACAGAGCTGGAGCATGATGCAACGCTTGAAGGAGTTGTATCTGTCCGAGAACTTTATCCAGGTGCTTACACCACAGAGTTTCGAGCGCTTAGAATCACTGAAGGAGTTGCATCTCGATCGGAACCATCTGCATACGATCCCGGCGAACACTTTCGCTCGCAACGGAAATTTGGAAAAGTTGAATCTTTCGAGCAACCATCTGGAGGGCCCACTGGCAAACAGCTTTGCTGGACTGTGGAAGTTAAAAGAGCTTCAACTAGCGGACAATCCACTCGTCACGATGGAGGCAAACAGTTTCAGAGACTTGCGCAAGGTGGAGAAACTATCGCTTGAAAACGTCAGTCTGACGGATGTAAGTGGTAGTCCGTTCTATGGTATGTCATCGCTGGAGAAGCTCGATCTTGATGAGAACCGTGTACAGCGCCTCGAGGGTTCATCCTTGCGAGGCTTGGAGATGCTGGAGAAACTATACATCAATCACAACCCGGTGTCCCGCATCGATACGAACACGTTCAAGCATTTGGGCAACCTCAAGACGATCTCGATTGGACCCGGTGCTATAGATTTCACGGAAGATCTGCTGCAAAACAATCAACGTCTGAAGGAGCTGTATCTGTTTGATTGCGTTGCCAGTCCACTGCCTGGACGATTTTTCCATTTCAACAAGAAGCTACAAACGTTGGCGATCGTCAACAATAGTAAGCTGGGTGGACTGAACAAACAATGGTTTAAGGATCTTTCAAATCTACAGCAGCTTGTGCTGATGCGCAATGGTTTGACACACTTTGAGAAGGGTATATTCGACTCGCTGGATGGTTTGGATGAGCTGTACCTTTCGGGTAATCCGGTCGGAGAGATCGATCGTGATGTATTTGCGAAGGTTGTCGGGCTGGAGGTGTTGGACCTTTCGAGCATGAAGTTGCGTACGCTACCAATGGGAATATTTGATAACCTTTACGATCTTGAAACGCTGGACTTGGGTGAGAATCAGCTAGCGAATGGATTAGCAAATGGAGTGTTTAGAAATCTGTACTCGCTGAAAACTCTTTCCCTCGATAACAATAAGCTGAAAACACTCGACACGGTACTGTTTGACGATTTGAAAAATCTGCGTACGATCGACTTGAGTGGCAACGAGCTGAGCAGTCTCGATCCGCAGCTATTCCACGATTCGCTCGATCTGGAACTTTTGGATCTTTCCTCGAACAAGTTTACCACATTCGATCTTCAGCAGACAACGTTTTCGAAGACGTTGGTCGAGCTAGACCTGGACGACAATCAGCTGGTTTCCATCCGTGTGACCGAGGACCTGGAGGAGCTGTACGTGGAAAACAATCAACTCACGGCGATCGAGGTAGATAACTCACCGTCTTACAATCTGCGCAGCCTATCCATTGCGAACAACAAATTCACCGAGCTAGACTCACTGTACCGGTTCAACAATCTCGAGGAGCTGGACGCTTCGTACAATGCAGAGCTGCGGGTTCTCGAGCTGGGAAGAATATCGAAGGCAATGTCGGTGCTGGAAGTGTTAAACGTGTCACACTGCATCATTGATGAGCTTGATTTGGCGGAGATTGAAGTGCATGCGTTCTTGGAACTGTTGGATGTGTCGGGCAATAAGCTGCCCAGCTTGGAGTTGGATGCGTACCGATACTTCCCAGCAGTGGAGAGCTTCGTATTTGGGGGCAATGCGTTCGACAAGTTCTCGATCGAGGAGGTGCTCAGCAGCTTTAAGGATCTGGAAATGATTGGGCTGGATGGTACGACATGGGAGCCCTCTTTCCTGGACGAGCTGGAAAGCTACATACAGGATAGGGACGTTCGGTTTTGGCATCATGGAACAGGTGAGAGCCCAACGTGCACAATCGCACGCGTTAGTCAGCTGTTTTGTTAATACTCGATGGGGACATAAAGCACCCAACGCAGGGGATGGTTTTGTGGGATGAATGAACTGATCAAGAATTCTCCTTTTGTGTTTTGAGTTTACGTTGAATAAATTACCATGAGTTTAAACACAGCTTGATTGTGTGTTCCAACTGATTAAGTAATCTGAGTGAAAGAATTGAATAAAAAAAATTGCTTGAATCTCGAACACGAGAACCCAAGCGGAACCCGTTTGGGGCAAATGTCAGAGGGTCAAATGTTAATGGTAAGTGAGTGAGCGTTAAGTTGTGTGTTTTGCTTCCACAAACAGGTTTGCAGTAATCGTGTCTTAGCCGAAACAAGACCTGAAAATGATAGATGACTCTTGACGGGACGACAGAATGTGGAACACAGGAAAACCAAAATAAAAGCTGTTGCTAATCGTGAGTGTATAAATCACAAAAAAAAACAGAACAAAACTGATACCGATTCAAGGTCATTGTGCAAAATGCTTGCGTATTTATTGCACTGGTGATGCTGGAAGACGCTTCAGTTCCGTTTCGGCAGCGAGCCGAACAAGTGCCAGTGTTCTGAAGGCAGTGCGCATCAATAACCCCGTCTGAAAGGATGGGAAGCTTCCAAAGAAGGTAGTGTTTTCGGATGTGGAGCAGTTTTTGAGTGACTTTAATTGATAAGAGTGTTATATTGTGACGGTTTTATTGACTGTTTTGTATTTGCAGTATTTTCAAAGTGTTTGCGGTGGTTCTGCTCGTGGCCACCGCATGGGGGGAGACGGAGTTTGACTGTGACTACAATGAGTGCGATTTTGTATTGAACGAACAGAACCTGGCAGCGGACATACATTCCTACAAGTTCAATCTCACAGTAGAAGGCGGTACGATCGAGACAATCTTCGATGGATCACGACTTTCGATTATCCCACCGTCACTGTTCTCTGACTATGGCAACAGGATAGAAGTATTGACTATGTCCGAGGTGGATGTGCAGCGGGTCGATCCTGATACGTTTGGTGCCGCGACTGACCTTCGAACGCTGAAAATGCAGAAAAATCGTATCCCAAAGCTGTACGACTACATGTTCCGGAATGCCACCAAGCTGGTGCGCATCAACTTCGGGAGCAACCGGATCGATGTGGTAGAGGAATTCACGTTTGCTGGGTTAAACAAGTTGGTGCTACTGCGATTGTCGCGCAACAAAATTGGAGTGCTGCCACGGAAGTTGTTTGCTGGTTTGAGTGGGTTAGAAGATCTGCATCTGGATCACAATCGTATCACGGAGCTACCGGGACGTATTTTTGAAGACCTCGTACTACTCAAAGAGCTATACTTAGGCTTCAACTATTTCGAAAAGCTTACAAAAGATAGCTTTGTGGGAATGCCAAAACTGCGTAAGCTTGGATTGCAAAATAATCGGATCAGCTCAATCGATCCAGAAACGTTTAAACCGTTGATCACATTGGACTACCTTTATTTGCAGTCAAACCGGCTGACAAACCTAGCGCCAGAAACATTCGTGTCACAGGTGAAGCTGAGCTATTTGGATTTGAGCGCCAATTTTTTGAGAGAACTTTCGAAGGATCTGTTTCGAAAAACTATCGCATTGGAAACATTGAAGTTGAGCAATAATTCGCTTCGGGAGCTGCATAATGATCTGTTTGAAAGTGTAGTAAATCTAGGTGAGCTACACATAGAGCACAATCTGATACAATCGATAGAGGAGGCATTGTTTAGAAACCTTCAGAAGTTGGATACGCTGTTGCTGGAAAATAATCGCATAGAGCGCATTTTCCCTGGTACATTTGACCCTCTGAGAAAACTAGAGGTACTGGACCTTAATAACAACGGGTTTATGACGCTCGATGGAAGTCCGTTCCGTGCATTGCGAGTTTTGAAAAAACTATTCCTCAACGATAATCTTATCAGTGTACTAAGCGCCGAGGTTTTGAATGGTACTCGTATGCTTAAAGAAATCCATCTCGATAACAACCCAATTCAATCGATCGACGAGGACTTCCTGGTTGGAACTCATATTTCACTACTGTCGATGGACAAGTGTGGACTGAAGGCGTTACCGAAGCGTTTGTTTGCCAATCAACTGTTCCTGCGGACGCTTTCTCTTGAGGGTAACAAGCTGACCGAGCTTGATGTGGAAACGTTCGAGCCACTGTTTCGATTGGACGAGCTGGATCTGAGTGCGAATCGACTGTTGAACATTTCGAACGGGTTGGAATATCTTTCCAATCTGGATGTGGTGGATCTATCGAGAAATCGTATTCAAAATATTCCAGACAATGCGTTTACGCATATAAAGGAACTAGAGAAAATTAATCTGGAGAAAAACAGGCTGACGGAAATTCCAAGCGCGATCGTTAAGCTTCCGAAACTGAAAGCGTTGTCACTGGAGAAAAATAAGCTGAGTTCTATTGCTGTACCGGAGGCTATGGGGCTGCAAGAGCTATACATAGGATGGAATGAAATCAGTTCTCTCCAGCTGGAAAAGTTTCCGAACTTGGAAGAGCTATACGTCGAGGATAACAAACTGACCAGCCTCTCGGCAGATACTTTTGCCAACAACAGGAAACTGAAAACGATAGATTTATCAGAGAATCGGCTCACTGGGCCACTGGAAGGAGTTTTCACTCATCTTGGTTCGCTGGAAACACTTAGCTTAAATAGTAATCCATTGGGGAGTCTAACACCGAGCACGTTCGAAGGTTTGACAAAGTTGGACGATCTTACACTGAAGAACATCAGCCTTAGTGAGCTAAATGAGAAAACGTTTGCATCTCTTGTGAAGTTGAAGAAGTTGGAGCTGTCAGAGAATAGCCTTAATAGCGTCGTTGTTGAGGCATTCCGGAATAACGGGAAGCTTGAAAGTATCTACCTGAATGATAACAAGATCAGCATTGGTTCCTTGGATGCTTTCCTGGGATTTGATCGTTTGAAGTCAATTTCAATCTCATATGAAAATGTGATCTTACCAGATACGTTGTTGGAAAACAAAACAAAGCTTGAGGAGTTTTACGTGCAGGGAAGTACATTCAGCAGTCTACCGGTGAGCTTCTTCCGTTCTACGCTATCGCTCCAAAAGCTGTCCGTTTCGGATAACAAGCAGTTTGTGAAGGTTCCGAAGGATTTCTTCCAGTACATACCGTATTTGAAGGAGCTCGTTCTGGTGAACAACAGTCTATCTGTACTCGATCCGAGTGTTTTTGATCCTTTGGGGCTGCTGGTGGAACTAGACATTTCGGAAAACCCTTTGAAATCATTGCCTGAAGAACTGTTCGCAAAGACATACAGCTTGCAGAAATTGAGAATTTCTGACGCAAATCTATCTTCCATTCCAGTAGGAATCTTCAACAGCTTGTACGCTCTGAACACGCTGGATCTGAGCAACAATCAACTGAAGACGCTGTCGCAGGGTGTGTTCAATCGGCTTTACTCGTTGGAAACGATCTCGCTCGAGAACAACCAATTCGAACAGTTAGAACCGGCCGTGTTTGATGGGTTGGAGAAGCTGAAAGTCGTGATGCTTGCTTACAACAAGCTGAGCACATTGAATCCTCAACTTTTTGCTGGATTACCATTGGAAGCAATCGATCTTTCCAACAATAAGTTTACCACGTTTGATGAGAGTGCGATGGCTTTTGCGAAGTCGTTGCTTGTCCTGTCGCTGGAAAAAAATGCACTGATCTCGTTGAAGGTATCGTCCGTGTTGGAGAAGTTGTACGTTGACGACAACCAACTGTCCTCGATTGAGGTAAAGCTTGAGGAATCGGCACCATTCAGTACACTCACGACCATTTCAGCAACTGAAAACAATTTCACCAGCCTGGAAAGCTTTTACAATTTTAAGATGCTGTCTGAGCTTGATTTATCGTACAACCGGTTCGAAGTGTTGGAACTGGGTAAGCTGAGCAGCGAAATATATCCTCTCTACATACTGAACGTATCGAACAGTCACGTGCAACGCATCGAGATTGGTAGTATTGAGTCGCCTACGTCCTTGATTCATTTGGACATTTCAAACAACAACGTGACGGCCCTGAATGTGAGCTCGTTCGCAGTGTTCCCGAATCTGGAGAACTTTGTGTTCGGAGGCAACAAGTTCAATTCGTTCCCGGTGAATGAATTGATCGGGACGTTTCAACAGCTGCAATCGATCGGACTGGAAGGTACGACCTGGAAGTGTGACTTCTTGACCAGTTTGAAGCACTCAATAGAGGAGGTAGATGTGAGCTTCTGGTACAAATCAAGGGATACAGAAGAAACTGATGAGATTGAGGTTTGTTCTAAGGAGATCGATGGTATCTGCTGTGTGTAAGGAAATTAACGATCGTTTGAGACAATAAAGAAGAGTAAGCGAATTATTCTGGAACTGCAAAATGCTTTCTTGTTCGTTTCTATTTCAATTGATTAATTAATTATCCGTGCAAAAATATAATAAAGGACATTAATTACAGTTGTGATAGTTCTGTGAAAATGCTTTACTTCTCAAAACAGGAGTTGCTGCCGAAAACGTTCCATATTATTATTAGTATATTATTATTCATATTATAGTAGGTCGTTGATTGCAAATAGTTTTTACAGAGAGAACCTCCATTATCTCACTGCCTGATATTGGCTTACTTATATTAAAATATTCATTTAAGAAGGAATGTGTTGCGGATTGTTACACTTGAAGCGATTATAGTTGCCCAACAATCGTCGTGAGGTGATCGATGAGGAAGTTTTTGCTCAGTCGTTCAGGCTGAAGGAGCTAAATTTAAGCAACTGTTGAACCCGAACACGTTACCGACAAACGTTTCCAGTCCTCTGAACAGTTTAAGATGTTCTATAATTTTTGAAGAGAGAGAGAGAGAGAGAGAAATAGAGGAAGAGAAAGAGAGAGAAAAAGGGATAGATTTTATCAGAAATAAATTTTCTAATCTAGGTGAAACGTTGTTTCAAGAAAAACCCCAAACTTTAGCTGATAAACCACAATACACACAATAACATTATTACCACGCTGTTAGATGAGACCCTATAATGTGCAACATAAGCAAAGCAAAAGAAAAGCTGTTGCTAATCGTGCGCGAATAAATCACAACAAATACACACAAAGGTGATACGGTCACCGAGGCGATAGCACCAGGACTTACTATCCAGCTATGTGGTCTAGTAGCATGTCGTAAAGTCAAGAAGAAGCCCAAAACTGATACCGATTCAAGGTCATTGTGCAAAATGCTTGCGTATTTATTGCACTGGTGATGCTGGAAGAAGCTTCAGTTCCGTTTCGGCAGCGAGCTGAACAAGTGCCAGTGTTCTGAAGGCAGTGCGCATCAGAATCCCCGTCTGAAACGATGGGAAGCTTCCAAAGAAGGTAGTGTTTTCGGAGGTGGAGCAGTTCTTGAGTGACTTCAATTGATAAGAGTGTTATATTGTGACGGTTTCTTGTCTGTTTTTTATTTGCAGTATTTTAAAAGTGTTTGCCGTGGTTCTGCTCGTGGCCACCGCAAGGGGGGAGACGGAGTCTGCATGCTACTACAATAATTGCGAATTTGAGTTGAATGAGAAGTTCCTGGAGACGGATATACGCTCGTACAAGTTTATTTTCGAAGTAGAAAGCGGTACAATTGAGACAAACTTCGATGGATCGCGACTTTCGATTATCCCACCGTTACTGTTCTCTGGTGATGGCTACAGGATAGAAGTATTGACTATGTCCGAGGTGGATGTGCAGCGGTTGGATCCTGATACGTTTGGTAATGCAACACTACTTCGTACGTTGAAAATGCAGAAAAATCGTATCCCAAAGCTGTACGACTACATGTTCCGGAATGCCACCAAGCTAGAGAGCATAAACTTCGGTAGCAACCGCATCGATGTGGTAGAGGAATTCACGTTTGCTGGGTTAAACAAGTTGGAGCTGCTGCGATTGTCGCGCAATAAGATTGAAGTGTTGCCACGGAAGTTGTTTGCTGGGTTGGGCAGGCTGAAGGAATTGCATCTGGACCACAATCGTATCACGGAGCTACCGGGACGCCTGTTTGAAGATCTCCTACGGCTCAGAGAGTTGTACTTGGGGTTCAACTATTTCGAAAAGCTTACAAAAGATAGCTTTGTTGGAACGCGGAGACTACGAAAGCTTGGATTGCAAAATAATCGGATCAGCTCAATCGATCCAGAAACGTTTCAATCATTGGTCACGTTGGACTATCTTTATTTGCAGTCAAACCGGCTGACAAACCTAGCGTCGGAAACGTTCTTCTCACAGCTGGAGCTGAGCTATTTGGATTTGAGCGTGAACTATTTGAAAGAGCTTCCGAAGGACTTGTTCCGACACACTTTCGCACTGGACACATTGAAGTTGAGCAATAATTCGCTTCGGGAGCTGCACACCGATTTATTCGAGAGCGTGATTGACCTGATCATTCTTAAAATCGAACACAACGAGTTACGATCGATAGAGGAGGCGTTGTTTAGAAACCTTCAGAAGTTGAATTTACTGTTGCTGGAAAATAATCGCATAGAGCGCATTTTCCCTGGTACGTTTGACCCTCTGAGAAAGCTAGAGGTACTGGACCTTAATAACAACGCACTCACGTCGATCGAGGGAGGTCTGTTCCGTGCATTGCGAGATTTGAAAAAACTTTTCCTCAACGATAATCTTATCAGTGTCCTAAGCGCCGGGTGTTTGAATGGTGCCAAAACGCTAAAAGAAATCCATCTCGATAGCAACCCAATTCAATCGATCGACGAGGACTTCCTGGTTGGAACACATATTTCACTACTGTCGATGGACAAGTGTGGACTGAAGGGGTTACCGAAGCGATTGTTTGCCAATCAACTGTTCCTAACCAGACTTTCGCTGAAGGGTAACAAGCTGACCGAGCTTGAGTCGCAGACGTTCTGGCAACTAATGGGACTTAATGAGCTAGATGTGAGTGAGAATCGGGTATTGAATGTCTCGGATGTTTTGTCAAAACTTTCCTACCTGAGAGAGGTGGATTTATCAGGAAATCGGATCCGTAATATTCCAGACGATGAAAAATATGCAGAAAGGGACTTCTTGAAGAAACTTATTCTGGACAACAACAAGTTGGCCGAAATTCCAATCTGGATTGCTAAGCTGCCGAATCTGAAGTTATTGTCGTTGGAGAAAAATAAGTTGAGTTCTACTGTTATACCGGAGACTGCGGAGCTGCAAGAGCTATACTTAGGTGGAAATGAAATCAGTTCTCTTCAGTTAGAAAAGTTTCCAAACTTGGAAGAGCTTTACGTCGATGATAACAAACTAACCAGCCTCTCGGCAGATACTTTTGCTAACATGCAGCTGAAAACGTTGGACTTATCGGAGAATCGGCTCACTGGACCACTGGAAGGAGTTTTCACTCATCTTGGTTCGCTGGAAACACTTAGCTTAAATAGTAATCCATTGGGGAGTCTAACACCGAGTACATTTGAAGGTATATCAGAGTTGGACGATCTTTCGCTAAAGAATATTAGTCTTAGCCAAGTAAATAAGGGACTGTTTGAGTCTCTCTCGGAGTTGGAAAAGTTGGATCTATCGGAGAATAGCCTTAATAGCGTAGTTGTTGAGGCATTCCGGAATAACGAGAAGCTTCATAGTTTCTACCTGAATGACAACAAGATCAGCATTGGTTCCTTGGATGGTTTGGTGGGACTAGATCGATTGAAGCTAATTACGATTTCATCAGAAAATGTGATCCTACCAGATACGTTGTTGGAAAACAAAACAAAGCTTGAGGAGTTTTACGTGCAGGGAAGTACATTCAGCAGTCTACCGGTGAGCTTCTTCCGTTCTACGCTATCGCTCCAAAAGCTGTCCGTTTCGGATAACAAGCAGTTTGTGAAGGTTCCGAAGGATTTCTTCCAGTACATACCGTATTTGAAGGAGCTCGTTCTGGTGAACAACAGTCTATCTGCACTCGATCCGAGTGTTTTTGATCCTTTGGGACTGCTGGAGCTGTTAGACATTTCGGAAAACCCTTTGAAATCATTGCCTGAAGAACTGTTCGCAAAGACATACAGCTTGCAGAAATTGAGAATTGCTGACGCAAATCTATCTTCCATTCCAGTAGGAATCTTCAACAGCTTGTACGCTCTGAACACGCTGGATCTGAGCAACAATCAGCTGAAAACGCTGTCGCAGGGTGTGTTCAATCGGCTTTACTCGCTGGAAACGATCTCGCTCGAGAACAACCAATTCGAACAGTTAGAACCGGCCGTGTTTGATGGGTTGGAGAAGCTGAAAGTCGTGGTTCTCGCTTACAACAAGCTGAGCACATTGGATCCTCAACTTTTTGCTGGATTACCATTGGAAGTACTCGAACTGTCGAACAATAAGTTTACCACGTTTGATGAGAGCGCGATGGCGTTTGCGAAGTCGTTGCTTGTCCTGTGGATGGAAAAAAATGCACTGAGCTCGCTGAAGGTATCGTCCGTGTTGGAGAAGTTGTACGTTGACGACAACCAACTGTCCTCGATTGAGGTAAAGCTTGAGGAATCGGCACCATTCAGTACACTCACGACCATCTCAGCAACTGAAAACAATTTCACTAGCCTGGAAAGCTTTTACAATTTTAAGATGCTGTCCGAGCTTGATTTATCGTACAACCGATTCGAAGTGTTGGAACTGGGTAAGCTAAGCAGCGAAATATATCCTCTCTACATACTGAACGTATCGAACAGTCACGTGCAGCGCATCGAGATTGGTAGTATTGAGTCGCCTACGTCTTTGATTCATTTGGACATTTCAAACAACAACGTGACGGCCCTGAATGTGAGCTCGTTCGCAGTGTTCCCGAATCTGGAGAACTTTGTGTTCGGAGGCAACAAGTTCAATTCGTTCCCGGTGAATGAATTGATCGGGACGTTTCAACAGCTGCAATCGATCGGACTGGAAGGTACGACCTGGAAGTGTGACTTCTTGACCAGTTTGAAGCACTCAATAGAGGAGGTGGATGTGAACTTCTGGTACAAATCAAGGGATACAGAAGAAACTGAAAAGATTGAGGTTTGTTCTAAGGAGATCGATGGTATCTGCTGTGTGTAAGGAAATGAACGATCGTTTGAGACAATAAAGAAGAATAAGAGGATTATTCAGAATTACTATTTCTTATCGCAATTCGTTACTTAAACATCAATTATGAAAGAATTCATCCTCATAAATCTTGTTTGTGCGATAAGCATAGCAATAGTGTTAAAGTGTATGAGGTTAAACATTATTCCGTATTTTCGCAAACTGATTTCCATGGAATCGAATAGCATTTGGTCCATTATCACTCATCACTTCATTTGTTTGCCAAAAAAAAAGTACATCTTTTGTTTGTAATGCTTATCAGGGTGCAAAAAAAGATGGAGTCCTTATCAATTTAATTGCATTTATTGGCATACTCCACGCCTTATGAGTTTGTTCTGTGTTGCATAATAATACAACAAATGTTGATAAGCAGCACCAGCTGGACCGAATCTGTGATCTTTGACATTAGAGCAAAAATTGCAGGTCTTTTAGAGGTCATACGAAATCAAAGCAAATGTAGCTATCATCAACGAATTGGTGGAATGGCCCAATGACCCAGCGAAAATACTGAACATTTGGCGAAATATAACCGGCTGGAGGGAGCTTCTCTGCATTCAGTTGAGTCGCGCGTGTGCCAGCAGCTGGTTGGAATATCGCTGTGGTGAAGATGGGCTTCCGACGCTGGTTCGTTATAATAGGTAGTGGTTTTGTGATGGATTTTAACTCGAAAACTCTGTGGTTCTTGCGTTGGATCGTTTCAGTGTTTGGGGATCGCTGCTGTTGCTTGTGTTCCTGCATAAAGCGTACAGCCTCGAAGAAATTTCATTATCCTGTGAACCATTTAGGTGTGAATTCAGCGAGCTACACTTTGCTAGTCCCGATGATACGGCCGGTCTGTCCATAGCATACGACGACGGTTACTACCATCATGTGTCCTTCGAACGCTCAACCCTTCCCGTCATACCGGTGAGTGTGTTTGCGCAGAATAGCGGAGTGCAGACGCTCAACATCTCTAACTGCGATCTGTACGGTGTGCTGAGGAAAACGTTCCGCTACGCAGAGGACCTTAGATATCTGTACCTCGACAACAATCGGCTAACGGAAACGTATAGTGGAATGTTTTTGGGAGCAAAAAATTTGGAGGTGCTCCGGCTGTCCAAGAACCATATCAAAACGATTGGTCAGCACACGTTTGCCGGCTTACCGAAGCTGGTTGAGCTGGATCTGTCCGGAAACTTGATACGGTCGCTACAGAGTGAGATTTTTGCCACACTTGGTGAAACGAAACGGTTATCGTTGGCAGACAACTACCTGCATGAGCTGGCAGAGTCGACGTTCTTGGGCATGAGCTCGCTGCAGGTGTTGGATTTAAGTGGTAACGTGTTGCGCTTTTTGAATGCAACCACATTGGAGGGGTTGTTCGTGTTGGAGCGTCTCCTTCTGCACAACAATCGGCTTGAGACGATCGATGGTCAAGCGTTTGCTCAGATGCCCATCCTGAAGGTGCTGCGGTTAAGCAATAACAACCTGAAAACGTTACCGGCAAACGTCTTTAGTGCATTGGGTAGCTTAGAAAAGGTAGAATTGGATCGGAACTATATTTCTGACCTGGATGACACGTTGTTTGAAGAAAATACCAATCTGGATTATATAAGCCTGGAAAATAATACGATTAGCACTCTGCGTCCAGCACTGCTAGCGAATCTGTACAAGCTGGAGGGATTCTCGATCGGGTATAACCAATTGCGCGAGCTGGACGTGCAACTGTTTGAGAACAGTTCATCATTGCAGCGGGTATGGTTGGTGGGAAACTTTTTAACGCAGATTTTTCCCGGCACGTTCGACAGTTTGAATAATTTGGAGGAGCTATACCTGTCTTTCAACTTGCTCGCCACGTTCGAGGGAGGATTGCTGAAGAACTGCAGTGAACTGAAGGAACTCTATTTGTATGAGAATCGGATTAAGCATCTAAAGGCAGGTGCACTCGAAGGTGCATCAAAGCTGCGGAAGCTGGGTTTGGGTAGAAACGACATTACAACTATCGACGAAAACTTCCTCGACGATGTGCCACAGCTAGAATACCTTTGGCTCACGGACAACTTTATCAAAAGCATTCCAGCGGGTTTGTTTAGTAAGCAAAGCGACCTGGCGTATCTCATGCTATCGAACAACCAGATAAAGGAAATCAACCCCGGTACGTTTAATTCCAGTGAGAGTTTGTTGGAGCTGCACCTGAATAGCAATCAGATCCAGCGCATCGAGAAAGGTGTATTGAATTTAACAAGTTTGGAGTATCTTGATCTTGCGGACAATTTTATTGAAACATTGAACGAGAGCAGCTTGGAAGGGGTGCCCAATCTAACTACCTTGTTACTGGAATCGAACATTCTTGAGGACGTCCCAGCCGCTATCACTCAAACCACAAAGCTGTCCTACCTTACGCTGCAGAACAATCGCATCTGGAAGCTTAAGGATGGGAGATTTAGCAAGTTGACCAATCTGTCCACACTTAACCTGGAAGGCAATAATATAGAAGAGCTGGAACCGAACTGTTTCCATGGGTTGGAATCGCTTACAAGCCTGTTCATGACTGATATAAACTTTACGGGAGTGAATAGCGTACAATTCGGTGCGTTAAAGAGGCTGGAAACTCTGTCCCTAGATAGAACTCGTATGGATGGAGTAGATTTTGGATTTTTAGCAGGTTTGACAAACCTTATCACTCTTTCGTTAAGAAATACTAACATCACTTACAATGGCAGCTATAACCAGTCGTTCCCAAGCTTGCGCACAATAACTGTAACCGGAGCCAAACACACGACGATCGATGAAAATTTCTTTGCAGGATCTCCAAATTTGAAAGCTGTGGACATCCAGGACACACCGCTGGACGCGATCAATGTAAACGCTTTCCGAAGGTTAAAGAATCTTACCGAACTGTACATGGGTCCCTACAAAGGAGAGTTGAAGGACATTATCGCGAATAACGTTGAGCTGAACAATTTGTACCTGAAGCAAATGAACTTTACCACTCTTTCCGATCATTTCTTCTGGGCAAACCGGAAACTAACCACACTTTCGATCGATGAAAATCCAAATCTGACGGCACTGAAACCGGCCTGGTTTAAGCATCTGCCCTATCTAGACTACCTGGATGTGACCAGCAACAACATTTCCGAAATTTCAGCGGATGTGTTCGAAAGTACGCCCGTGATGCATCAGCTGTTCCTGATGGGCAATCCGCTCCGTTCGCTCGATGTGAACCTGTTCCAGAATTTGTATACTTTGACTTTTCTCGATCTGGAAAATACTACCCTTGCGGATCTTCCGGTCGGCATATTTGATGGTCTGTACAAGCTGGAAGAGTTGTTCCTGAATAACAATCAACTTTCGGATTTGAAGAGTGGCACCTTCCGTCAGCTCTACTCGCTACGCATGCTGACACTTTCCAACAATTCGATCGAACAGCTCGATCCGTACCTGTTTGCGGATATGCCGAGACTGAAGGAGATCTACCTATCGCACAACAAGCTAACCACACTGGATGATCGTCTGTTTGATGCACAGTTAGGCCTGCTGGCGTTATACCTGTCCAACAATCGGTTTGTTTCGTTCGATTTACATGCGATGAGCTTCGCACGCACCCTATACTACCTTAGTCTGGATGGCAATCAGCTGCAGTCGTTGAAGATCGCTCCGAATCTGGAGAGCCTAACCGTGAATGATAACCACCTGTCATCGTTGCAGCTACCCGACTCGAACTATTATCGCATGACAATGCTTTCGATACAGAACAATAGCTTTACCACGCTGGAATCAACGTACAGTTTCGATAGATTGGAGCAGTTGAACGTAACTTTGAACAAATTACCAATTCTCGATATAGGGCTGATAGGAGAGAAGTTCCCAAGGTTGAACCTGCTAAATGCATCGTTGGCAGGCATTGAGTTGTTGGGAAGTACGGTGAAAGCTTACAAGAATAAGGCACTAAAACATCTAGACCTATCGTACAACACCCTAGCCGATGGCGAGCTACGGAAGATAGATCAGTTTCCAAAGCTGGAGAACTTTGAATTCGCCGGAAATCGTATCGTGAATTAGTCACCCTTTTTTTTGGACCACGCTATCAGAACTATGGTTTATCGATGTAAACGATGATGAAAATTAATACATTTCGATTTTTTGTCTCATAATTGCCAGCTTTTGTTATGTTTTTAAGAACTAAAGTGTCAAAATACCTGACGAGTAAGTATCACGGACTAGATGTAATTTTATTTCTCATAAAGCATGTGGCGTGATGTCCGTTAGGTAATTTTCCGCACTTACTGTCCTAGGCTGGCCCTGGACATGGTGTGTGAAATTCTCATCGTTTTCTTTCGTCCACACATGTTTCGCTACCGATGTGGAAGCACAGAACATTTCATCTTCACCCAAGAGACACCCCAAAACCGCTTCGGTTATGCTTAATTATCGACAGGTCATTATTATTGCCGCCCGATCGGTCTCGTACGGTCGAAAGAATCGATCATCGCTCGATGCGTTCGGGAAGCTGATTGGTATTATTGAATGGAGGGAAGAAATTCGACTCACACACAAAAAAAACTTCCCTAATTCTTCCCATCCGAAAGAATGGAAGAAAACCAAGAAGAAAGCATCTCAAAACTCTTCTCGCTCTTGCTAATCGTGCCAGTGGTTAGTCGCTGCCCCAAAACATTCGTCCATTCGTGTGGTCCACCCGTTTTATGAATGAAACCAACGGAACGGATTTCACTTCCAGTAGCCAAGCAAAAGGGGAGTATGTGAACCAACCTCACCAACAGCCCTTCCACAGCGTCACACCCTCACACCGTGTGGAGTCCGTAAAAAATCCGAACAAAACCTGACGAAACAATTGATTTTACGGTATGGTGCTGGGTTTGGGTGGAATTTTTGGCCAGATTCATTGTGCACCCCTGCCGGGTAAGGTATGGTCGAGTCTGTGCTGGTATTGAACGCTCGGCAGGTGTCCCGGAAGCTTTGGCCACCACCGGGCTGGACCAAGGTGGGACTGGGATGGAATCCGAAAATAGACTTTTCGCGCTAGGGCAAGAAAAATGGCTGAAATTTTAGACTTGAGAAATTCGATAATAATTCATCTATTTATTATACGATTATGGACGGATAATTATGAGCTGTGAGCTACCCACACGGAACGTGTGTGATTTGGCAGCTTCTAGCTCTAGCAGGTAACGTTTGCCGAATGAAAGATCTTATTTCTTGTGTTGGACTTTTGATTTGGTTCTAACGAAGAACTTTAATGTATTTTTTTTCACATATCACACCTCATGTTTCTGCAAAGTTTTGATACTTATGTATATTCGTTGCTCCTAGACGACGGCAACGATAGGGAGAATCCTTGACTTTCTCGCTGTGTTTTTACAGAAGGCATTCCTATACGTGTTGATGCTGGATAGCAAAGCTCAACAAATAATATCACATATTAGCTTACAGCTACAAGATTATGCAAATGAACATTACCAAACATCATCTTACTTGGATAAACACTTACCCAAGTACCCTTCCGCACATTTCATTCAATAAAAAGCTTCATCCCAGCTCGGGGAACGATTCAGACTCGGTCTAGACCAGACCAGATGCAGTCAAAACGTTGGCCGGTCTTTAGCCTCCCTCCTTCACATTCAAATCGTCCATCACGCGAAAGACATTCGAGCTCCAGACGCGCTTTTCGGCTGAGCGGATGTACGCGCAGTGAAGCGCAAGCCACACTGCCCTCATCGATCGGGTCAGTTGAAAAGGGGTCTCTGTGCTGTGGATCGTGTTGCTTTTTTTTTCTTCATCCTTCTCAGCTCGGTTATAATGCTCCATTTCGGGGGAGGAGGCCGACCCGGCCCGGTGTGTCCGAGCGACCGCTTTCATGGGAGGAGGGTGCCCCACCCCGGGACGGGAAGACGTTACGTAGTCATTATACCTTCCGGGTTCATTCATGGTTTTTCGCTGCGTCGAGCTGAGGCTCCAAATGTTCCTCAGTATCTGATCGATCTGTGTGTATGTGTGTGTGTGAGCGCGCCGGGGTCTAACACCCAGTTCAATCTATTCCCCCCCCCCCCCTGGATGTGCGGGATGAGGAAGATCATCATCATGATGCCACGAACTGATTCCGTGAGTAAATGTAGCATCAAGGTTACGGCTGCGGCTTGTAGGGAAATGGGAAATAAACGGAGGAAATGTATATGCGGGGCGCGGGCAAGGCGGTTTACTTTGTGGTTTAAAGTGCGTCATCCGGGACTCTAGTTGCCCTTCAACTGAAAGGAACATTGCACGACACTGGGGCTAGCCGGAATGGTTCTGCAGGATCCAGATTTAATGTATTCGCAGAGATTCGCAATGACGAAACCACGCTCACAAACGTTCATTGCTTTTGGAGATTCAGGTAAGAAGGATTGTTTGGTGCCTTTGGCAGTCGAAGCCGTCTATGTATTAATGAAAGCTCTTCAAATTTCAATTGAAAAGGACATATACCATACAGTACTGGAGAGAAGTATACTAACACTTGTCTTTTTTTTCTACTAGATTATGAAAAAAATTAAAAAAATAAAAATATTGTATCATTTTGCAAACACTTTTAAAAATTTTGTTGTCCTAGCAAAATTCCACCAGATAAAATAATTATACAAACACCTTTGTTAATTATTTTTCATGACCAATTTAGTGGTTTTTAAAATTGTTTAACAAAATTTATATGCAAAGAAAATTTTGTTTTAAAGTTAATAAATCTTTGGATTCATTTTTATAACGTCTTTTGCCCGCTGCCATGCAGTTGTTTCAGTGGAACTATTTTTTAATGTCTATTTTTAACATGTTTACTATCAAACGGTTATTAATAAATAAATCAATGCTTTCATCACACGTATTCACTCTCTTAAAATAAGACAATCAATTCAAAAGTCGTGTTTTGTTATTCTCTACTGCTTTCATTAACATCATTTTTCGTTATCTCTTCTAGTCTTGCTTTCATTATGAAAATAATAAAATAGATAAATTGTAGTATCCAAAAGATAAATAATATGAAAGATGAATCTTATATTTTTAAATCTTTATTCTAAAAACAAATTAAAATAAATAAAATATTAAGTCAATACAGCATTGTCGCATAGTAATTAATTATAAATAAATGAATTAATAACATTGAAACAGGGACAACATACTTGCAATCATTCATTCATTCAAAAGCAATTGTTTATGGTTCGTCGCAAGCGAATGAAGCAAAATGGGTCAACCTTCAAGTAATTGTTGTAATCTGTAACAATGTAAAAAAGCGGGACAGGATGTACAATCCCTTAGTGGCATGTCTATACGAAAATAGCTACATTCGGTAGACACTGTAATGAGAATTCCTGTATGGTTTAAAGCTTCACTCATGTGATTAACTCTTTTTGCTGCATTTTTTCTTGCAGCAACCATATTATGCGGAGTTGGAAAAATAATTTTGAGGAATGTAAAGGTTGAGAAAAGATTTAAGGCATGAGTGTGACATTTCTGCGGCAGAAACAAAGATCGTTCACAATTCTAAATGGTAATTAAAATTGGCTAAATGTACTGTGAAGCATTTGTAAAAGATTTTAATGCATAAGAATGGGCTGTAGCAAAGGATGATCCTTCGATAAAAAATATAATAAAATTAAAACAACCCTAATTGTTTTTAAAGGTTCATAGGGAAGCAACCACAGTAAAGAGACACGAACTTTTTTAACACATACAATTAAGCTATCAGCTCTTTGTTGCATGAAATAAAGATTAATGCTACTATTTGCTTCTCAAATTATCGACCATAAAGCTCGAGTTAAAGCACCACTAAAGCGTCTTTCATTAAACCTCATCGATGGGTTAACATCTAAATCAAACAATACACACTACCGTGACGTATTAATAAGAAATCTACACGCACAACAATACAAAAAAAAACAGGATCATCGCCGTCAATCGCTCATTATGAAGACGACGACGTTCAATGAATGCTTGGGCACGTGTGCTTCCGGCAGCAGCGGAACAAGTTTAATCCCAATCGTGCACTATAAACCATAAACCAGTGAAACTCGGATCTCGTACTAAAGGGGCAATGGGAATAATCGTACTCGTATAGCACTCGATTGTTGTTGCTGCTTTTTTTTCTCTTCTTCTGGTATTTGCGTAAATGCTGTTTGTTATTGCACCTTGAAGCATAAAACTACCCCGTTTTTTTATAGAAGAAAAACGACTTGACTTGTGCAAAAAAGAGATACAGCGAGAGAGAGAGAGAGAGAGAGAGAGAGAGAGAGAAAGAACAAAACAGAAGCGAGAGAAAGAAAGACTCTAAAGGGATTTTCTTTTTCACCCTGCACCCCGGTGCAAAGTTGAAGCACGTTTGATGTGCTTTGTGCAGGAGAACAGGTTTTTCCTCGCAAGCAACAACCCTGCTGGAGGTGCCTTCCAATCAACCACAACCCTTCGTTGGATGTTTTTTCTCGCTCCCGCTCACTTGACGACTCTTTGCTGTAAGCGAGAGAATAGAAATGAATGCTTTTGTTTCCTTGGTGGTGTTAGTACACCGAGCTTCCAGCGACCAGTGGCTTCACAAACACCACTGGAAGCAATTTTCAAGCCGTACCCTCTTGCTGCTCTTGTCTAAGTGTGCGTTTGCGTCGGTACAAAATGGCCGTAAGCTTTGTAGTCATCTCGCTCACCCCATCGCCGTCCAAGGGGGTAGTTTCCGTTTGCCGTTGTATGTGTGTTTCACGCATAGGGCGGAGCAATGGACGAAACGCAACCCTTACCTTTGCAACCAACGATGCGCTTGTCGGGAAGTTGCTTTGTCACTTGCTCGCGGTTGTTCGCGCCGTCGTCGTCGTTGCTGCGTCCGTTCGTCGCTTGTGTGAATTTTCTCACCCGCTTGTACGGGGTAAATTGTTGTTGTGTGTGAGGTGCGCCGAGATTTTTTCGACAGCGCTCACTATTGTACGTAATCCGGTTCGGTGGTGTCGCGGGCAGCAGTGTGAGCAGTTTGAAAAATTTAATTATACATTAATTATAATTTTGCCTTAAAGCGCCACGTGTGATTTGTGCACTGTTTCGGTTTATTGTTTTACCAAAGCTCTTCACAAGAGATCCCCGAGTGGTACCCGTCCGGATGATCGGCGATTCATCGCATTAACCGGCGGTTTCGAGTGGTGCAACTGGTGTGAAATTCCTCGTGAAGCGAATAAGAAGTGGCCGTGCTTGAACGTAGAACGAGAACCAAAATTTTGGGTCGCGAATTTAATGTATGACCGATTGAAAGGGTAGAATGAAAAAAAATACAACGTTAAGATAAACAGCAGCGGGCAGGTGATCGTACCAGTGGTTTACTGAGTGTTTACAACCTGATCGAGATTCAGCTCGAAGTGAATTAAGTTGGTGTGCTCGAGAACAACATAAACCCCTTGCCGACGCAAGATCACTCAGAGGAAAAGTGAAAAAGAAATAAATTTGAAGTTCGACTGAGTGATCTCTGTGTTGCGGTCACAAGAAAATAGATCCTTTAGGAACCACGATCCTTAGAAGTGGCTGTGCAAGTGTGAGAAGAAAGATTGCGGTGTTTGTGTCCTGAAACGAAGGAAAAAAAAAAAACGAAACAAAAGTAAAGAAGAGATCCTTGAGAGAAGATCGCTTCATCAACCAGATCTACCGATCCTAGAGTCAAGAGAAACGTGTGCCGGAGGAAAATCAAACCCAAGTGTGATCTGATGCTGAGTAGAAGCAGTGTGTGTTTCGCACCGTCAAGTGAGTCGTCCGTCGGTATCAGGTGTGGAGAAGCTGTCGGTGAAAGAGTGAATTGCTGTTGAGACACGTGTGTGTCCTTAGAAAGTGTGTGCGAATTTCGCAAAGAATTAAGATTTAATTTTGTGCGTGCTTGTGTGTGTTCATATGTGATAGTGTCTGTGTGGGTGCGTAAATCTGTGTGCCGGCTATTGGTGAGCCGTTCTGTGATAAAAAGAAAGGAAAGAAAATCAGCCTGCTGTGGCCAAACCTGCTCTAGCCGTCCCTAACAAAAGTGACTCCCCGGGTGGGCGTTTGGGAGTTGCGGGAAACACAAGGCAATCAAATTTGGAAAGAAAAAAGCGTGCGTGTTTGTGTCCGCGTGTGAGACTAGCGCCGATAGCGACGTTCCTTTACGGTGGTGGTGTGGTAGTGCGAGGCGTCGCTTCCGATCGACCGGTCGCGGCACGATAGCGAGTGCGATAGGTGACCACGCTTACAACAACGGCCTTACAATTCATTTCGATAAAGTGGCCTCGATCGGCGCCAACACGCTCAACTTTACGGACCTGGGGAGCCCTTACGAGGGCCCCCCGAGCACACCCCAGTCCGGCATGGATGCGCCGGATGCGCCGCACACGCCGAAGTACATCGACGGCGGTGCGACGGCAACCGCGCCCGGCAAATCGGCGTTCGTCGAGCTGCAGCAGCATGGGTTAGTGTTGTTTTTAGTGTGCTTTTTTTCAAATGGAGTGATAGTTGCATAGAAGTATTGGCCAGATAAATTGACGGCCTGGCCGTATTACTCTGAAGTCTATCAAAAATAAAGAGAAATTATTTTAACTCTTGTGCGGGCGCCGTGCGCCAACAATTCTTGTGACCGAATGGCCGAGGCGATAGCTAGTCTTCATACGACTGGCCAGAGGATTGGATCCCATCTGCGATGTTCCACCGTAGTGAAGACTGACTGTCCTGACTGACATTAGATGGCCTGCATGATCCTCGGCTCGCTAACCCAAAATGTAGAATTTATGTCTTGGTAGATTGCGTATCTGTTTGTGCCTCTCTGATGTAATGGATTCTGACGAGTGCCCTTCCACAAATCGAGAACTTAACTTAGACAAGCGTTTACACACAATGTCAATCAATTTCTTATGCTGGTGTGCATAAAACCTCCAAAGAGTGCTGACCCAAGAGTGCCTTTTGCAGCTTTGTTTTGTGGACAGAAGACGGAAAAACGCTTCTAATTCCCAAAAAAATTTAATTTTATTTGAGCAAATGTTAGCTTGTGCAATTTTGTATGATTGTTTGTGGCATTTAAAATACGAATTGTCTTGCTACTTCACCATTATAGTCGTGGCGATAGTGGCGTCGGTCTACACACGGCAGGACCCGAGTATCAAATCGTTTCGTTACCGTCTCTGCCCCGTACGCTATAACAAATATCCAGCTACGGTAAAAACGAAGTCAAGCAGGCAAGACATGGACATAGAACCGGGACGTTTCGCGATTGTTGAGATTAAGAAGAAAGACAAGAAGTTATGTTTAAACTAGCTTCAAAATATTCCCATCTGATATCTTCTTTGCACACATTTTGGTGCCAAACATTGCAGTGATAATTGAAATTGTGTTACTTAAAGGTTTTGTGTTTTACTAATCATTTTGACTGAGTGTTCAGTAGCTTAGGCACCGATCTAGAGAGTGCTTGACACACACGCGCATTTTCAGTGATGAAACATGGTGTAAAAATAGAATCGAAACCACATTTTGAGCCCATAATTTCGATTTCGCTGATTACAAAAATAACTTCCATCCATCCATGCGCACTCGGTACGGACCGTCCTTGCCGAACTGTATCATTGGGACACACGCACAAAATCGATACCGAATTGCTCCATTAGACCGTTTAATTGTGCCGGTGGTGCTTCCGTAGAAGCAATTAGCACCCAATCGATGAGGCACCTTATCATCATCATCATCATCATCATTAGCTACGGTGAGAGTATGAAGCGTGCCATCAACAATCGATGAGACGCGATACATTTACATTTAAAGATCCTAGAACGGAATAGTTTTGCGGAGAGGAGGATGGAAAATGTTAATCCAAACTGACAGTGATAAATGCGATTGAATTCTTTGGTGCAATCGCGCGAGCTATGCAAGATAAGCAACCAGACATTAGTGATAAAAAAAAAATTGAGTGAGTGAAAAATAGAGCAAAAAATGGGAAAAGGTGACAGACATCAAACTCTAGCCAAACGGGTGAGGCAGAAATATTTTTCTGCAAAACTATGCACCACGGACAGGCTTGCCCAGGCAGAGTGGTGCATCGCTATTTTGTGCAGCGATAATTAGCACCGGCTAATGATAATGATTAATGACACACGGGTATGGTGGGCACGCGCCTGACATCGGGAGGTCTATTGAATTCGTAAAATGACGCACCGGTCACAGTAGTAATGTGTAAACCCGGATCGAAACAAAAAAGCTCTTTCTACTGTCAGTATGCGAGCATAACTGTAGTGAACATCTGTGGGGCTTTTTGTTAAGTGTGACCTTTTTTGGACGTTTTATTATAGCAAGCTAAACAGAGAAAAGCGGTTCGTAGTAGCACATCGCATAGTGAATCGCGGTAGAGTGAATTTCCAGCAAACGGGGTGCAACTAAACGATCGCATCGATTGATTCTATACGATCGCGTAAAACGGTACTCGGTCGGAGCTTCCAGATCTGCCCGATTTGGATGTATCGGTTGGCGTATTTTTTTGTGTAACTACTAGGCTTTTTAGTTTTACGACCCATTCCCATCATTCCCGCCCTTACGGCTAGGTTTTTTATGGCCACCAGTTTGTGAGCATCCCTGCCGCCTGTGGTAACCGGTGCTGGCTGGCGGTTCCAACAGTAGGCAAACCGCTGAAAGCGCTAGCGCACATAAATCGACGGAAACGTCTACATCGTAAAAAAAAAAATACAGAAGAATCGTATAATATGTGGAGCACAATATGCGTACCACAGCGAGAAGGAGGTGGTTTGTTTGTTTAACTCTGTTTGCACGAGAGCTGGCGAACGAAGAAAATGTACTTTGAAGCAATTGTTTACGTTATGTTTTTTTATGATTAACTTATACACCGGCCGGATCGGGGACCGGTGTGGTAATGTAGTTTGTCAAGTTTTATGGCACATACACGCGTGCCCGCAAGGCTCAATGGAAGAAGCCCAATACTTTATGGGGGC
This sequence comes from Anopheles maculipalpis, assembly GCF_943734695.1. NCBI lineage: Eukaryota > Metazoa > Arthropoda > Insecta > Diptera > Culicidae > Anopheles > Anopheles maculipalpis. The sequence continues at coordinate 74,421,801 of NC_064872.1, forward strand.
CACAGCTGTAGCTCTAGCGTGTGCTGCTAATTTGTCCTTCCCAACGGGTCCGCTCTGGAAATAGTTTGCCGTGGTTGGAATAGAGAATTGATTTACGTAGCTTCAATCAAAAGGCCGATGTGCATTGGCTTGATAGATTTTTACAACAGTGTAATTTTTCGGTTTACGGCTTACCCATTTCCGCTAATTACCGTGTGTGTGTGTCGCAAGTGGATGAGCTGTGATTTATTTATTTACAGTCAAATCAGTTAAAGTCGTTCCAGAGAGTTATAGTGTGGCTGTATTTCAGGTGAATAAGGGTTAGGGTTAATTCTTTGTTTTTTTTACGATACCACCTGTCTCGAAAGGGTGCTTGGGTGGTTTTGAGGTTCCAATTGAAACCAACGTGTAGACTAAATGGAGTGTTATGTAGTGAGTTTCTTTCCAAACAATTTTTATTGCAACGAATGCTCATTGACTCCTTTATCGTTATCGCTTTATTTCCAATAATTGAGCTTCTATTTTATACATGTCACACTATTTAAGGTACGAGGCTGACAGGGACAAGTCACACCTTTGACTTCAAATTTGCAAGTAATACGCAATTAAAATGTTATTATTTGAAATAAGTTTCATTTGATGTTTAGCATGCTATAATTAGTAAATTATCGCTAATTTAAGGTTTATAGAAATAACCTTAAAATGATCACCTGAATGGGGTTTTCTAATGTTTTTGTTTTTCGAAATCAGTAAATGGATTCATTTATGCATAGAATTTCTTACACAACTTTTATACTTGCCGAGATCATATGGCAAATGCTGTTTTAAATTGGTTTAAAATCTTTTTATTTCCTATAATGAAGGCTCAATTTTATATTTGTCACACTAAACTTGGGAGAAGGCTGCCATGGATAAGCGGAGCCTTTGATTTTTACTTTACCAGTGATATGTAACTGTTATATAAATTTGTATTTATCGTGCTATAAATAGTCATTTATCGACAACAAAAGCTCTAGGAAATAACCTTAAAATTATCACGTGGATTGGTTTCTCAAATGGATTGTTACTACAAATCTATGAAATGGATGCATTACTGGAACATAAGCCAACCTTAAGCTGGTTATTAGTTTGAATTTGCGAAAATTAGCGCACTATAAAATGCTACTTTTAATTCTGAGGTAACGCTGTGATGAGCAAATTATGAAATGAAGAGTTAACCATTATTAATATTTATTTATTTATTTTTAATGCATTTTTATGAGAATTAAATCTCTTAAAAAATCACGAAGCATTTACTTTAAATAATACATTAAATAAAGCAAATAAAAACAAAACACTTCCACACAATTGTTTAAAACATGAAACCGTTTTTAATGCAATGCCCTTGCTCCTTTCAATCTTTGAACGGAAGAAGCCTTCCCAGCGTTGGAGTGACCGAGCGTCTCTAATGGGTCGATCGAAATTAAAGGTTTTTCGCTACCGAAATTGAATTATACGTAAATTGTTTAATTCATTCAGCGTACTGCGTACTGGAAGCACCTAGCTTCTCGGACCTAAATATTGCGGTACGTAGCAGCTGGCCACTGGCTGGTATTTACGCTTCTTCTTATTTTCACCCCCGAAAAAAAAAATCCCCCACAAAGATACACATTTTCTACCCCTACTATGGCTAACGCTTTTCCGGCCTGTTTTTTCTGTTTTTATTGCTCTCCTCTTTTCTTCTGTTTCATTTTCTTTACCACCCTAAAACCAAACCATGAGGTTTACTGTATTGCCGGCACCCCCAACGCTGCCTGCGCGAAACAGACGGGTTTTGTTTGAGCGTTGTACGGGACCGTTCCGTTGATGGACGCCATGCTGGAAAAGCAGTGAGCTGCGCGGATTTTTCCATCCAATCCAAATCGTTGCTACGCAATGGCCCCCGGGGGCGCTTGGCTTTTCTCACCCATTTCCCGGCGTCTTCCATTTTTCGGTGGCGCCATCCGGCCACTCGCATACGCGTAAGGGGTTTTCCACCCATCCGCACCTTTACAATGAACTGCACACATTACACACGTGCATAAAACATTACATCGCGCGTGTTTGTTTGTTTTTCAGCGCGCTCAGATGGTGGTTGTTTTAAGAAATTAGGTTTATTTGAGATTTTGGGCCAAATCGTCGATTGGTTTTGAACGTTTTTCACGGACCACGCCCGTGTACTGCGCAGAGCAGCATTTGTTTAAGGGTGTTTGAAATCGATGGTCTTATAATTTTGACATGGAAGATAAAACACATTTTTAAAAACAATCAAACGGCGGGGCGGATAAGCAATTTTCCAAACATACAAGCTTTAGCTTCGAAGCGTTTTTTGGTGGGCAAATTAAACTTACTTAAGCAATGCAGCAACACTTATCTAACATTAGCGGTTCGCTTTCGTCTTCTCGTTACAGGTACGGTGGCATCCGGAGCGGTTATCAGCATTTCAGTGCACAGGGTGGCCAGGATTCGGGCTTTCCGAGTCCACGCGGTGCCCTCGGCTATCCGTTTCCCCCGATGCACCAGAACTCGTACTCTGGGTATCATTTAGGCAGTTACGCACCACCCTGCGCTAGTCCACCAAAAGATGGTAAGTTTTCCATTCAAAATGTACCGCAAAATGGAGCTGAAGTTCGCGAAGGATACGATACGATGAAGGATACGAAGGATCGACTCGGTGGATGATGTGTAGGAGCATCTACAAGTGCTTACAAAAATAGCTTCAAAGTGAACTTTTTCATGTCGAAGTTTTTTTTTGTGATGAAGTCAGTTAAGCAGCAAAGTGCAATCGAGTTTTTTCTCACATCAAGATCACACACGACTTGACTGCAATGCTTCGAATGCATTAGCTTGTGTAAATTTCGAGCTGCTGCAGCAAGAAGTTTTGTGTTCCTTTTTATGAGTTTCATATTTTTTTACAAAAAGTTTTGTCCATTAGAAGCACAAAACGACAGATGAAAATGGATCTTAACCCTCGGTTATTTATTGTGCCACATTAATTAATAAGTCATTGGCGTTGAGCAGCCAGATGGTGGTCAACTGTAAAACGGACTGAAAAGACAAAACAAAGCGAAATCCCATTTGCACAAATTACACACAAACACAAAAAATGTGGGCAAAAAATCCAAAACATTCATCTAACGAAACAAACACCGACGGTTTCAAGCAGAAGAGACAAAAACGGTGGCATTTTTAATGTAGTTGTTTGATCTGTTTGAGACAGCAGCAAATTGAGTGAAAAAAGAATTGAGCGTAAAATTGCTTTTTAAAGTCATTCAATCGTATTTTATTAAGGTTTTTGAGCAGTACACTTTGCTTGTTAGTATAAAATAAATTAACTGTCCCTTTTTATGTAGCAACAAAAAGCAAGACCAAAGACTACATATCGTTTTACCAAAGTAAACCTTCGGCACACGTATCCAATATGGCTTGCTTTCGCGAAAAGCACAAACTAATGGCGCTATCGCTTTTGCAGCAATTCAAACACACATACATACGCTCAACATCAATCGAGCTCGTGCCAAAAACCTGGTCCATTCCCTACCAAGCCTAAAGGTGCAAATTAAATTAGACCCAAAGCCGCGTGCTGTTCAGACAGGCGACAAGGAGAAAAAAGATCGGAAACTCGGCGTAGGGCACAACATCTTGGCGCCCTGTGCAGAACATTTACCGGCCACCTTTGCCTTAGGGCACACGTTGGACGAAAACCGAAATATGTTTCCAATAAAATAAGAGTGAAACAAAAACCACACACACACACACTACAAAAGGAAACATAATCCCAACCGTAGGCAACAATCAATGGACGGCAGGGTTCTTCTGGCTGGTATTGTACATCCGCCCTCCGTGTGTCCTCCGTCCGACAGTGAATGAATAAAAAAAAACGCGCTGCTTCGGTAACGAAATAAAAAGTGTCGCTCCGATGAATAAAACAGTTCGACGCAGCCGCTTGGTCGGGGTTGCTCCCTCGCTTCCGTCGCTGGTTGGAATATCCGAAAAAAAAGAAGCTTTGAACCCGACGGATATGGTTTCCGGTGCTGGGGATTCGAATTCGAAGTTCAGCAACGACACGGGTAGGCGGTGCCCGAGAAACAAACCCCGCAGGAATCGACCGATTCCTGTGCCCGGGTTCCACTGGCTTTAGCGAAATAAGGTCCACTTTTGTGCGTTGCCCGCTATATGGCGGCTGGCGGAATGTGAATGCTTTCAGCTGTTTTATGAACTCCAGTGTGTCCCTCTTTAGTTCTATTTCGCCTAGGACTCTCGCCCTCTCTCTTTCTGTGTGTTTTTTTTATCCCAACTGTTGTCTTGCTACAACAACCATCTCACGCACCTTTCGTCGGCTGCGGAAAACCGTTTCCTTATATGTGCGTTTCCGGTGCGCGATTTTCTGCGTTCTAGGCCAATCCCATCCTAGCCAGGCGCCACAAAGGAAGTATGGCACGTTCTCTAGGCAGGAAAGGATGGGAGAACCGTCGGCGATTTGAATAATAATAGCGTAACCGATTCGGGGACGATACGAAACTGTATCACCGGTGTGCAGATCTGGTAAAGGGTGCAAGATCCTTTTTTTTGGGCGCGGATGCGTTCAGGGAGGAAGCTGAACCCGGAAATGTCCTCGCCATATAGTGATCTGAGAAGGAGAGGATCGCCTTATGATTCTTTTGATATTTTAACTACAATTGACTCGATTGTGTTGGTTGTAGCATGGAAGGATTTGTGCGTTGTTTCACTTTAAAAAATGTGGTTTTATTTGTTATTTAAACGTAGTATTCAATTTTAATGGATATTGAAGCGGATGTGGAGCGGACAGCAATGTTTAGATAGCAAAGATCTTGAAGCGCTAAATTACGCCTGTGTTTAATGCTTCTTGATGACATTGCATTCGACTTTAGTTCCCGGAGGATATTGTCAATCCCCTCAGTTTGTTTTTATAGCATAATCTTAGTATTTCTTCATCTAATAGAAATTTATGTTTGACAATTATGATAAGAATTATGGCATCCAGAAGCTGTTTTGAATAGTCGTGTGTATCGAAAGCATTCTTATCGGTCGTCCCTTTTCGGGGACTATTTTCTGAGATCTGACTTACACGTGAGCCCGTCTGTGCTTACCAATGTCAAGAAATGTCAAGTCCAGAATCAGTTGCAATTGGCCACTAAAAAAAAACGACCACGATGCAATAAACGCAGTGGAACCATTTATGTAAAAGTAGGGCAGACCGTGTGTAGTCAAGGATTTCTGCGAAAAATTGCTGCCCGATCGACCCGGTATTTATGCAACCGGGCGACGTACACCAAAACGGCTCTCGACAGAGCCAAGCGGCGATGCTTTTGTTTCCCGAGAGAATGATTTCCGTAGATGGTGTGGCAGGTTCTGCGTGAGCATATCTCACCCCAGGAGAGTTTCCACCGTAAGGGAAGGGTTGCTAATATTCGGTGCTTCGTTTTAAGGTGTGTAGATATACTTTTGAGCCTTCAATGGCTTAATTCTATTGCTTAACAATCTTATCAAATCTCTTACTTGTACGTGGAAAAGGTTAAACTATAGAGTAAACGAAACTGCAAAAGCACAACACCGATGCAAAGAAATTGCACAACTCAACCACGTGATGGAATGGAAGCTTTTGCCTCCAACAAAAGCACCTCCACCGAAAAAAACCCGACTCCAAAAACGTCCGAGGCTTGTTGACGGAGATCAATACGTGAGGAATTCCTCTTGCGGTGGCAAGACGGGGTACGGGAGAAGAAAAAAAAAGCGACAATCTGAGCACCCATGAACGAACAAAACCTCGGTACAAAACGGCGAACGTAAAAGGACGTTCGCAGCAGGACGGAATAATTTATTCGCCAAGCATTTTCACCAAACCTTCCAGTGATTGTGGCCTTTGCGTGAGGACTTCCTTAGACGTTGTGCGTCGTGCGTTTTTTGTTTGTTGCTGTTGGGTAGCTCTTACCTCAGTGTCATGATTTTGGCAGCAGTCGTCATTCACCGCCACCCGAAACACAATTGCAAACAGTACGCAATCTGTTCGGTGTGTGCAGTTTTGTCTGGAAGATGGATGGGATGTTAATTCCTCGTCGATAGCACACCTCGACGGGCGCGCTCGGTTGGAACTAACATTGTTGTAAGGTGTGTGTGCGTGTGTTTTTTTTTTATTTCGCTTGTTTTATTTATCTTGGTTTTTGTTTCAAATTTTTCACCTATTCTCATTCATATGTGAACACGAATTTCTCCCGTCGAAGAGGCTCTGTATGAGGCTCGTGTGCATGTGCAGATTTAAATATTAATCTCAAACTGAATCGTTTTTGCTGTTTAGCAATATTAAAGCTGCATCTTGCATGTGCAGTTAAGTATGTATGTTTGGCGCATTATCTCAGCGGAAAAGTCTGGCGGTGGACACCGCCAACGTGGAAGGTGGCAAGCAAGCAAGAGCTCTTTGCCGTACGAAACAAGCCAACGTGTGCTCCATTTATGTACGAGCGTAGCAAGTCGCAAGACGACAACAGTAGCGCACCACTAGTTACTGCTGAAGGTGCTTCTGTGCTTACGGGGCTGATCGGCCACGGGCATCTCTTGGAGCTGGGTGTTTCGCATGGTACGAAGCTCACACGCAATGCCGGACCGTTCCTCGCAAACGTCTCGCTTCAGCATCGGTGCGTCGGTTTGGGTGCCGGGCAGAAAGTATGTTGGCACACATAAATTAACATTTTTGATTAAATACGCCAAACGCATTTAATGTATACTGATACAAGTACGAGTACACACCTTTCGTAGTTTTTTTTTTATATCTTCCTTTCTCAAAGGGAGTCAAATTGGTTGGTGTTGATGTTGAACTGAAGCGAGATTGATTTTTGGTGGAATGACGCAAGATGATGAAGGTGAATTTTTCTTTATGTGAAGATAATTATTATTTTGTGTTTGTGGACATTTGTGCTGATAAATGTCAAGTTTTATTGCATAGTGACATCAATTCAAATTCGTTCCTCCAAGATTCCTATATTAAATGCATCACCTCTTCCATACAATGTCCCACAATCAGCGCAGAATAGTTACAAACCCAACTGCAACAATGTTGCAGTTGGAAGTTTTCGGCACCTGCTTCACGGCAGGAACTCTCAGCGCGAAAACTTTTGCCATCAGGGAGCAAAACTTTTCTTTTTCCATTTACCTAAATCAATTTTTCCTCCCAGTCCCCCCATAGCAGGCGCCATGAGTGTACCGTGAGATACAAAACAGGCCGAGAGAATGCAAATGAAGTTTTGCACTTTCTTTGACACGCATAATACGCCATTCACCCGCCAGGCACTTCAAACGGGCCATGGGACAGGGACAAAAATGCCTTCCCAGCTCGAGGACGCTGTTTGATCGATAGTTTAGGATGCATGTAGCGTAAAACTGGCACCAAACATTGTTTGGTTCCGTTGGCGCGAGCTATGGTTGTTGCCCAGTGCGAGAGAAATGTATCTTTCTGGCGGTCGCGCCAGCCCGCGGTAGGCCGGACGTGGTGTTAATGAAATCATTATCGGTTCGGTTTTTGTGCCATCAGGGTGGCAGATCGAGCATTGGCTGGCTGTGGATGACACAGCGAGCCAGCGCGAAAGGGTGAGAGTCGCCCGGGTACGGTCCTTCGTTATCCTTATCCAACTGCCGCTTTCGCCGCACGTATCGTCCGGCGACACCCGCTGTGATAGTGTATTTTCAATTTTCATCATCTGCAATCGATCTTCTGTTTTCTCTTCTCTCTCCATACTACCGGTTTTTCCCCGTATCCGCCACCACCACCCCACTCACCGACGACCGCGCTGCACGTGAACGCGTCCGCGCCGAACGCCGACGGTGACGCGCATTTCCTGCTAGATAAATTAGAAGACACCGGTCTGCGGGTAAACGGCAAGGGCAAGAAGATGCGAAAACCGCGCACCATCTACAGCTCACTGCAGCTACAGCAGCTCAACCGAAGATTTCAGCGAACACAGTACCTAGCGCTACCGGAGCGGGCCGAGCTCGCCGCTAGCCTCGGGCTGACGCAGACACAGGTAAGTGCGCCTCATTTTCTGATATCACACATCTAACCGTACGCCAGCGGTAGCGGACGTCTGGTGGCTTAGTTTCACCCGGTACGGTTTGCGCCAGACGTCCAATGGGTTTGTTTTTCTTAGGCATCGATCGATCGTTTCGGAAATTAGATTTTAATTCGCTTAGGTCTCGGGCACTTTTTTCTTCTCGGTTGCCTCCAAATCCCATTTCAAATAATGAAAGGGGTTTTTTGTGGGTGCTTGTGGCCAAATTTCTTTATTAGATTTGTTAGCCGAATTACCGTACCGGAAATAAACGCACACACACACACATACAGCGTTGTGTCGGTTGGACCACCCTCGAAACATCGATATCGACATAATAATGGCTAATTTGCGACAAGCGGCAAGCGGCAGTGTCAAAACTTTTGCCTTCACGCTTCGCTTCGACGTTTGGAAGGGGCGCCTCGGAACGTGAGGCCGTAGGGTCTGGTATCTGACGGGGTGATTATATTATTTGGCAACCCTCCGAATTCTCCACGCTCCGGGGGAAGATGGTTCGGTGGCTTTCCAATACACTTCCGCGTACACACAGAATCACGAAAGGAGAAGGAAAAAAGCCAATCCCAACCCAAACGCGTACCAGACAAAAGTGAACTGCTTTTCCATCACCACAAACCAGCAAACAGGAGGACAGGAACGATACCCAACTGTAGCATATTTTTATTTGCCGTAGACTTGGAGTGTTCGGGTCCCGGGTTGGAGAGTTTTTGGCCCCGATTAGCACCGATTGTGCCGTAACCTTCTCGGATTTCCCACCGGGTAGCCCCTTTCGGTATGACCTCACGGCATTGATTGACAACATCGTGAACGTCCAGCAATGGAAAAGCGAACCCCGGGAGGTTCGTTTCCGGGGTGAAAACATTTGCCACCCATCCGACTTCCCGGTGGTGTTGGTGGTGGTGGACTGCTCTCGTGCACAGTGGTTCAAACACAAACAAAGGAACATTCCGTACAGAGCCTACCAGCGGCGGATTGTGGGGATGGGATTGATTGGCTTTTAGCCTTCGTTTGTGTGAAGTTGTGAGAGGCCACAGTGCACAGCGCCAGTAAGGTATGGCAATCGATTTTGAAAAACCAATCGACCCAATCGTTGGTCGTTTCACTTCAAATGACAGACAGCATGAAGACTTTGACTCGGAGTGGGAAGACGTCCTGATGGTGTACTGATGGGAGGGTGTAAAGTTCTGCCATCCTACTCCTAGAAGGTGTGTTGAACAACGTTAGACACAAACAAACGCTGTTTGAACCTGAGGGAACAGCTTGACGTTCGTTCCGTGAATAATACAACATGAAACCGATTTTCTATTCTACAGAATAGGACCAAGAAGCAAGAAAAAAGATGTACACAAAACCGGAAAACTTTGTTATCAAGGTACTTTGGTTCCTTGCTGGGAGGAGTTTGGAGGTGATTTTTTTTTTTTTTTAAAGAATTGTTGTGGTTGTTTGAAGCAGCTCCAAAAATCACTGTCACAGGTGGAGTTTGTTTTTTCTCTCTCTTTTTCTCAACCTGCACTACTATGAAACACGAACAAGTTTGTTTGTTAATAAAAAATCCCCAAAAAAAGGGTTTGAGATGCAACAACTACCCACTGTCCCTGAACAGGGACTTCCTCACTACAAAAAACTCTATTATTCGGATCGTGTTGGGGTTTTGTTTGTGGCTTGTTCTACCCTTTGTGGCCGAAGCTTTTGACAACCGACCCGCCGAAAGAATAGCTTCGCTCCGGCTTGTTTGTGTTGCTGTTGCCTGCTGCACGTCGTGCACGTCGGTGGATCCGGTGGTAAGAGCAAATTGAATTAACGCAACCTGCCCGCCCACTATCAATAAATTCGAATTGAAAACAAAAGAAGACGTGTCCGCCCGCTGACGCTAACTGGCCCACCCTTCCACTCGCTCGCTGACATCTTGTTCGCCGCACTGTCAGGACAAACCGATGCTCGTCTCGACGGGCTCACCAGGCACGCTGAAACGTGTTGTGGTGCCAATGAAGTTTCGATACGGCAGACGAGACAGAGTGAGAAAGAACTTCATGGCTCCATGGTTGAGGGCTTTGCGGGTAACTGCAAACGAAAATGGGCACATCATCCTTCATCCTCATCAGCAGAAGCAGCAGTAGTGGTAACATCGGCCAGAAGTAGTCGCAGCGAAAAAAAAGGGCCAAATAAAACAAAACACCAAGCACTGAAGGTGGCTTTCGAAATTTGAATAATCATCATCACAAGGAATCATTGTGTTGGGGTGAGACGAAATTACAATGGCAAATGTGCTTTGACTCACGGCCGTTTAAAATGCGTTGGTGCAAGTGTTGACACGTCTCTATCGATGGTGCTGCATCTTCAGAGGGCAGGCAGAGTTTATGTACAGTTTCTGTTGTATTAATAATGTCTATAACTAACAGGCGCACAATGTGAACAATATGATATGAGTGTCTCGCTACAGGTTCCCTCCTCGAGTTATGCTCTTTCACTTCTTACCTAGCTTTTGTGTACAAACGCTCCTTTATTATCCTTCCGTTGTCCGGTTACTAGAATAAAACATAGAGGATCCAGCAAACTGCTCCTCTTTTATTGATGGTAGAACTTGCGCGGATACCGTTTTGGGAACTAACCGACATTGCTCCTGCCAAACGTTCATCCAGTAGCGTCCCCCTATTAACCTGCCCCTGTGAATGACAAATGTGCCGTATCGTGTCAGTGCCGTTGGTGGATAATTTATGATATACTACGCCACCGTACGGCAGCGTCGTCAATTGTCCGTCTGGCCGGGCATCGGCTCAGTAGCGCTGGAAGGTGGGTGTTCTAATTTCTCCATCCTTTTCCACGCACAAGCGCTTGTTCAGCGTGACAGTGTTTTGTGAAGCGGTCCCGCATTTCCTTCGGTGGAGGCCGCCGTAGCGCCTACGCACCTACGATCGGTTTCGGATTCCGAACTGGCGAAGCAAAACTAAAAGGGGTTAAATTAATTTAAATTAATGGTCGATACGAAAACCCGAGCGTACGGAGGAAGGAGAGATGGAACTCCCATTTGGATCGAATCGGAACCGTTGTTGGCATCCCACACGCCCAGCGACTGGAGGAGTCGGTGCTGTGTATTCAATAAAAAGCGAGAATGCAAACGAGATGGTACGCGTTTGATAGTGTACAAGTTGCGCTTGTTGACAATATTATTTATCGCTCCATTGTATTGGTGGATCGCCATTTTGTCGTACTGAGACGTTGGGTGGCTTTAGGAAAAGTGACATATTAGGATGTCTGGGCTGTAGGTTTTGTTTATTGGGAGCTCGTAGAGTTTTGGATATAAAGTGAGAAATATGTTTGAAACCATTCAACATGTAAAAGGTCTTAAATCTTAGTAGCGTTCGTGAGTCTTACTATGTTGACTTCTGTCTTTATCACCAGAAGTTTAAACGGAGTTCATTTGTGTGAGTTCATTTGCTCGGTTGACAGACAGCTAGACACGTCGGATTATGTCGGTAAATTATAGCATGTATTATAAAACAAAATTATAGCATGGAGTAGTAATCAGAATGAATTATTAGCAAGAATTAAACTCCAGCTAAGTAAACATCTCCTTTCACTTGACTAGAGCTCTAAACAAGCTACCAACAATTAGAAATCGATATAATTATGGGTAGCTCCATGCAAAGCTTCATCTCGTCCACTAGCAAATGAAACTTATTTCATCTCAAGTCCACCAACCAAAAGTGCGGCCAAACCTTAACCTCGACGTAACAAGATATCGCGAAAAATATATATACAAACACCCACCCAGAAAGAGGTGCTGAAATGTGGGTGCCACTACCTGAACAAATAAAAAGCAGCAACGGCAGCAAAAAGAAATAAGTAGCGTTCCTACAATTACGATCATCATTACAATTACCGCCCGTTCAAACACACCACGCTTTTCAACGGGGCGGATCGATCTTGTGGAGCAATTGTTTGTGATCTCGGCGGTAGACACTGGTAGAAGAAAGCCACACATGAATGAACCGGTCCCGTACCTTGTTGGGGGTTTTAAAACCTATTGATTAGGTGCTACGAGCTACGAGCCACGAGAGTCGGGCGGTGAGGCGTTGAGTGGAGTGGTGTTCGACATTAGAAGTTATCATTTGCCTTTCGTCTACCGAATAATGGATCGAGGCCCGATCGATCGAAGATTAATGGGCCCTGGGTTTTTCTTCCCCGTTTTCTTTCTGCAGCGGGTGTGAAAGGTGACAAATTAGCACTTATGTCATGTGTTGAGGTGCTGCGAGGGTGAGAACCCAACTAATCCCACCTACTGGGGACGCGAAAAACCGCAACACTTGCTTCACTTCCACCGTGTGGCGGAGTCAACGGGGCAACAAATGACAACACCTCGTCGGGTGCCACCACCAAACCATTGTCAATTGAGTAAATTATTCACGGCCGGCCAGTTGTTCGGGCAGCAAATTATAATTCAATTTGCAACCGGAAAATTGTCCCCGAACGTCCGGGTCATCCCCATCCCGGTGGCTCATCCGTAGCCAATAAGGATCGTCAACGCTACAACAGGTTGCAATTGAGAATGGAAGGATAATTGCACTCCAAAGAGCACTGAGGGCTGGTGGTGGGGCTCATTGTTGTTTCTCCCAAAAAAACGGTGGACTAATTCGGTAAACGGGTATGGCACATAGTGGTACTGAGCGAGCGAAGGTGCGTCACGTCGTATTACAACGCGTAAAATGGTCTTCGCACACTCGCCACCTGTCCGAATGATGTGGTACAACTTCAGTTTTTTCTTCTTTCTTCTCCCGACTGCTGCTTTATTGCTTGTAATTGGTGGCTGCTGATTATCGTTTCAATTAGCAGCAACAACTACTACTAACCTTTATGGCCCCTGTAACTCCTGTCTCTCCCGTCGGGGTGTGCAGGTGTGGTTTAGCGTAAGGCGACAAGTTCACCGTGCAAGACACTTTCTGGTGACACTTTACAACGCTCTTTCGGAATGTTGCATGATTAATTGGGTGCGTCGATAAATGCGTACAAGTGCGCGTAGCAGGACGGGATAATGGAGCTGTCAATTTATTGCGTTGGGGAGATGAATGTTTTGTTTGAATGTCAGTTGACAACTAAGCAGCGTTGGGAAGATTTGAGTTATGTCTCGGAGAAATTATGGTAGTTAGAGCATTACAAGACTTCGAAAATGATCAGTAAGTTTTAGTCTCAAATGTGTGATTGGTAAATTTCAAGTCTTCCAATAATGTCACAGGTTTTATTTGCTGCAACATCAATTCATTGCTAGAATCACCCAGACAGTCATTCAAACATTCCAAACATTTAAAATGTCACTTGAAACCCCGTACCCTAGAACTGATGCATTAGAAAAACCTTCTACACGCAATTTTCTAGGAACTTACTCATACCTTTAGACTCACCTTTTCTAACACAAACAGTAGCGATCTTTACTGGAGCAGCTTAACTCGCGCCAATCGGCTTAGTCATTCCTTCTTGCTAAGCAAACAACTATTGACTGGGTACTGTGCAAAATCCGCGATACGTCAAACTAGTTGATTCGTTGACTTTTTTGCTGTCCCTGGTACAAAAACTCATCCCCAGCAAGGCTCGTGAGTCAACCCCATCTGTAGCGTTCCTCGCACGGAAACCAGCCAGCAGCCACTGACAGCTCCACTCACTGGCAACACAATGTGGCAGTCCCGGATAAGCCCTGGAGGGCCGGGAGTATACACATACTCTTGACGCGCAACACGGTTCGCGTCGTTCAAAAACTGTTGAAAAATCAATTTATCATCGAATATAATTGCTTCAATTATTGTGCTGTTTTTTTTTTTTTTCATTGCTATGTCTCTTCTCTTTTCGCTCCTGCGGTACTCCACGGCCAGTTGTCGTCGTTTTGTTAGTGTTCGTTTTTATACGAACTCTGGCTCGAATAGTTACCAATAGACATACATTCCGCCACGGAACGCTCAAGTGACGAGACATCGCCAAAAAGTTGACGCGCGATGCACGATCGCAGTACGCAGTATGTCGGCAAACATGGTTCCATGGTTTATGGGCACTCTCTTGACATCGAAACATCAAGGCTTTAGCTGCTGCTGATGCTGCTGCTCCTGCTGGCAGTAGTCAATCAATTCAGCTTGTTGATGGCTTATCGATTGTAATTTATCCTGTCTCGGGAGTCTTGTCCAAGCGTTGCGTTGGTAGGGGAATGAGCTGAGGAGCGTGTCAGTGATTACAATCGGTCGGACGCATCCCAGACATCGCTCGCTCTGCTGGTATGAAGAAGATAGCAAGAGATTGCGTTATGTACACAAGCCACCCCTTTCCGTAAGTCTCGCGCCCGATTCGATTCGGAAGACATCATCAGGTTACTCGAAGGCCCTTCCAAAAAGGTTGTAACTTAATCGTGAGCATATGTTTTCCGTAATCCTTTTACAATGGGAAACCTGTTGCGCTGAGTCATCCCAATAAGTTTGGCCCTCGCACGGACCAGGGTTCACGTTTTCGGGCGAATATAACACGCGCTTTAAAGTCTAGCTGATTGGGGGTGAAATTGGAACAATTTTTCATCTAATTAGGATCGGAGTTTTACTAAAGAGCATGATGAGTCGGACCAGGACCTGGCGGTCCTTGCATGGTACGCGAGGTATTTGAAATATGGTGTCAACTTCGTTGGGTCGCTTGGAACACGATGCCATCGACGGGTGCGGCTAATGATGTTACTGTGCCGAAACAGTGCCAGGATATGCACCCTAATTGGTTTAGGGTGAAATCTGTAATTAGACGCATCGACATTGGGTGGGATTTGGAGCGAGATAAAGAGGGTGGCAGAGCTAGTAGTGCGCCATTAGACATTTGAGTCCTCGTGCTGGTGGTTCGATGTTAATCAGACGCGTCACACAAAGGCAGGTACCTCCGGATTGAGGGAGTCGTTCACTAGTTCGAATGACACAGCGCCTTTCTGACGTTTGAATTTGCTAAACAGAAGTATTGCTGACGATTCTGCTTTCCATCATCGTTTCGATGCATCGTGTTGTCAGTGAGCTTCTTTCTAAGCGGCAACAGTTCCCATGCTGAATCATTGCAAAAGTTCACACGGATTCGCGTCGGACACAAGCTTTGAAGAATGTCTGGATGTAACGCACAACCATAGCACCTAGCTGGAACCTACAGCGGTGCAAACAAAATAAGGGGAGAACTTATAATCCTTATTATTTTTACGACTTCCGTTTAATGATCAGCATCCAAAGGAGCATCCGATAACTCAGTTACAGGCTCCCCAACATATGTTGTGCGCTTTTGAACTGTACCGTAAACCGAACCCGGCGCGGATGATTTGATTTACGAAAAAAAAAAGACCTACCTTCTGGCTCGTGTGACCTCCTGCTGGGTCTAATAACGTATGCAACACACCGTCGGCACCGTCTTTCGGCGATGTGTTAGCTAATGGATCAACAACGCACAGCAGGGAATCGGTTAGCGATCTGGAGCGAGAGGGAGAGAGTGAAAAAAGATGGCAAACGAACCACTCGGTGTATGTTATGTGTTTTAAAACGTTTGGAACCCTTTTTTGTTGTTGTTGTTGCTCCACGGTGACGGGATGGTCAAACGGAACGTTAGCCGTAGTCGCCGACAGCAAAGATAATCGAAACAAATTAGTCCGACTTTATGAGGGAACCCACCTGCCGCCGGATCCTTTTCGTTTTTGACGTTCGCGCGGATATACCTGAGCGGAACTAAGCTCATTAAAATCCTTTCCTGGCGCCGTTGTGAGGGAAACTCTTCGATGATGGCACACTTTAGTGGCGATCGAGGGTTCGGATTGGGGTTCATAGACAACAAAAGCAAAAGGGTTCTAGAGTTTTGGAGCATTTCGATACGGGAATGGATTCGGAACGCCATCAAAGAAGTCCTTGTGGTACATTTGTTTGTTGGGGTTCTCGCATGAAATTTGTAAAGTTCTACAAGCTCATCTTGATAACTTTATTCAGTGCTACTTTTCGGTGAACAGTCAACCTTATCGATCGATCACCAGTGTTTCCGCTTGAATGCAAATCGGCGGAAAAAGTAGGGGATTGCATCCAATAAATTATCCACCCTCGTTCAGCTGCACGGGTCCGATAAATCGATAAAAGTCAATTGTATTCAATTACTGTGACCCTTCGATGATACGACCCGTTTTAGCAGCTAATTCATCCGCTGTCTCGATGGGTCGCACCGGGAGAGATATGAAAGGCCAAAAAGGGTTACTCCTCGAATCGATCGTCAGTGCACAAGATCAAGTAAAGTGCGTTCCACATACTTGCGCACGGACGCGCAAGCGAACGCCCTGCGAACGAGCCAGCGCACTGCCGTTGTTCGGCCGCCGTTCGGGTCAACAATTGAGCTGTAATAAATTTAATTAGCCCGTAGCCTGTTATGATTTACTGGCTTCTGGAGGCAGGGTTCCAGTGGTTCTGGTGCCCTCTCCGGGTTGCATCGTACCGGAAGTGTCGTTTTAGAGCAAAGCAGCCGGGTGCATGATGGTCAGGGCAAAACGGCTAGCGCGAAAGATGGTACGTAAACTAGCACACAATAATTGACAGATGTGATGGGCTGTGCGATGTGCGCGTCATCTTGTGGTGCAAAAGAGTTGGAAGGAAGCTTGTTGGCGTGCGTCTGAACGCTTCCAAGCGCAATCTATAAATAAAATAGCCCGGTCAATCCGGATTTACTGGGCGTTCGATGGGGCTGTCTAATTAACTCATTTATATACACATATTTACATTAGCATATTAATCACCCACTGACTTCGCCATCTTGCCCTTAAGTGGTATGATATTGAACCAATTTTTAAAACATTCTTCTCTGCTTGTTGCTCTTTTCTTCTCCGACCACAGGTTAGTAACGCACTCGGACTGGATGGCTAACTAGCTGGAAGTTAAAGTACCCGGTTGCGGTTACTAGGACGAAATCAATTTAGCTTCAAATTATACACGCATCGTTGATCGAGTGTGATCCAGTGTAAGTGGTGCTAGGCAGGAACAGACATCTGCACGAAGATCTTTAGGCAACTCGAAACATATTCCAACACACAAGCAACCTATCGCAAAATGGATATTTGAAAAGGTTATTTGTAATCCTTAAAAACATGGCCGAAGAGCTAGAAGAAGATGAGAAAAAACAGAAGCACTTCAACTCATCGCTATTACATCATTGAACCTTGAATAATGATCCACTCTTTGTCTCTTGCTTTTGTTTCCAAAGGTGGTAGATGATGCAAATCGGAAGATCTGGGGCCACTAGAGACGTGGCCGTTAGCTTAGAAACAAAAAAGTAGGGACTCCTGAACAAAAAAAAAAAAATCATTAGACACACAGCCCCAACCCAATCGAAGCTGTCAATCGGTGACTGTTGGGAGCTGAAAGTCTTCCCGTTCAGAGGAACACCCCGTTGTGAGCAGTGGGATGCGTTCGGTTCGAATCTCAAGCAAATCTACAAGATCTTCCGTTTTTGGTGTGGAAAACATCAAGTTTTGGACCGTTACACTCGCGTCGCTATCCATTGACGCGCTGCCGCGATCTTGATCGCAGTGTCCAGCGTCCAGGGGAACCCAAGTCCAACGACTGTGCCGGTTTCCTTTAATATACGTTAATTAAATTTCCTTTTTCTCACTTCGCGAGCGGACAAGATGTTTGGCTTGCCGCTTTTCATCGGCCGACGGTGTGTCCCATTCATCTTATTGAACGTTCTGAAACACATAAACTCTGGGGAAACAAAATAGACACTGAAGGAGCTTACGAAGCAAGACAAGCCAGACAGAACGCTTTCGAGAGCGGATCATCCATCCGAATAGTTCGGGTGCTGTTCCCAAGACATTCTGCGTCTGTGTGTGTGTTGCTCATGGAAGGTTTGATTTGGATGTCAATCATAATCATGTAGTGGGCTTAATTTCATTATCTTCTCCAACAACGGAACTTCTGCGTGCAGTGTGTGGTGCACTGGTCTCGACTGGGAATCCTGGGATTTGTTTTGAAGCTTACGACGGGTCGATCGATGCGTCATGGCGATCGAGCTGGTGTTGGGTTGATGAAACCATCAACATTTCGTGTTCGGTGCGGTGCCAGTTGTGCCACCATTGTCTGGATGCTGGTTACGATGAGTTGGCAGAAAAAAAAATGGTTGACGTTGGAGGGGATTGTGTTCTTGGTAAACTCCTGACGTTGCTGAAGATTTTGAAGCATCCTGCAGACGACAAGTGGACGTGGAACACTTGGGAATGGGTTTCTATTGTGTGCCGGATTTGACTCCTGATCGGAAGAGCTATCTGTTTGATCGGCAGACATGGTTTTGGTTCATACATTCGCCCTTGGACAGATTCCTCATGCTAGCCAAAATCGAGTTGCTGTAGCATTGGATGAAGTAGCTTGCGTTTAGATACACAGAGACATAGACTTAAAGAATTCGTTTTAACTTGTTGTACTAGAACTTTAACCTTCATACTATAGGTTTCGTCTCCGATAATACAAAAACCTCATACGTAACGTTTCCACAGTGTTCCAAAAAAAACACAAACTCAACTCGCCGGCTATCCACAACAAGAAACTCGGGGAGAGAGAAAAAAAATAGCACACAGCAAAACAAACGGTTAATAAGACGGCCTCCCATCTGTGCGCATGGCGCTGGGGCGCTTCATTTCAATCATCAGCATCAGCTCCAAAGGTAAACAAATAATGCACATGAAATATCTGCTCATTTTCGGACGCCGCACGCGTTGCAAACGTCCTCGGCAGCCTGGCCAGTCGACGAAGGCGCAACAGCGGGACGAAAAAAAACCCACAGCGCATATTGGAGTAATGGGCACGGTGTTTTGCAGCCGCACATACATTGGCCATTTGCCAGCTGTCAGGGTGAAGTGTGATGAATCGCGGATGGGGTAAAGGAGCTGCTACAAATGAAGGCCATCGGTGTGGGCAAAAGCAGAAGATTCGCTTGTGGGATTCCGCGTACGCGTACGTCCCATCTTACGAAATTCATCTGTCAATGATTTATGGAATTTTATGTAGCCGAACCTTACAAAACACACCTTCGAAGACGTGAAGGTGACCAACGCCGTCTGAGGAGGAAGCTGATGGAAGCTTAAAGCACTGTGCATGTTTGTGAGTGTGTGTAAACATCGAGTTGAAAAAGGTTGCACATTGTTAAGCGAGTTTTTGTTGCTATTGTAAGGAAACAAATGAGCTGCTTAGAATGATTCTGAAAGATCACCCATAAGGTATCAGCCACGTCCGTAGCGCTCGTAGACAATTGCCGACTATTAACCGGTAGCGGTGGCGAATGCGTTTGCATAACAAGCTTATTGATTTCATTTAAAAGTATAACAAATGACATTTAGCAAGCGACCATGCCTCTATATCGTCCACATATCTGATCTTTGCGGCTGATCAAGTGATCAATAATTTATGGAATTCCAGCAGTGTCAATCGATGACATTTCTATTACAGACGTCACTAGATTGTGACGCAGAAACACACTACACAAAATGTGGATCTTCCATCCAATAAATTGTCCAGCTTTACTGCCCAGCTCATCTTAAGTCTCGATCATGTGCCACTTCAAGGCCATGAGCATGTTTCGCAGAATTTCTCTCCCAAACCATAATATTCTGGTTTCGCTTTCTCGTCCAGTTTTTGGCGGTACTTTTGCACCGAAACATTAAGAAGATCCAAGGGCCCCCAGCTTCTTTTCCCGGTACCAACACAGACATGCGCAGACATATGGCGGTATCTTGTGTTTTCGGTGCCAGGGCGGAGGACTTTTCTCCTCGGGGCGGTACAAGGGGCGCACAAGCGTACGCAATTCGAAGTATTGAAGAAAACAACGGTCGGGTTTTGTTAAAAACTTGGGGCGGTTTTATTCGTCTGCAGTGCCGTCGTGTTTGGGCCGTGTATTATTGCTACAACGTATCGGTGAGGTTCTTTTTCGGGGGAATCGGTCGACGCCCGCTTGGCACAACTCCGTGGACAAGCCTAACTGGAGGGGGAGAGATCTTGTGCGAGTGTGTTGCGTGTTTGAAGCTTCGTTTCGATAGGGGTTTTGCGTTCGTTAAGTCTTAATTTGATCGAAGTGTACGATCATTGATGTGATGCTGTTAGCTTACGATACGGTTAGGATCTCTGATCCCTCCAAGAATATAATTATTTTATTTGACAAATTTTAGTTCTTCGATAAAGCTTTATAACACTTCTTCTGCTGCTGTCAGGTTTTGACTACATCACACAGTACCTTCAAGGCAAAGTACCTGTGTGCCAAAGACCACAGTACGTAACACGATTGTAAAACAATAAAGACCTGCGCTGAACTTCACGCTCAACAGCAGCGTCCATGAACGCTACCTCGGTGGTGCGCCTTCCGCCGGATCGTATCCGATGCGAGCGCCCTACGGCTGTCGTCGACATCGTCGTCATCGTCGACATGGGCTGCACAATGTTAAAGTCACAGTATCATGGCATCAGTACGGTGTGCCGTTTCATTGCAACTATTATGACGCTTGCCTTTCAAAGTGGTAGGGCCCGGAGGTTGGCCTCTTACCCTCTTGCCCGTTCTCTGTCGCTGGTGTTAGTTCCTCCGTCCAGAGCGCTTACTCGAAACAACGCCACCGATCCGTACCAAGTTTCGATCGCAAGTTCTCGCTAGCGATTTTTTGGTAGTGTGTCTGGCAAGTTCCAGACGTGCTGCTCATCTTCAACATCCGTTCTCCTTCCCTGTTCCATCACCACCCCGAGGATATGCAAGGAGATTGTCTGTGGCTGTGTGTGTGTGTAAATGGAGTATTTGATTATACACTTTAAAAATTATTAATAATAATCATTTTCACTTCTTTAAGCTGCTCACACACACACACACACTTGCGCCAGGTAAAAAAAAGGGGATGAAAACGAGAGGGTGTTGTCCGCGGTGGACGTGCGTTTTCGATAATAATAGTAATAAATGTATTGATTTTTCTTTAATAATATTATCACCTCCTCAGCGCAAATGATGTATTGCGAATTAATACAAACAGATGCGAGGATGCAAGTCGCAACAGTAGTGTGCCAGCAGTTTAACCACCACTTGGTGATCGGTGTGATCATCTATCTCTTCATGTGCATGTTTGTGCGTGTGTGTATGTGTGTTGGGGTGTGCTGATCGCGATTACATCACGTGCTTTGTCCGTTCCCACACTAAGGGGAAACGCGCTAAAGGGGATGATGGGTGGGTGGGTGGTGGTTAGGAAACGAGTGCAAAAGGGATTTATTTATCCCGATCCCGACAAGAATGCGTACCGAGAGCGTGGTAATGGAATGAATCCTGTACGAGTTGGGGAGGTTCTGGGCTGCATTCTCCGTGGTTTTTGTTTTTCGTTTGGTTCGTAAGCGATATCGTTTGCGCTTCAAATGAAACGCGAAGACGCGCGTTACCACCCTTTGATGAAAAACAATTAAAACCGTATCTTCTCATTTTTGCAAGTTGCGGCCCCGGTACGGCCCCGGCGAATCGGAGAGTTTTGCCGCTTTTTTCCTTCTTCTTCTTCTTCTTGATGCATCGAGGTTTTTTTTTCGGGGCTGGAGTGCCGGTCTGCCGGAACGATCTCGCGAAGATCTTATTGTTGATTTGGGGAACACATTTTCGAACTTCGCTTTCGAACATCAGCAAGAGAAAAGTGCGCAAGGCGCAGTCTTTGGTCGTTGGTGCAGTACGCAACTCTGTCTTTTTTTTGGGGAATCAAGCAAGAAAAGCTAAAAAACACAGAAGGAGACATCGGGATCACATCAGAACAATAATCCCTAGGACCTTACTCGGAGTGTGTTGTGTTGTTATGGCTAATGAGAATAAGGTTGTGTGTGTGCGCGCGCGTGATAGAGATGAGCAGAAGGAACGTAAAAAAATGAAAAGTTTACCAGAAATCGATCACCGGCAAAGGCCGGCAAAGGACTTGCCAACAAATAAAACACAAAAAAAAAACCCTCCAACAAACTCAACGCACGAGACCCAAGGAATGGTTTATGGCCGTGCAAATCGATTCGAGCAAAATGCTGTAAATCATCCCACTGACCAACTCGCAGAAAGGAGGGCCGCATTTGTTTTTGGGACGTGCGTATGTATGTATTTAATACCTTCGAGGACCCTCTTTTATCGTAAAACAGTTGCTAATGAGAGTTTTAATGTTTTTTTCTTTCGAGAAGTAGAGTAGGGGTCTCAGGTGAGGAGAGGCCTTGAATCGAGAAAAGACAGAAATGGGATATTGAGGTTTTATTTGTTTTTATTTTCTTCTTTTTTCCAATCCCAAGCAAGAAAAGCGTTGCCATCCGCGCTAGGTGGAACGGACGAAAGGTTTTTGCAATATGGATGGGAATTGGGAACAGGATCCTCTCGTCAGCTTGTTGTAATCGTTGATAGATTTTGGTGAATTTTCATTTCAACTTTCCTTCCTACTTTTTTTGGTTACTGGGAGGGATGTGAACTTCACGAATGGGTGTGACGAGCCACAAAGCCCACACTTCCACGGCTCTTCAAGATTTTGTGAAGATGTTTGATGAAGCCTGAGCCTCAAGAAGAAGTGTCCGTTTATGTCAGACGGCGAGGGCACACTTGATGCCTGCTGCCGTTAAGTATGTCTGAGTGGCGATTGCTTGAAGTAGGAATTAGTCTAGTAGACACACATCATACTTGCAACAGTTTCTAACCTTATCCAGTGATGTCTCTATCCCTAGCCAGGTCGCAACTGCTTCTCAATCAACATTGTAATCCATAAACGATCTGGCAAACAATCTCCATTAAAGAGTGCGATGAGAAACGATCGCCTTATTGAACTGCCCTTGGGAATGCTTTAATTAGATCCCGATCACACTAACAAGGTAAGCCGCGGGGGTTTTTTTGTCGGCAAATATTGAACCATCCCTGTGTGGGTTTGCAATTTGCGCGGCAGCACGTCTTCACGCAACGTGATACAATCTGTCCAGTGGGGCTTTTGTCTGTTGCAGCCTGTGTGTGTCTTCAAGGCAAGCCGCCACCCGAGCCACAGATACGCAGAGACGCACCTAATTGACGTTTGACATTCCGGGGTACGCCCTTCCGTTCCCCTATGCGTACGCCGGCCGGGTATGTTCAGGTGAAATTAACGTCCATATTGGGGAAGTTCAAATCCTGACACGTCTTTCCTTTGGCGCTTTGAGGAAGTGAACTTTGGAAGTTACGGTGTGTGATGTATTTTTCTAGAAAGTGTTTGTACGAACCCTAGAACGGTCAGCAGAACGTCTCCTGGTTTTTTTTGCTTATAATCCAATTTAATTAATTCACTCTTTCCTAGCCAGGCTCCCGGCGTATGGCGTCCGCCTTACGTGGGAAGTCTTTCACGTCTGGCGCCGGGTTTTCGCTGAGGCGCACGATTGCCGACGTCAGATTTGATAGATCCCACCACCTCTGTGTGTGTGTGGGTACGCATGCAGAGTTCTTGGTGTGAGTCGTTTCGTCTGGAAAGTTTCTGGTTTTTATGAAATTCTAATTTATTCATACACACATTTGTACGTCTGCAAGTCGGCAAGTTTGGAGTGGCCCAAAAACATCGCTGACTTCACGTACACCCGTAGGGCTTCATTCATACACTGGGGGATACATCGAATTCACAATCAGTGCAGGATGCCGCCTTCGAGTTTTTTTTTTGGGTGTGTTTTTATGAGCGGGTCTGAGGGTTTTTTTTACCGGAGCCGAAGATCGACGCTAGGGACTCCCGAAAAAGGGGGCCGTATGCCTGGCCAGCTCTTCCGAAACCGTTGACGCCCACCGGTTTTTTTTCCCGCGCACCACTTTTTCGTTTGCCTTTTGGGGATTCTTCTGCCCGGTCCTGGCTGGCTGGTGCGATCGGTTATCTAAAGGCCGGGCTACATTGATCGTACTCGCAAGCGTAATTTTTATATTCACTAGCGCATCTGGCGGCGACCAGCGCAAGCTAGATGTGGGTATAATTTAAGTGCCAAAATTATTCATGCTTGGTGTCTCATCAATTTTCGACCAGGCTGTCTGTATGCCGTAACACGTGCTATTTTTATATTAAATGTATACAAATAGGCCGGTAAATTTTGCTTACAATTTTATAAAAAAAAAAGTTCTACCAAGCAATATGACAAAGCCGTTCCTCATGAATAAAAAAACTCGCTCTATACTAAAAACCGCTACAATACCAAAACGAACAACCAGTTTCACACACTCTGCAATGTAGTTTAAATGATGAAATAGATGGACAAACCCTACAACAAATTATTTAAGCACTTGTGAAACCTACAAACACTACATTTTTCAATAAAATGTTCAGCTCAATTGCGGCCCCGAGCCGAGCCGGCGATTCACAGACAACAGTTCACACACACACACACACAATTTTCGTTAAAAACAGTTGTACTTACTATTTTTTCATTGCGTCCACTGCTTCCTGCTTGTTCCATGGCTAGAAATACAATATGTATGTTAAATTACCACATATTTTCAAAAAAACATACACGACAAAATATCGAACATACTCACCGAGCTGTTTGTTTACTGGTTTGTGATCAAAATTATAGGCTCCTCGACCCAAAACGCTTTTTGACAGATAAATTATACCAGCCTCTAGCTTCGACCCGCCGCCGCTAGATGGCGTATGCGTTCACAAAAATTACACTCAGGAGTACGATCAATGTAGCCCGGCCTTAAAGCTTGTTGAGCTTGTTTGGTTTGAACCAAGGCTTTACTGTTCCAGACATGCAGTTCTTAGTTATTCTGGAATATTTTATTATCTTTCCTAACTTTTTTGTTTAATCAGATTGGACCAATTTTTGGCGATATGTGCTGCTTCTTCTTGGCTCGTAACGACTCGTAGGTCACGCCGGACATTGAATAATTTACAAGACTTATTGCTGCCATGTAGTTGGATAGTCAGTCCTTACTATAAGAAGAGGTTTTCCCTCCCTGAGGCGCGATTTTCTATGATAAGTGATTTGTTTGATTATCAACCTCAAATTTTAAAATAGAAATAAATAACAAAACAAAACCCCAGCGATTAACAGACAACCATTGATTGTCATTCTTGTCCAATTCATTTCCGTTTTTTATTTGTATCTGTTTGAATGTTCTTAAAGCATATTTACGCTTTTATGATCAAGCATATAGGCATTGAATTGCTTCAAAGCCACAAAAAGCCTCAAATCACCAAACCATAAAAAACTATGAAAACAATATTCTAACAAGCTAACCGGAAAAGGCTCTCGAAAAGGAAAAGTCGGACCGTTTTTCGAATGAGGTTCAACCACATTCAGCCTATACAGGCAAGGTGTCTCTTCTACACCCGCTCTGTGTGGCCCTGTAGGCCCCGTCCTCCGTACTGACCCAGAACGACGAGGCTAACGATTGTCATATTTTCGACTTTGGTTGCCTCCCTGCCAGACGACAGCGTCGCAACGCAACACAGCACACAATCGAGTTGGTTCGGTGCCCAATCTGCATGTACCTGCGTGTGTGTGTGTGCCGGGCCGAGTGTGGAAAAACAATGATGAAAATATGAACGGAAAGCTCATCATCACAAAAACGGTCCACATCAAAAGAAAAGCCCAAAAATCACAAATGTCATTTTAATGTTCACCTGTACGCCGAATGTCACATTCAACGGTGGGTTACGGGTGGAAGGCTGAGAGAGGGAAACGATACAGGAGCCACCTGACAACAGGAAGCTACCTCTATTTGGAAACATTCGAGCCCAAGTGTGAAACGGCCCGAAAACAGTTGTAGGACGCAACAGAAGAAAAATGGGCTCCAACAATTATCGTGTGACGTAGTCCGTGATTTTTGAATTGTGCACCACACAAAAGCTACTAGAAGCGACAGGGAAAAAAAACTGTCAAACATAAACAGTGATCATATTTATTCGCTCGCTAGTTTTGAATAATGGTGGTTGGTGGTGATGCACCTCGCAAAGCAGAAAAATCTAAACCTTTTTTTTTCCTCCGGGAAAAGTCAAGTTTTTCTTTGCTGCCACAATTGTTGTGCCTATTTTGACCAAGAACAAATTCACATTGTTGTCAACATTTGGCTGCTTTTTTTAAATTTCTGTTGAGCTGTATGCGCGCGCGCGTTACAACTAAACAATGCTCGTTTGTTATTTTCCACCAACGGATAGCTGAGGCCCACTGTGAGGTGTGAGTTCTACCGTCAACCCCTCGTGCCGTCAACCTATAAACACACATACACACGGTTCGATAGGTTCGTCTGGTGTTCTGCTATTGTTTCGTTTCTTGTACCTCCTTATGAACTTTAACGCATTAACTTGCATTTTTTGGTTGTCCTCGGCTAAGTGGAAGTCCTGGGTACGAAAGGGAGAAGTAGTGGGTGAAGAGGTCTTTTTTGATGTCGCCCTATCATTTCCTTCCTCCGACACACTCTCCCCCACAAAGAAAAAAAAAAAAACAGCGAAAAGCGGTGGGAAAATTAGTCAAAAAGAATGGTTGCAGCAACACAGCCGGTCACAGGGTGAAAATCGTTTCGATACTGACGGATGCAACACACGTACACATCGCCTACAGTCATAGCAAACCAATGCTGGTTCCAGGACCCCAAACTTATCGGGTCAATAATTTATCATTCACCAAAATATGTGTGTGCGTTATGTGTGTGTGTGTGTATGGGGTAATAATAGATTTCAGCCCTGTTTGCCTGGTCAAGAGACGGCTCAACGGCACTCCGAACGGGGGCGCAGTTTTTGTTCATCTATTAAGAATTGACAGGAAATAAAGCGGACACGTGAGCTAAAGTAGGGAAGGTGTCCAGCCTTTTTAGTTCACAGAAGATTGCGTTATTTGGTCGGGCGAACACGTGCCGATGTATGGAGCTGTTTAACTGGCTCTGTAGAACGTATTGGACTCTTTGAATAGCACAAAATGTGCTCTGCAAATGTCCAGTTTATATAATGAAACTAGACAAGGTCTTTTAAGGGTGATCCAATGGTAGAGGTGACATCAGCACCGGACATGGCAGAACCGGAGTTCAAATCCCTTTCGTACCCGTTCTCCGGTAGTGTTGAGGACTGATTATCCAACTATTTGGTTATCAACAAATCTCGAAAGTCATTCGCTGGCCGGAGTTGACCTCCGAGGAATACAAAAAAATAGGACATAAAATCCGCATATAAAATTCTCTTCTTCAGCGTGTAATCAACGCTTGTAAAACACCAACTTATCTCATCCACATTTGACCTCCAGCGATACTGCCAAGCCGATAATTGTACGAATGGATATTACTGCACAACCGTTGTGCAACGACGATTGGTCACCCCACAACATACGGTGTAATACCCTTTGAGGTTGAAGATTGTTACGAATTTACAGCATCGGAATCGTACAAAGAGACAAGAAAAGCCCTTCACTCTCTTCGCGGTACGGGTAC
The DNA here is from genome assembly GCF_943734695.1 of Anopheles maculipalpis. Classification (NCBI taxonomy): domain Eukaryota; kingdom Metazoa; phylum Arthropoda; class Insecta; order Diptera; family Culicidae; genus Anopheles; species Anopheles maculipalpis. The sequence continues at coordinate 74,449,283 of NC_064872.1, forward strand.
CCTGGTTCCATTCCATTCTTTTCAGTAGCACGAAAATTCCATTCACAAAACGCAAACAATTCGCGCGAAAACGGAAGAACGCGCACAGTCATTCCGCTCCGTCGGGAGGTCTTTTGGGTCGTGTGTGTGTGTGTTTGTACACCCAGTAAGGATGATTGGGAAATGAAATTGTTCTACACGCAGCAATGAAACAAGCCACCACAAAAACACACGGAAGGACGCGTACAATAGGCGTTTTGGGAACGAAACCGATGCTTCCGTCCCATTGGGATGTACCGCCAAGCTTCTCACCGGATGATGAGCGTCCTTTTGCGTGCTCTGGGAAAGCAAAGATTCGAGCAGGGATTGGCTCCAGGTGAGCGGTGGATGGTGCGCGACGACGCTTTTTTTTTTCATATGGCATCGGTGGAATTCCTGGCAGGACATTCTTCGGCAAACGGCTCCCAAAAGAGACCGACCGGGCAATACGAGGCGCTCGCCCAAGGTTCTGCCGGTGGCAAAAGGCATTGAAACCACCAGTGCAAGGGTTTATGCGGTGGACGACTTTGCGTCAAGCGAGAGAGACAATAAAACCAACCGTCGAACTGCAACTATGCGCGAAGTTTTGTTTTGCGGCTTTTTTCCGTTCTTCTGAAAAGTGATAGCAAACGTGGGGAGGGCTTGGAAGGGCAGATAAAAAGGGTGCAGGTGTGGGTAGTTTAAGGGCAGCAAAAAAAAGGCACATACCGAACGTTGCAAAGGCTGCGATGCAACTGTTTTTTGATGAACGCCAAACCTAAAGGTTCATCACACCGAACGCCATGCTTGGGCGGATGCTGGATGAGTTGATGAGTTGGGCAGGCAAGCAGGTTCGGATCACATCAAAGCTTTCGATCGCAAGCGGCCCTATACGCGCGCGTGTGTGTTTGTGTGTAGGAGCGAACACGAAAAAGCTCTGGGATTTTATTGCAATTTTCACACCGATGCACCGACGATGATGTGATGGAACGGGCGGCAACGGCGTGGATGATGAGCGCGTCGCACCGTAACTAACACCGAATCCGATGCGAAACCCTGTAGCTGTGCAACGGTCGGTTTTGATCGACAGTATCATCATTGTTCGTGGCGTTCAGTTTTGGGAAAGGTGCATTTTTGCGCGTCTTCGCAATAAGACTGAGGGGTTTTGGGCAGCAAGAGTTCGCGGTGGCCTCGTTATCAAGCTATCGTAAAGGGTGAAGCAGGTGAAGTATAAGGGCAAGCTTAATTGCGGCAGGTTCATAGAGAGATTGCGCAATGGCAGCGTTAGAGATGAGCGTTTTTTGTGATTTATTATTTAATTTGAAACGAATTTGTTATTAACATAATAAAACTTCAAGGGTTAAACGTTTTATTGTTTGGACTCTGATACTAACTTCTTGACTCAACGACCTGTTAGGTCTTGTTGGCCATAAAATGACAAGATTTATTATTAATGTGTAGACTTATTGATAAGAGAGGACAGTCAGGATGGGATTTGAATTCCAGTATTACGTCAGATCGCCCTCTCTGATACTAATGTTGAGGTTTGATCAAATCTTGTTAAGATTGCATGTTAAAATATTGTTTTGAGAACTTTATTAGATCAAATGTTGGTTAAAATATGGCTCTGAAATAAACCATTCCAAACTCTTACTCATACTCGATAGGAACGGTTGATCTACCGTGGAGTAACTCTCACAATACTCTCGGCGTGAAACATGCTGTAAGACAACAAACAAAGCAGCGCCGCGTTCTAGCGTCCACAGCCATCAGATGGTATCCCCCACCGGTCACACTAAGGGCACGTAGGGCACATCAGCTTCGTACGAGACGAAAACAGACAGCATCCGCCGTAACAAAGGGCAGGTCGAGGAGGTTTTGGGTTGCGAACGGCTACGATTCCGCGACCGGCGGCGTTACAACAGCACGCGTCAATTGTTGTGCACTTCCTCAATCTAGCACCGTGTCGAACAAGTCGACAAAACCCTACCGATCGTACTTAGAGGGCTCAGCAAGCGTGTGTGTGTGCATTTTCGTAGAGAAGCCGTGATTGACCTTCACCTTCGCCCATTTCATTTCCTCCAACAAACTTATCACGAAACTCACCTCAACACAGAGTACGAAAAATGCTGTTAAAGGGACTGTTTGTGCAACGGCGCACACGAAACCGAAACAAGGCTCTTCCTAAGCGCGTAAAACTTAATTGCCATAAATTATCTCGATCTCTTTAGCTGCAGCAGGTCCAGCGTGCAGCGTTTATCCCTGGCGTTAGCCACGCACCGAGGGGATCGGGACTGTTGGAGTTTTATTGGCGGTGATGCCGTGACATGTTATGTCGCGGCAGTAAACCTACCTCTCTCCATCTCCCCCTCTCTCCCTCTTGCTCTCCGGTTGGTGGTTTGAGGATCGTTAACGTTTTGCACACTCATATGTGAAGAAACCGGAGCTGACCGAAGCAGAAGATTCATTCATTAATTTCCGGCGTTAAGATGCTTATCAGCGACAATCATCATTCTAATGAGCGAGATGAATGGAGCAAAAAACTGAACCCTTAAGAGCAGCGAGCATGGGTTTTCGCACATAGTACAAAGAGAAGGTGTTGCTGGGGCAAAGGAATGATCGTAAAAAGCAAACTTTGTGAACTATATTTACATGCGTACGCGCGGTGGGAAGCTGTTAGTAGCTTCCTTCCGATGATGGAACAAGACGTTAAACTTGAAGTTGCTTAGGCACTAACCAGGCTAAGTGAAAGCAATTACATCCGTCAGCTAGGTCTCATTGGTCTTAATCGTGTTAGCCATTCGCACACAAATGTGAGAACACGACTCTCCCTAGTGTGTTGGTCATTTGCGTAAATGAATGCTTAATGGGAGGTTTTAGAGAGACACTAAAAAAGATAGTCGCATTTAGCTTACAATCTTTTGCGAGATTAATGTGCAAACTTTAGATAGGATGCGTTTAACATTATCTCACCCAACAAATGCACCCTTTAATGTGTTCTTTTGTGATTAACTTTACTTAAAAAGCACTTTAAATGCAAAACATGTGCCCGTACAACGGCCGGTGTGTGTGTGTGTATGTGTGGCGCTACAGCCCTGGAGGTGATCGATGAAGCGGAGAAAAAATCAACTTTCCAAAAAGCTTAGACCAGCGCGACCACCGCGATAGTACCGGTGGCATGACACACATGTAACGCTTCCGCTTCCATCGTTAGCCCTTTCAGCGCATCTTGTCTTTGCAAGATGTTTTTACGGTATCTCACCTGGCCGGGTGGTATCTGATCGCCAGGGTAGGAAACGTACGGAGACCCACTCACACAAGGCCACACAAACACACATACACTAACCATCATATCGTACCGGTGCGATGGAAAACTCCCATGGAAACTGAACGGCAAGCGCCGACCAAACTGCTTGCACAAACGACGTCGCACATACAGAAACTCTCTCAAAGTCAAGTGAATGGCGCGCAGGAAAACATGCCTATGGAAATTTGTAAACCCCCTCCCTTCCCCTCCCACCCGTCGGGGTTCCAGTGTGTAAAAAAATCTACAATTATCATTCAATCGCTCATCAATATTAATCGATGCAGTAGATTTTTCCTACGCCACACCACGAACCAAACGCACCGTAGAGGCAAGCACGCACACCACAGCTGCCCAGCGAACTGGTTCTCTGATTTCGAATTAGATGTCAACTAAGACGCATTCCGATCGGGTGCTGCTAACGTGCGTGCATCCCTTCTCCCACCGATACACCTTTTTGGTCCTTCGAAGCGTACGCGTTAACCTTTCACGCTTCGGTTTTTCGGGGCACACGGGAGGCACCGGGAAAGGGATCTTTGTCTAATGACCGATGACGTCACCGGGGAGGTATATACATACACCCAGCCAAGCCCGGCCATACGTTAACGATAGCTAAACACAAAGAAGCGCGCGTTTTGTTCCCGGTGCCGGTGTTTTGTGATGTGGGAAACGAGATTGTTTCATTTCCCGGTATGCAACAATGATTGCTATCATCACCATGCGGGGCAAAGCGTGGAGGTTGGGGTGGGTGCAGGTTGATGTAAAGATCACGACGTGAGAGTAGGGAGGGGGGGGGGAGGGAAAACCCCCCAACGCTTGCTAGAGCTTATTGCATTCTTGCGGATCGGCAATGACTAAAGCAAGGGGAGTTTGTTGGGTGAATTTTTATTTCTTGGAGACTAGTTTTAGATGTTTTTGTTTGATCTGATGATTCGATCAACGGTTCGTACTTTACTCAATTGATCTACTGATATGATCTTTTTGGGTAGGGAACTAAGGAGTGTTTCAAAAATTACTGCATAAGATCTCGAATTCTTATTCATATCTGAAGAGGGATTCTTGAACTATTAATTTTCGCTGTTCAATTACAGTTGTGAGCTTTGAAATATGTCTATAATACACATACTATCTAGTTGGTTCGGTGGTAAACTCAATACAACAGCAACGAGGACCAAATCCCATTCGAACCTTTCTGTCGCAGTGTTGTTATTATGTTGTTTGTCGTCCTTTTCATATTTTTCCCCTATCCTTGACGCACAAATTTTCATCAGTTTATCACCACTAAATCATTGCTCACGTCAATCTCGAACTACCATAGTGAAGAACACTTCTGCAATTTTAAAATGCTTCTGCATTACGACTTTTAACGTCGGTCAACAAAAGCCGAAGAAATCTTCATTTGCATAACATCCCCGTTTGGCAACAATTTTCGCACCACAAGTACCCAGCACAGCCCAGCATCCACATCGCTCAAGGGCCTTGTGTACACTTTGCCAAGTGTGCTGCCAGTGCTACCGGTCTCTAAGCTGTTGTGATTTTCTTCGGTAATTTCCCGCGTGACTGTATCGATTTTACGAGCCAAGTCAAACCACCCCCTCCGGGGATGGAAGGGGACCAGTACCTTCGACCTTAATGATGAAATCCTGCGGCAAAAGATCGTGATCGTGAAACAGTGCAGGCGTGCACCGATCGATACGCAGTGTTCGGTCGACAGAACGCGATCGAACGGCGGCACCGTTACGCATCGAATGAATAATTAATGCGGCGTGTGCATTGCGATCGACGCGAAAATGAAGTGATCTTTGGTGGGAATGAAGGGAGGTGGGGTGGTTTGCCGGAAGTGCACAGGAACACTGTGTATGTGTGTTGTGCGTTAGGGATGCTGATTTAGTGAACGTGTGCAGGTGCAGCGGTTCGGTCAGAAATCGACACCGGGTGAACACAGCCAAAGTGTGTTCGCGTGTGCCAGCTATCAGCCGGTTGTGATCGTTTGGGGTGGTCTGATCTTGAAACTACCCTCCTCTAAGGCAAAAGGGCCTCTGCACAGCGCAGTGCTCTCCGGTTGTCGGGTGCTGTCGACAGCGACAACGACGATGCCGTGATTGAACGCTTGACGCTTGATGGCAAATGATTGATTTCTTTCATAACTCTCGATGAAGTGTTGGACTAGCACGGGGCAGGGACGGGGTGGTTTCACAGCGCAAGATGGTAGAGATGGGTTGGGAGGGTTGCGCAAAACACGTCTCTAATATGTAGGCACGGTAAGCCGCACGTACACGATTCGATAGTTACGATCAAGGTTTTCTAGGAACGAAGCAGAAGAAGTAGAAAAAAAATCGCTTCACACGAACAGCAAGAACACCTATATTGCACCCGCGTTTGCAGGGCTCTAATCTCAAGGTGCCGCAAATGCATCAAATGAGCGTGCCTGCAGCAAGCAGCACAAAGCTATTGCACAAAGGAGATGTGTTTTTCTTATCTAGGTTTAATAAGACAACATTTTATTGCAACATTAACAGACACTTGTGAGCCTGCCCTGTAGATTAGCTTGTCGCACATCCTGATAACGGCTTCAGGAGTGAAGGACCTCCCAAAAAAAAAAAAAAATAGCTCTCCAATTTTCAATTCTCTCCCTTTTCTACGGAAATGTGTTCGAGGCTAAATAAATTGTAAAAGTGCATTCCAACCGCACTGGATGAATGGCAGATGTTGGCGCATTCCAGTGGTGCGTACGTACGGTGCGGCTCAAAGATCTTAGCCGAGAACTCGGCGAATTGGGGCAATTAAAATGGACAATAAAATGTCTTCAAGTAGGCGCCTGTACGGGGGCTGTGTTCGGGTTGTTCGGGATGTTCCTTTTTCACTGCTCGCCCTGTGTGTGTGTATGTGTGTGTGAACATCATCGATACCGTCCGTCACGCAATGGAAATGGAAGAGCGGAAAATAAAGAAGACGCCGAATGACCGCACATTTGCCCATCATTCCCACGTCGTTACAATTTATTAAAATAATTAAATAATTGAAAATGTGCCTTTTGTTGTGTCTTTTTGCCATTTTTTTTTGGTTGCCGTCCCAAACACTGAAACCAAACCGCAAAAAAATGATTGCGAGTAAAGAAAACCAAGGAAAAATGCATTTCATTTTCGCTTCCCCGCACCGGAGTCGGTCTCATGTCAAGATGTCGAAGTTTGTAAGCTTGGTACCAAGCTTAACGATAAAAATCGAATGAAACAACAGGGGCCAACTATTCGTCATTCATTTCCGTATTGCTGCTGCTGCAAAGGGAATTCTTGAGTTTCTGTTTGGGGCACACACACACACATACACAACAGTAGACAGCGAAGCCAAACCGCTCGATGGTTGATCGAATTGCATATAATGAATGCATATTTTCCGCATGACAGATCTAGCGTAACCGCGTGGCGTAAACGTGATCTTCACCGTTGCATGTCGGTTGTCGCTGGCTCTTCCCGGTTGACGATGACACTCCGGTTGCGTTTTGCTTCCCTGGGTGATAGTTTCACGTATTCCCAATTTGCATTCCCAATCTGGTACTCTCCTCCTCGGAAGACTGCATACTCTGATGATCAAGCTTAAAGTGAGCTTAAAGTCATTCAACAGTGTGCTAGTGCTAGACAAATCAAAAATCGTTTTATTCGTTTTTAATAATTTCCCAAACTTGGAACGGGTGAAAAGCAAATCTTTAAGACGTTTTCCCTCGATACGCTTCGCTGGAGCACTGGGCTGGGAAAGTGTGTGCGAGTGAGGGTACAAGTAAAGAAGGGTTGCATCTACCGTAGGACAATTGATTGACGCACGGTACAAGTGCAGCCAGCCAGTGTAGAGTCATGAATTCTCGAGCGGCATCCGGCCGCTCAGCTTTGACAGCCGTCTTAGACATCTTTCCGATCGTCCACCGATCGGAGCCGTTAGTTGTTCACCTACATTTCAAAAACTTCACGGAAGCAACATCAAACCCATGTCTGAACGTACAGGTCTCGACTGACTTGGCGGTTGTTGTTTTTGCTGCGATACCCGGGGGTTCCAGTGAAGTCATGTTAAAGGTTAGCTGAACGTTAATCGAATGCGACACGGAGTGTCCGACGTCACCTGGCACCAGTCAGAGGTTGTCTCGGAGCAGCAGCGAGAAGTTGGCAACCCAACCAACGATACCTGACGCGTTTTTCCCTTTCAAAGCATGTAACGTGGATGCAAAAACAAAAAAAAAATGCGCCTGAAACGGGTGAACCGCAAAAAAAATCTCCCATAGCACACACCAAACGCTTGTTGTGTGCGTACAAAAACCGCCCCTCATTTGTATTCCACGTTGTCCGCACATCAGTCAATTTTTATATATGCTTTTAGAGAGTGAGCGAGCGAGCTTGGCAAGATGCACCTCGCGTTGATGCAATATCAACTCTTGTTTGTGTGTGTGTTTGGGTGATTTTTTGCTTTCCTCTCAGGTTGATCTTTTCCATGAAAAAGCTGTCGCGATGATGAAGATCGCAGCAGTGTGGGAAAGTGAGGGTCGCAGGGAGTTGAAGGACAGAGAGGGTGTGTGTCGGTGCATTTGATGCACACAACGCGAGTGACGAATGCATTTCACAAACCGGCTACAAAAAACATCATGACGAGCGCGCGTATGTCATTCAGGGCCACATCAAACCGCTTGTGCAAAGGTGGCCGGAAGATTACACGAACTGCACCAATGTAACTCTTCTTCCTCTGGGAGCTAGGCCACAACAACACGAAAACGACAGATGGTCAAACAAGTATTGTGTGTGACGAGAGGTCGTCATTTGTCGTCCAGCTGAGTTTGACGCGATTCAGAGAGAAGTACTCACTGGGAATCGGATTGTAAAGAGTAGTTGAGAAGTTGAAGTAGATCAATTTCGATAGGTTTACTCCGGCGCTTTGAGAGATTTATTTACATAATCGAGAAAAGAATTTATAACTCTCTCACTGGGTTTGAACTCACGACATACGTCTTGACAAACTACAACTCACCCAACTACACCATCGCGGTATCACACTTATGCCACGTTGTGGTGGCAATACATAGCTCAAAACGCATACACAACCAACACAGATTAAATCGTCCAAACCGGAGGTCCTAAATTCAACCACACACTGACATGCGATACTATGCTCCTGTCATCGATCATTCCAACTCGAGCCTTTTCGATATGATTGAGCAACTGTGTTGACAAGCGATCAATTTCGATCGACACTTTCCGATCTGCCGTACCAGCGGATCGTATCCTTTGCCGAACGTCCCGAGCAGGGGATCAGACCCTGCCAACCAACGGCTAACAACAAAGTGAACCGGTTGGTGTGATATTTTTATTAGACTGTCACACGACCGGTGTAAAGTTTTGTCACCGTTTGCTACTTCTACTGCTGCTGTGTCCTCATGGACATGGAACAGATTCGGTAGGTTGGAAAGATCGGTTTTAATACGCTTTTTTCTGTCTTCGTTCTTTGTTGCCCCTTTTGTCGCATGACAGTTCCCTCCCGAGGGAATGAACTTCCTCTCGATTCTGGGAAACGTGTTTTCTCTTTTCCCATCCCATCAAAACCCCCCTTTCTTGTGGGGAAGAAAAGTGAACACTGCGAAGAAAGCACATGGGGGGGGGGGGGAGCTGGGGATGGAAACCGCACAATCAATAGTGAAAAATTTATCATGCGAATTGATACATTTTATTTATCCTCCTCCACCGGTCTGGTCCCCATTCCGCTACACCATTCTGTTCCACGCGCATCGGCTGAGACGATGTCACAGAGGGACAGCCAATGTCCAATGTCCCGGGACGGGAAAACAATCGAGACATAAATCTAACCTTGTTTTTTTTTTGCTCTCTTTGTTTTGCTTTCGCTCTGTTCTTCGCTTCACTCGATTGCCACTCCAAAGCGCGGAGGCAACTTCCGTGGCGCGGCTTTTGCCAACCTTGGCGACTCGTTTCTCGCGGTACGGTCGCGCGCACACGCGTACACGCACCGTCCTCTTCTTGTGCGCCGCGGTGATCGCGAGGCAGCTTGCCAATTATGGGGCTCCCGGGTTTATCGGGGCTCTTTCATCGTAAACCGCTCGATGGCGAGATCGATGGCGAACCCGACCCCGAACGTTGGATGGGTTTTGCTGGCGGAGCCGGTGGTTTACATTCCGGGCGCGCTTGTTCGTTTGATTGCGGCGTTGTTTCGAAGCCAGTTGTCGGCCGTTCGGGATCGATCGATCTGGTTCGATGCAAGGGGCTTGCGAAGTTGCGAAGCTTAAATTCTGAGATCTTTTTGATTTAGGGTTATTGGTTAGTTTTATTGATTTTAAATAGGGTAATGTGGTGTCCATCTGAATCTTGAACCTGTTCGAAGTTCTATCTTATATCTGACATGGATAGTGTTTAGGAATGATTTCAAGCTATGCTGTTTTCAAATGAAAAATCTTCACTTCCTATCGAAGCGAAGTACATCAGTCTAACAGCTCGTCGGCAGTCGAGCACACGATCAGTCGACCTTGATGTTTGATGTACTTTTCCAACGATTTGAAATCCCAAGAACAATGTCACTTAAGCTCGCCAGTGCGCACGGTGTGGTTAGGTGCGCACACCCAACTTGGCCTCTTCCGGTCCTCGACGTTCACCTACCTGCCTGTGACACACCCCTCGGCAGTGTGATGCACAGGAACATTAGCATCATCAAAGCAACATCCATGGCCACTTCCACCACAGTCACATCGTTCCTTCCGTCAGCAGCTTATAAACTTTAGTTCGTCAAGAAGCAACGAAAAAAAAAAAAAAGCGCGTACACACACAAAACCGATCCGATCTTCCTGCCATGGCAAGCCTTTGGACTGCCCGTGAGCATACAGACACACACGCATGCCAACCACTTCACGGTTCGCTGAGAACACCCTTTACGGCTACGGAGTGGCTTTCGCCTTCGCCACGCTACACCGCACACCGATATGTAAACTTCAATTTATAATTTATATGTTCTTGCCTATCGTCGTCTTTGTGCAGATCGTTTCGTGGGAAGGTTTATTACATGGGCGAAGTTCTGCGACGACACAGGAGGTTTGTCAGATTTGTCCCAGCTTTGGGTGGTGGTGAGACAGATGAGAGAATAAGAATGAATAAGGCGCAACAAAAAATCGTCGAATCTGACCGGATGACTGCTATGCTCAAGGTTGGTTGAAGAGTTGATGCGCGTTCAGGTGGTCAGGTCGATATCGGCGTTGAATGGTCGGCAAGTCGCGGGACGACCCCCTTTGCAAGCGATGTTAGGTTCCCGTTAGCTGCAAGCAGTGGACGTCTCTTCATGAGACGAGAGCTTGCCAAGAGATGATGAGAAATTTCTCAAAAAAATCTACATCATTAACTGATCACGAAGGTCAGTACAGCAAGTCGTTCTTTTCAGCATCATGTGGAAAGCATTTCAATCAAAACCACCTGCCCATTCACATACATTGTGGAGTTGCGATAAATCAAACCAATTATTCGATATCAGGAGCTACCGTAGCCACCACACTCGTTAAGCCTGCTAGAATATCCTGTGCAGCCATAAAATTCCCATTTTTCTCACCATAAAACTGGAGCACTGCAGTGCTTGCTGCTCCCTCAAGTTGGAATTAATTACCGTGCGAGTCGTATGGATTTCAGTCTAAACGTTTTATTTACACAGGCAAAGCCATTTCTCTTGGATATACTCCATGGCTAAATACACCCTCTCATTAACGATCACCCGTAAGCTATGCAGGCGCTTAATCTCGATCGATCTGCACGGAGATTAAGGTATTATGAGCCTGCCAAGAAATGCTCATTGCCGTGGCTGATGGCATCAAACCCCAGCTGGGTCAACCTTATGTTACCCTTCACACTGCACTGGGTAGCTATAAAAGTTCCACTGCGGAGCTACTACTGTTGCATATACCGAGCGTACCGAGGGTAATTCGCATTGTCGCAAAGAATTCTCATGAAGGGTAGCTACTCTGGAGAGGGGAGCGAAGCGTTTGGTGGGTAATAAAAATAAAATAAGGTGGTAATGGCACCCCATCAATTATTCAAAAATTTTCTCTCTACGCTCCACCGTGGTCCACCGGTGTGTGAGTGTGCCGTGTCCCCAGGGCGAAGAATCCGTTTTTCCGACCCATTCTCTCTTTTGCTGTCCAGTGCTGGAGAGGGTCCATGTTTGCGGCGTACTGGGAACTCCCTATCCGATCGGGTTGCGGCTGGTCGAATGGAGAATCCTTTCGATATCAACATGGATGCCGAAGGCAATTCTGGACCGAACCGAGTCCGCGAAAGAGTCCATTCGCTTGGAATTGGAGGCTGTCCTGGGCATGGTTTCGAGAAGATGCCCGAGGCTCGCACAGAAGCTGGCATTGGAGATGACTACGTCCAGACTTGCAAATACACATGAACACGGGTAACGTGCATGTTGATGGCGGGAAGAACATGGTACCCGTAGCTTTTCTGAGGCAGTATTTTTTGCCTGTTCGTCCAATGTTGCTTCACTCGCCTGTGCATTCGAGGGAGGTGCCTTAGAGTGTCCCGAGTTTGGAGGCTACCCCCGTGGAGGTCGGTCTACGAATGAGAGGGAGTAAAACTGTTCTACCCTTTTTGTTTCCCTGGAGAATTGGGAAGGCGCGTTTCGATACGGTGAAGGTGCCTTTCCTGAAGCTCCTCAACTTCACCCCCAACCAACCAACCAGCTCCAACAGCTTTGGAGCTTGAGAAATCGTTTGCATGAATGGAAACAAAACGGGCATCAGCATAAAACGTCGGCAAAACATTGATCAACATGTTGTTTCCCGTCGGCCGTACATACATGCATCCATCCACATCGGACTGGTTGCATATTTAATGCAACTGTTCACAATGTTCACCAAACCAAGAAGAAGAAGAAGAAGTAGAAGAAGCTGGCTAACAACTTTGTTGCAAGTTCACGTGATAAAAGCTCTTTTTTGCCTTTTAGTTTCCTTATCATAGCGAGCATGCAACACCGATGGGAAACACCCATTTTCTCGCGAAGAATCGATGCGCATGGGCACTAGACTCGGAAGCCCTGGAGCTCTTGCGCCATGGCGTCTCGTAGGTGACAAGGAACTATGATTGATGTTTGAGGTTAGGTGCTCCTGTCAACCTGTGACACTTTTTCACCAGTTTTGCTTCCGCAGGAATGTGTCCTGTGAGAGTTTTGCTTTTTTTTCCTGCCCCATTTCCACTACGTCAAATAGCGCCACAAAGAGCGCCATGTTCGGGTGACGTTTGCGTGTTGGTTCGCTGCTGCTGTTGCAGCACTCGTCGCTGTGTGTCACTGTTGATTGTAATCTTCCGACTCGAAAAAAAACAAGTGTACTCTCCTCAGAACACGTCAAAAGTCTCCGAATAATCCGAACCACCGTACTAACCGAGGGCGTTTCAAGTACGCGGTGCGGTGAAACCACGGAACAGAAAGCCATAGGGTCCTTCCCTTCAGCGTTTCATTCTACCAGTACCTCACGAACTCACGAACTGTTTCAACGGTTTCGTAAAAACCGAACAGTGCAGCAGAGGGAGAGATCTTAAAGGTTGTGTGCGCCGCTTTCGAAATGATAAATTAGTGGCAGGAAGTCGATGCGGGAGGGTTTTGTGCTTTTGTTGTTGTTGTTGCTGTTGCTGCTGCCCTCAAGGACAGGTCGTCGTGGTCGTGTTTGTTGTTGGCGTGACGGACGGAGTTTTGGAATCCTTGATGGACAGGTACCGTCCACCTCCGATGGGTTGGCTGGGTGATTGGGGCGGCGACTTGAGCAATCGTCAGCGAAACAAACGTGCTGGATGGAAAATCTAGAATGACACGACGGCGTTAGTTGGTAAAATATCCCACAAATGGGAACTCTATAAGGTTTGCAGTATTTTGGGTTAGGATTCAAGTGGTTCTTCGGGTCTATCCTACGTCATACGTGAAGTCCATGTAAAATACTATATTTTGAAGTAAATTTCTTCAAAAGGAACTCTAGAATGATGTACACTTTTCGAGATTTTACAAAATCAATGGACTATCCTTCAAATTGAAGCTATTATTAGTAAATTACTAATAAACGCAGTAACTTTGTGTATTTTACAGTTTTTAGGGTAGAACACTAGACAACTCTTTTTATCGTTCAAATGGTCTCCTGTCAAGACTCATACAAAATAGTACTTTGCCCCGTAGACTCTTCATTCTCGTATGGCAACTTAATTAAACCTAGCTTCAAAACCCCCCCAAACTACATCACTACGGAGTCAACCAGGGCACTTCCGAGACAGCACGTCTATCGGATTGCCGACCAGCGTACAGCAACACAAATCCCTACCCTCGCACTCACTCTCACCCTCTTAGTGACGCCGTCAGCTCCACATGGCGCATCTCTCAACACGCCGAGGGCGGAAACATTTCATTAATCGCTGTTTATCAGTTTTAATTTTTATTTATGCTCGCAACACGGTGCACAGAGTGTGCCCGCATCCAGCAACTTGTCACAACAGGGACAGGCGCACCGCTTGGCGCGTCCGTCCACCATCCTCCAGCAATGTGCCTTGCGCCTTGTGTATGTTTTTGGAAAACTGTGTCAGCTGTGCGTTGGCAGTACCGGTTCGTTCGGAAACACAACAAGATCACAACGGTCGGTCGTTCGGCTGGTCGCAACACGGACGATCGTCTTTGATTTAAGCGTAGCCGAGCGAAACATCGAACGCGCTTACCCCACGTTTGTTGGCAGCTTATCCCGAGGATACTACGGACGGTGGAACCCAGGCTGAGCCGTTCAATTGATTTAAATAACTCCCATGGGAGAATGGCAATGCGTCTGGTGCGGTTGAGCCGAATGGATATCATGTTGGTGGCGTGCTCTAATCAGCTTTAATCAGCCGTGATTTACGACGATCTGTGTTTGTGTTCTTTGCGCGTGTGTGTGTGTGTGTGTGTGCCTCGACCGAGTGTTTTTGGAGATTTGTGGCTCGACAAGTGTGTGGAAACCGTGTAAATTCCATCGAGCTGTGATTCTGCTCGAAATAGTACATAAAACCCAATTCCACTCGATTTGCTGATTTGCACACGTTCGAGGTCAATCATCCTTACCGTCGGAATTTGATGGAATGTCCTCGGTAGCGCTCCACCTCAATTGATTGAACCTAACTGATCAATTGCAGTGTCTGCTCCAGCTTTCCTGCATTCAATTTTGGGATAAGCCGATAGTTGCCGCAATTTCTAAATACTGCCATCTAGTGGTGGTTTTCCATACTGTTTGACATAATTTTATCCACACACCCAGGGGGAACTACGAGGACCAAAAACGTTATCGACTACCTCTCCGAGAGCGAGAAATATGTGTGTGTTGTCCGTATCTCATTTAAATAATATTTCAATTAAAATGGAAAATTTATTCTCCCCCCACCCCATTGTGCCACCCCTGTTCCATCAGACGTACACGTACTCCAAATGAGTTCAGGAGCAGCGACGATCCGTTCGTTGCAATACAGTAGGCTGGTGCGATAAGCTTTGCAGTTTTGTTGTATTGTAGTTTCGCCTTGTGGTTTTTTTCTTCTCCTGTCTCTCTATTTCTTCCACGTGCTGTGTGGTAGACGATTTTATCAAACCCGGTAGCAGTCGGTGAAAGAGCTCGTTAAAATGGCATCGACGCGGTGACTCCATCGGTGGCGACGATGGGGTAGAGAATTTGTTGCAAAAATGGAGATGAAAAATAGTGCTCGGCATCGGCTGGGGTGCTTGAAACATGATGAATTTGTATGCCGTCTATCGCATAGGGGCAGAGAAGGAGGGAAAGAGAGATGGTAAGGAGAGAATGATTCTAATGAAGCTATACGGTCAGTGATATTGCGCAATATCAGTGAATTTTTATGATACACCAAGCCCGGCATTGGTAATATTCAAATCGATCTAAGCTGTATCGATGAACGCATCTGCATTTATGATGCAGTACAAGCATTTGTATCATAAATAAATGTTAAAAAAAAAGTTGAAAATGACTCAGTGGAAATTCATATAAATTATGCTCAAATAGTCAGTCCTAAGTGAGCCATAAATACGTTCATTTTGAATGCTGTTCTTCATTCTGAAACATAAATTGTTATGTTGTGCTCATAAAATTACTGAACTTATGATCGAAAGCGAAGTGTTTTTATTTTAATCTACTCTTCCCAACGGTCCAAACGTCTGACGTCTGATTTGTCGATTTTTTCGTATCGTGCGCGACTCACCAGTGCAACATGAACACGCGACACGATATCCGAGCAACATGTTTTACTGCAACATTCGTGTTAGCAAATTTAGCTGCATATTTGATGAATTTACTTTTTGTTGTGATAATTATACTCAATTTACATGAAAAGATTTAAGTTTTTCTTGAGAAAAAATATGTAAAATAATTATTCTAATCCGTTGTTTTTTGTTTGTTTTTATTTCTTGCAGGTTAAGATCTGGTTTCAAAATCGACGATCCAAGTACAAGAAGATGATGAAAGCGGCGCAGGCACCGGGCGTTGGTGGAGGACTTCCATTGGGTGGACCGAACCAGGGAGGTCACAGTCCGTCACAGCATCAGAACATGCATCAAGGTTGGTGAAGATGGTTTTAAATTTGTAGTTTAGAATAGTTCTTAACATTGAGGTCGTTTTCTAGTTAAGGATCAAAGACTAAAGTGAGCTTTAGAACTTTTCAACATCTTCTTGATTAGAGATTTTCAATCAAATGTTTGTTCTCCTTTTTCCCACCATCTCACAGCACCCGGTGGCGGATCGAGCAGTGGTTCGCCCTCGCATTTCCTACCTCCCGGACACAGTCCAACGCCGTCTAGTACCCCCGTCTCGGAACTATCACCTGGTAAGTGTAGTCAAGTTAATCGGCCCTCCCCACCCTCCACAACGGGGTTGGGATTGGGATTGCTTTCGCATTCATTCACCGTACGCCTGAAGACTAATAGCGCTATTCGCTCACTACTGGCCGCATTCCAGGTCTTAGTCCGCCCTCGCAAGCACCCTGGGAGCAGAAACCGCCACCGCATTGGGCCGACCACAAACCACCGCAGATGGCACCGCAAACGAATCACGCACCTCCGCAACCGACCCATGCACCGCAGATGGGTGGCTACGTACCTCAGTACTGGTATCAGCCGGAAACGAACCCGTCGCTGTTAACGTAAGTGGAACTTTTTCGTTTGAACATTTATTTTCTCCGCTTTGGACAGATTGAACTTAAAAGGAGAAAGAATTTTGCACTGTGTTTACAATAAAATAATTAAAATATTGCTTCTTCTTTTCTGTTTTCTCTCTTGTTTTTTCTCTCCAACAGAGTGTGGCCAGCGGTTTAACATAACGAGAATGTAAATTATAATTTTAACCATCCCTAGTGCTTAAGCAACGGTAAGAAATAACTCTCCTAGATAAGTTGGGTGGGCGATATAGGTCGGGCGAACGGGCCTATTACTGCCGGCCAGGAAACCCTTAGAACAATGAAACCCCCGCGGAAGAAACGCAAAAACAAACAAAATCAGGAAGCAGGACACAATTTAAGCATAAAAACATTTAAAAAAGGACAACACACACTCACACACAAAGATGGCAACCGGTCAGATATTAAGCAGGGGTTCCTTTCAAAGACAAAACAGCAAGACATCCACATCCTAAGTTTTAACGCTGGCACGTGATCTGTTCATTTTATACTAACGTTTATGGGAAACGGAACTAGAAAACACAAAAAGCTGCTCCTGGTGCGATTTCCTCCAGAAACAGACGTGTTGTAACTGTCTTCTCTTTCTTTTTTTTTCGTGTAGTAATATATTTGTTTCGAAGCTCGATTCGATTTTGCATCGGATTGGCAAAACGAGCTAAACAAAAACCACGCTTTCGGGGGTTCTGTATATTTGCGGTGTTTTTGTTCCGTTTGATAAATGTTACTTTTAATTAGCGAGATGTGCGACGAATGCTTTTAGCCCAGTGTGTGTGTGTGTGTGCGCGCGCGTGTTTTGTTTTTAAAGTTCGCCAACTAAACCGGGATGGGATCGGGATCAGCTCAGCTCGTCCAACCAGGTCTAACGCGGTACAATCGGAATAGGTTCTGTGCAATATTTCTTAAGCGTGTTTACACAAATGCCACGTATTCTTTAGTATGTACGGGTTGGACTTGTACCGTGCGGCTTGATAATTAGCGGTCAAAATCGATCGAAACGTTGTTTTTCGGGCTGTTTTTCTTTTTGAAAAGTCATCACATTAATTCCATGAGTGTCTGTTACTTAAGAGCTTAATTTAATCTTACTTTCGATTCCAAGCACAATACTGCTGTCAGAAAATCCTCAACTAATTCCACTTTTTTTTTGTCACTAAAGCTGAAAAACCGCCATTTTGAACCCTAAACTACTTAGAACAGAGTGATCAGTAACTATTTTAAAAGTCTCAACAAA
Source organism: Anopheles maculipalpis (assembly GCF_943734695.1). Lineage (NCBI taxonomy): Eukaryota > Metazoa > Arthropoda > Insecta > Diptera > Culicidae > Anopheles > Anopheles maculipalpis. Next base: position 74,467,014 of record NC_064872.1, read on the forward strand.
CAAAACCACACACAGTTCAATGTCGCTGTAAGCATTTTAACGTAGAGCGAAGCTTGCCAACAAGATCGTGCCCTGTAGACATGCGATCTCACACGCCAGCTCTACCTAAATCGTCGTGGTAGTCCACAGACGGTGGCGTAAGTTTTTCTTTTGTCAAATTTTGGAGGAAACGAATTGATCGAGCTGACAGGGCTTTCAGATACGGAAAAAAGCGTGCATACCAAAACGTTGGCAGGCAATTTTAAATGGTAATTTTATTCGGCTAGAAGCAACAACAACAAAAACGGCGAAAGAACTGTCCCAGATTGCCACGTGGATGGATTCGATTCGTTTCGTAAACGCGACAACCAACAAAACAACCAAAACCCGCCAAAACGAGGGATAAGCTTTTATTTCACCACTCACACACACACACGCTCGCACACGTACAGACAGACAAACACAAACATGCTGCGAAAACATGATCCGGAAAAGCTTGCGAACAAGCTCCAACGACGCTTCTGTGCCCTGTGTTTTTTGTTTGTTTGTTTGTTTTATTTTAATTGTTCTTTTTAGCAAGCAATTTTTTTGTACATAGCAGATTTAAACGCATGGCCCTATATAGATGGGGACACCTATACATACAATAATGCTATTGAAACAAAACTATAAGTAAAACAAAACTTATTGACTAACAATTTAGAAGCGATAGAAGCGCTAGAATAATGATATCGGTAGGGTGGCGAAGCGAGAAAAACAAAACACATGAAAGTATTTAATTGAAAATGAAACATTTTAAAACACAGACACACACATACACGGACATAAAAAAAACACAACCCGATACTAGAACTTGATGGTGTAACGATTTAAGGTAGCGATATATAGTGAGTACTGTACTGTACTGCAAAACAGTAAAGAAGGTGAAATAAAATTGAAAAGCAAAACAATGCAAAAAAGTGAAAAAAAAGAAAGGATTTTTTAGAAAGAATAGAAAGAATGCAAATAAAATGAAACAAAGTGTTAAAATCAATGCTGAATTTGTAAAACAAAACAACAATTTTTAAAAATATTCTGAAACAAACAAGTGAAATGTGTTCGGAAAAGCAAGGTGGGAAAAGTAAGTAAAACAACAAACAGTAGCAAAACGCACATACGGTAAACCCAGAACAGAAAGTAAAAGATAACAGAACACACACACACACACACACACACACACACACACACACACACACACACACACACACACACACACACACACACACACACACACACACACACACACACACACACACACACACACACACACACAATTACACAATACAATGAAACAAAAAGAAAGGAGAAAACAAACTGTTTTAATGCTGTGACTGAAGCTAGCACAAGTGTCTAGTTTCAAAGAGGAAGAAATTAAAATAATAAACAAACGAGCAAAAATCGTAACTGAAAAAATCCAAAAAATGAGTTTGTTTTCTCCCGTGCATTACCCTTCATCTCTTACTCTATTTCTCTGTGAAATTCACCCAAACCAACCCTATTCAACTTCGTTTTGCTTCGTTTCACCAATTTTTGGGTTTGTTTTTCGAAACAAGCTGAATGGTGTTGTAATTAAACGAAGCACACATTAGAAAGAGAATCTTGTGGCGGAGCCGTAGCCAAGCAGGCTTCAGTGTGCACATGGGGAACATGTGAGGACGCAGCAGTTTCAGCGCAGTACAGTAAGCATGCAATTAGGCAAACATTTTGTGTATGTATATTGACAAAAATTTAAAAGAAAAACGACAAACAAGCGGTATTAAAGATTATTATGAAAATTGAAATTTGAATGTTTGGTGCATTTTTTCGTACGATTTGGTTTGTGAAAGAAGATTGCTTTTTGTTGGCACTAGTTGGAATGCGAATCTGCATAGTTAAGGTAAGTTTATTTTTGTTTCATTTAAAGCTTTTTCTACAACCAGTGGCAGATTATCCTATGGGCTGCCAGGAGCCTCGCAGACAAGGGATGAAGCCCGAGAGAGAAACTTCACCGATCAGGGGATGAAGGAGCCTCCGGTTATGAGGATGAAGGTGTGTCAGTTGCACCATCCCATTATGATTTTGTAATACGAGTAGTCAATTTCAAAACATTCAAGATATTCCCTTCAAGATGGCCTCTGCAATAGCTCCGTCAGTAGCTGTCCAAGGAGCTCGATAGCCTCGAAATAACCTCTAAAACTCCCACCAGATTTTCAGCGAGCTTGCTTATAAATCCAGATAATCAGTTATTTTATCTCCCTTGAGCCGATCCGATGCTGAACGGGTCGCTGACTATCAGCATTCTGCTGGGTCCCAACTATCGTATCATTCCGACTTTGACTAGTTTCTACCACCGCCAAATAGCTTAGCTAGTCCCACTTGCACACACCGTCAAAGACAGTCCTTAGCCGTTGGGAAATTACGATTGTCCTCCGTTACTTGTACCCGTAGAGGACTACAGGACGTATCAGTGTGCGATACATTGCGCTTTTCGTATGGTGCCAGAGTCCTATGGATTGCGTGCACCTTTAGGATTCGCTACTTACGTTGTTACCCGAAATTACGATCGTGCCAAGGTAACAGAACTCCTCTACCGCCTCGAGATCATCACCGTTAACTGATGTTCAGTTTCTTACACTGGCAAAGCAGGTATTTTGTCTTTGGCACAATGATCCTCAATCCAATTCTGTTGATGAGAAGTAAAGATGCAATCACTTATCAATCTGAATAATAAAAATCTACTAAATGGAACTTTCTTGGGGGGTGCATGGTGGTCTAGTTGATGGCGGCTACAGATTTCAATTAGCAAGGATTGATATCAATTCTCATCCGATTTGACACGTCCGTACGCTGGTTTGACTTGACTGTACAGCTTCACAGGTGAGTATCCACAGCAAGTCAAAAACCCAAAAACTGCATTAACTAGATTAAGCCACAAAGCCAGTGATCATTTATTTAAACACAAGGAACAAAAAATCAAGTGCCTATATGAAAACTGAATGAAGTGTGTACGACTCCCTCAAAGCAAAATGGAAATCGGAATAGCTCCAAAGCAACGAAAGAGAGGACAACTGTACGGAGCTTACTATTGGGATGGAAAAGAAGAAACCACACAAAAAAGCAGCTCACCAAGATGTGCGTGTCCACATGAGCGAAACTATCTTATTCTGTCTCGATCCGTTTCAATGTCGCCGACTTGGTGGTGATGGTGGTTCCCCGATGTCACTGCACTTCTTCTGCCGGCCGGAACCAGCTGGTAGTACGTAGTACAACGCTGGTTGCGTTCGGTAAGGTTGATATTACAATCGCGAATGATCACCCCCACCCGTCCAAACCATCCAATTTTCCTTCCAACCTCCTCAACCGATCACTCAAGCCGATGCCCGTTCCGTCAGCAAATACAAACACGCGACAGGGTGTAATTATGACAGTTTTGCTTCCATGTTTTGATGGTTTCGACAGTACGCCGCGAGGGAGAGGGTTGATCGGTGCAGGGGTGTTTAACGTGTGGTAACGTTTGCTTTATTTTCAGTTTCATTTCACAGTGCGTTTGCTGCTTCTTTTCCACCCTTTTTTTTCCCCCTGCATAGCCCGTACTTCGTTTGGTTTGGGATAATTTTTGTCATTGTGGCTTCGGGTTTGGTCTGAGCGTTTCCCGTACTAACGTGTAGCCTGCCTTGATCGAACTTCCGACAAGGAATAGAGAGAGAGAGAGACAGAGAGGGATAAAATGTCGATTCGTACAGATGTCTTTCGGGTTAACGGGAATTCAATGTTAATAAATGTCATGTACTCTGTAATTATCCCCCTTTCCTGTCAGCCCTTCCCGTATCCCAGTCCGTAGCGTAGCCGTGGCTCCCTTGAGATTTCTGCCTACAACCGAAGCTCCAGCAGAACCGACTGACTGGCAACACCATGTCGGCCATTGTCGGTCGGTTGTGTGCTCTTTGGCGAGCGTTTTGGGCGGCGTATCCTTCTGTTCTTTAGTTTTCTTTTTCGTTTTTCTAGTTTGTGTGTTTCGTCGTTCGATTCGGTTGATGCAGTTGGTGCAGTTTCTGTGGTTGCCCTTCTCTCTGCTGACACACACACACACTGGAAACAGCCGGCCGAGTTTTGTGGTCTTATCGTACGGTTGCATGCTACCGTGTGCTACTATACTCCTCCCTTTGCCATCCTCTATGTGTGTGTGTGTGCGTATCGTCACGGATGGGAAGGAGGAACCCATGCACCCGTGCACCCGGTAGCAGTCACATAAATTGCTCGCAACATACAGTCATGCAGTCACGCAGTCCTAGGGTGGTAGGCAGAAAGAGTAAGGGAAGGTGGAAAAAGAGGGTAGTACATATGCGCCGCATGTCGCCAACCGCATCGAACCGATGCCATCCGCCTTGAAGCTTTAAGAAGCGCTTGCTGGAAAAACGGGAACCCCCGTTCCAAATTTAATCGTAACAAAATGGATGAAAAGAGAAGCAATGGAAAACGAGGACGGAAGAGGGGGGAAATGAAATGAAAAACAAAAAAAAAGTGAGCATCATGATGGCACCCTGCGTTGCGTCGAAGATAAGTACGATAGAAAATCCGGCACACCAAAGGGAAAACTCATTCCCACCTGAATGGAGGCGAAAAGTGTCGTTCGCAAGTTGCGACGACCGGCACATTTCCCACCGAAAGTCGGTTTGCAAATCTTGCCACGCTTGTGTGCTGGGTAACGAGCTTAAACTGTGTGCCGTGCATGAGTGCCAGCGAAAAGAACAGCAGCAGCCCGTTCCGAGTAGAATCGCCCATCGAATCGACGGGTGATGATCGGAAATGTGTATTATTAAAAGATTTCAATGCCTTCAATGGCTCACCATGTGGTCGGTGTGCTAATTTTGTGTGGTCAACGCTTCCAGCCCAGAATGTCACAAGGAGGATTAGGCACGGAGATGGTCTTTTTTTAGATGTTTTCGAGTGTTGGATTAACCGTGTTTGCTTTTTCGTGTGCATGTATGTTTTGGTGGGCTGTTCTGTTGATGGTCGGCTGAAGCTCGGCGGGTGGTCACCTAGGTTGACACGGTAAAAGACAATGGTCCGTGAGAATTAGGTGCGAAAATGAAAATTTTGCTTATGAATAGTGTGGAAGGTAGGACAGATTTGAGCAACTCTGATTATAGAAAGTATATATTTAAACGATTTTTGAAGTATTTACAAATATTTGTTTAAAATTAAATATTTTGAAGTATGAAGAAGAAGTAACTTTTTATAATATGCATATAAAATAAAATTCTACGCGTAAGGGCTTTCATTTGAAAAGAAAAAAAATGTGTTGCTAAGATGTTTAACGATTTTTTTTAATAATTTTGTTTCGTGCCAAAGTTTTACGACGCTTTTCCATATATTTTCCGGTTCGTCCCGTGATGTTTAGAGGGTTTCCAATTTTTCTTGTTGTTTTTGTTTTTCAGAAAAACCTAGAAAATTTGTATAATTTGGTTGTTGTTAGTTATAAAGTTTAAAATTACACCATATTCTATTTTTTGCATTATTTACAAAAAACAACCTGTTTTATTCTTTACAAGCAGCAATGCAACTTGTAAATTAACATTGAATCTACATTTAGCAAGAATTTTCTCGGCTTTCGGTATAAACAACTGAGCAAAATACAATCATTTTATGGCAATTATTTTACACAATTAAAAGCACCGAAACACATCCCGAATATACGTATATAGTGAAAGTTTAAAGTTTAGTTGCAAACAAGCATCTTCTGCGATTCTAAGAACATATTAATGATATTTTAAATGTTTAAAAAATGTTCTAGTTTATTCTTTTCAACATACTAAACGTTTTATCCATCGTTCCCCTGTGAAACTGGACAAAAAGTCAAATAAAAAATATTTCATTACCTGCAAAAAAAATTACAAATTCTGAATTCAAAAGTACAAATTATGAATTCAAAAATCATAGAAAACCCTGTTTTCTAAAAAGTGTTTCGATTCCATTTATAAAAGAAGAGATTTTGGTCCCTAAGGAGTAAGTTGTATGTGGTTTTTAGGAGTCAATTAGCGTCTACTTCATTTTCTTGGGATCAACGACATAAAAGGTCACGGCAGCCATTGAATGGCTTTCTAGACTATCTGATACCTCACAGTTGGACAGTCAGTTATCACTACGGGGGAACGGTCCGGATGGGATTGGAACTCCGGTTCTATCATGTGAAGACCGGCGTCACTCTCATACTGACCTAGTTGGCTATTTTATCAAAGGATGTTTTCGGAAAGCAGTTCAATGATTGGGTGCTAAAGCGAGCATATCGATCAAATCTAAGCAGAAATAGACTATTCCGAGATTTTTAATTCAATGGTACAAAGACATAACCTAGCTGCTTTATTGTTAAGTCATAGAAAGTAGAAAAGAGTCATAACACCAGTGACCGAGAATAGGAAAGGTATAGAAAATACGAGCGGATGATAGTAAGCCTCGACAAAGCCATCACGACATGCACTCTTTACTGTCAATCACCCAACGTTTGTCGGTTCCAAATTAAGAGAAAAAAGCAGATCTACTTGCATTCGCTTTCCAGCTGATTGCTCTCCATTTCTTACCGTCAACAACGTTTGCAAATTAGTTCGATTCGTTTGAAGTTCGCTCCATTCTACCGGCCGGTACCTCCTTTTGGGCTTTCCCGAGCGTTAAGTGGCCGGAAAATTTTAATCTACTTTTTATTACCGTCCGGATCGGAAAACGCCCGCCAAACAGTGACGACATTACGTACAGTGATCACAAACGTGATCACAAAAAAAGAACCGCCCTTGATCGAGACGGTATAGGGAAATGTGGCATTACGTGTGTGTGTGTGTTTTTTAAAGGTTTGCTTTCTGCTCTCTAGCCGCATTGATTCATTCGCGCCTCCTTTTAAGGGACCGCGCAGGCAGCTACGCAGCACGGAAGAATTGATACAAAACTGTTTGCGAAAAAAACAATCCGATGGACACGATCATGCGTGCAGCAATCCTTATTTGAATGTGTTCTGATACCAATCGGTAGTCTAGGAAATAGGTCTAGAATTGAGCTCCGGTTGATGCTGATGTGCCATGGTTTCTTTTGGATTTTACGTAATGCTAGGGCACTCCGGTCCCGAGTGGTGGTATTTAATTTCAAAAAACATCAACCCGACCCTTTTTCTGATACCGATCACCCTCGCCGAGTGTGACCGTTTATGGACTTGGTGCCTGGTGGTGGTGGATTGGGTTTTATTCGTCATTGAATAGGTTTCGAGTTCTCGGTACGTTCCGCCCAGCTCTGCTTACAGTGGGCTGTACTTGGTGTACAAAAGGATTTTTCGTTTCCAAGCGTGTTTCTGTGATTTGGAGAAGTTTTTTACGCCGGGACAGCAGCAATCTTCAGTTACTGGTGGCTGGAATTAGAATAATGTTTTACACGCAAGGTCCGAGGTTCGAATCCCATCAAGTAAGTGGCGCTAGCAAATCTCGCAAACCTTCAAAAAGCTGGCATGATCTAGCAAGTCGTATAGCCAAGAACAAGGAGAATAGTTTCCAGGCATTCCACTGTCACAAGGGTTCTAGTAACTTCAGTTTCGATTTATCATCCTGACATTATGATATTGATTTATATATGATAAACTTATATATTAAGGACTCTCCCAACAAAGATATCTCAAGTTCGTTTTTTGCGAGGAACATTAAAAACTTGGTATCGTCTTCCGAGACCATGTTTCCTACTCCCTTTCCTAAACCTGACTATCTCGATCCCAGCCGGAAGTTCACGTTCCCTGCTGTTCCGTCGGAGTTCCTGGGTGCAGTTTTGCGCAATTTCTCCTCATTACACTCCTTCCACCCGTGGCCTACCCGAAACAAAACCGTCCCGCCCATCTTCTCGCACAAAGAGAGTAACGTTTCATGAAGGTTTTTGTGTGCGTTCGCCTTGTTCCTTGCAATCGAATAATGTACGTTCGTATTCCGTTACATGCCAAAGCGAAGGCCTACAAACAATGGAAGGGACGCTGTAGATAAAAACCAATGCGAAAAAAAAACGCAGGAAACACATTGCGCTTTGTGGGTGTTCAAGATGATGCAGCGCAAAGGCAAGACGAGATGGGTGGGTTGTGCAATTGAGTGATTTAAAAAATAGAAAACAAGGACTTTTGAATCGTGCTGAAGACAATTGGAAAAAAACGGCGCACAAAATATGTCTGAAGGATCTCCCTTGGCTTGGAGGAACGCAGCTTTAGATTGCCTTGTTGCGTCAAGGATGGTTTGCTCAAGGGATAACGGTTGTAACGCAATAATTGTGTGTGAATGAAGTGTTGTGATGAAAGCTAAAAGTAATGCACAAACGTATAATCATGTACTTGATTTGTGAACGATATAAGGAGGCACATCCAGTTTAAGATTAATCCTGACGGGTTGCAGTCATCCTGCATCATCCTGAAAGCAAACGTAATGCTCTTGACACGATTGCTGATTGCTTTCCTTTGCCCGAGACAAAACAATAAATAAACCATTAACGTGTGCACTTTATTAAAGCATACGTCTGATGCAAAAAGCGAAAGTAATCCTATTTAAGGTGGTTCAGCAAAAAGTTCAATTTGCTTCATGAAGATAAATGAAACGTTTGCACTCGGCTGTCAACGTGCGACGGTTGTCAACTGCTCGAAAATAAAATCGTTAGTAGTATGTTTTCGAGTGGATTTGAAATTTGAACTGCCTCAGTAGGTGCGTTAAAATGTTCGTTGTTTCGATCGTGTGAGCTTTTCGATTAAAGGTTTAGACACTTTAATTAAAGGAGCATTGGACTCAGCTTCAATCCGGTGACCATTGCCATCCAGCGCCATTTGAATTTGTGTGTCCTCGTTTATTTCTTTTTGATCCCAATTCTCAAAACGTCCTTTAGAATCGTCTCGTTTCCCAGGTCAAATCTGTCCAACTGGCCCCAACTGGAGCCGGAACATAATCTATGTAGCAAATATGTACACACACACACACACACACGCATCATGCTATTTCGCACGAAGCACGATCCATCAGAAATCAAGCACAACCGACTGGCGACCGTCCCAGTTCCTGAGAGTCTACCAAACCATTGTGCACCATGCGTTGTCCGACCCGTCGCACCGCCAGGATGGCAATAAACATCTATTAAGTTTTATTATTTCTGATCGTATTATATCGTTTAAGAGATTGCTGCTTTGTCTTTCGCTCGCTTTCGGTGAGGTATTGCGGCCACGGCAACGTCTTCGGAATCGGTGTCGCCCTGCTCAATATCCTCGAAGGTCTCTCAAAGGCGCATCCACACTCCGCTGTCCGCTGTGCGTGCAACAGTTCCCTGGCACTAAGTGGCGCGGGAATTTCTTCCTCGCAATTTCACAGCGCTCCAGCTAGGCCAAAGGATCGATGTGCGTTTTCCTTGAATCCGAACGGCGTCAACGTGCTAATTGAATTAATTACCACTCGGGTGTGTGTTGCAGTTTTCGGGACGGCTACACTTTGCGTTTGATGTGAAGATGTAGGGCTCGATGGTGGCGCTAACTGTCAAGCAAAGGTTTTTTTTCTCTTGAATATCTTGTGATGTCCATTTTTTCACATCCATGTGTTCTTCTTGGTAACTTCTCTATCTTCTCTTCGTCCCTCATATAGCTCCTTCTTCCCATGGCAAAGCATATGTTTCTCAACTCTGTACATCGTCTCCTTTGAGTCGATCTAACAATGAAGCTATTAATAGACAAATCACTATAATCACGTGCGCGGATCCGTCACTCGTGGTGTTGCGGGCACACAAACACGCACACACACACACACAGCCACACCAAAAACCCCAGTGAATAATAGCGTCCAAATTACAATTATGCTTTCCGTTGCATTGTCACCGAACGCAAGGCCCTCCAGCAGCACGTGCTATTCTGGAGGGTTGCGATTCCCGCCTTCCATACCGTACGAGGGTGATGAGAATGGCCGAATTAAACAGTGCATTCCAGCGAGCGCTAGGGACAACGTGTGACACAAACAAGCGCGATAGAAAAGAAAGAAAAAAAATCTTTCGATTTGATTCCTTGCGACTGATCCTGACCAACTCACCAATCCTTCAACATTGCTGTGTGCGGCGCGCGCGCTCGGCAACAATACGCTGGTGAGTAATTTGACGGTACTTAGCCGCTTGGTCGATGCGATTATGTCATTTCATGTGCGAGTTTTTCAGAGATGTGGGCTTCGAGAATACGAGGACTACAACAGCAAAAAAAAAAAAAAAAGGAAAAAAAAAACAAGGCGTCAGGGGAACAAACCATCTTGCTGTGATATTTAGCATCGAGGGCTCGAGGAAGCAGGCGGTGAACGACTTCTTAATATAGGGTTTCGGTGCTTTGAGATACCGTAGGGTGTATTACAACCTTTTAACGATCGGTTACAAATTGTGTTACGCTTCATTCATGGAAAGCTTAATTCGAAACAGATGATGTTTGGGTGTTGGATCAGTTAAATCGGTCGGTAAACAGTTTACAAAGGGGGTTGTGATGGTAAAATTGGTAAGAATATTGGAATGTAGAAGCTAGTTTTAGTGTACATATTCTGATTACATTAGGTTCTGATAATTTGATTCAAATTTTGATAATAAGCATATTTTCAGGAGGCTTCTGCATTCATATGGAGGCTCATATCAGGGGCCCATTGGTCACATCCACGCAGTAACCTTGACCGTTTGATCGTATATTTTGGAGACTCATCTTTAGACTCTTATTCATCAGGAAGAATTCTATATCTGATCATAATTCTTCTCAAAGTAGTGTTGGATATATCTCTCTAATCAGCACCGGTATATGATATACTCATAGGTTCATCTGACGATTTCATTCAGAGATCAGTGTCAGAGATTAAAAGTTGGAGACGAAATAGGTGTGTGTCGATTCGGACCACTTCGAAAATGCTTCAGACAATAGTTTCCGTAGCTTACTAGCGATTTGCAGTTGTTGTCTCAACATCTTCTACTTCTCCTTCATCTTGTATAACACTCAGTCTAGACGAAGTTTAAGGTTCAGTTTACGTCAGGTCCTCCAAATTCTGCTCCAGATGTTCTGTATTAATGTTGTCGATTTTTGGTACATTCGCTTACAAAACTCATAGCATTTTTATTTGTAAAATCCAGTTTGTACTAGAGTTGGCGCCTCGTTTGGACTGAATTAAACAGTTTGGTTCGGTTTCTTATATCCTTTATTTCCCTGTTTTTACTCCACTTCTGTCAATTTCAATATATTTCCGACGGTTTCTTGGCATTGGACGGTACCAAACATGAAAACAATCCCTTCCGAACCTGTTTACTGCGTAAACTTAATTGCTCATTGAGGTACATCCATCCTTTCACTGAGCCTCGCTTTATTGAATAAAGTTGTTTCGACCAGCAATTATCACTAGACAAGGGATCCAAACTAAAACAATAAAAAACCAATGGAAAACATATCGCCCCATTAGAGCAAACACTATCTTGTCCCGTGTACTACAACTGGTCTAAATGATGACATTAAGTCATCGTTAAATGATCCACTGATCGCACGATCGCGTTCCAGCGTTAACCGCGTAAGAAATGATAAATGCAACAACCCGGCGACACTCATTACGAACAATGTACGAAACTGGTGGCTCTATTCCGGTGACACGTTTTATGTGACTTGCGTGGCCGAATCAATTACACACACAATGTTGTAGGGATCTCGATCGGTCACATTAGCCGGGAGCCGGGTTGCAAAATCTTGCACTAATAAAAGCTTCTAAGGGTTTTCAGTTGAAGAAAGGGGAATAAAAAAAAACCGCTCACGAACACACACACACACATTCAGTGAACCTGTCCGCGGGACTGCTCGTTCCGGTAGTTTGGGCTCGTTAGCTCTCGTTACCCGGAATCCGGGATCCGGGAAGGCGATTTTTTAGTGCGTGCCGTGGACCAGGGTTTCGGTGCACTTGCACAGCCACGCTGATGATCGTTCGCGCGTACGCACGAACGCTTGATCGGAAACGTATTCATTACTTATGTAGATGAGCATGCTGCGCTTATGTGCACGGTGCATAAGCTGGAATACACTTACAAAACCTGCCCTATGCCAGGTTTTTGTTTTCTTTTGTTTTTTTTTCTGCTGTTGCTGGAGCTAACATCGAATCGAGTGACTTGTGTCTTTGTATCATTTTATTGCCTGCTTGCCAGCTTTTCTTACACGCTATCGACGATCCTTTAACGCCCGTGGATCCTTGCCTTTCCCATTGCCGATTACTTTCCCATTAACGGGTTATGCATCGCAGGAAAATCGTGCATGAATGGACCGAGGAAAGCATGCGCGGCTGGTGCTATTTTGTGCGCAGTACGGTGTGGAGCGTTCTAGTGATCGCGCAGTTTTTTGTTGCATTTTGATTTTCCATCGTAACTGCATCGTGATGATCGTTGGGGCGAATGTTGATGATGAAGATGATGGTGGCGCCGGCCTGTAATGAACGAAGGGCACCGCAGCGAGACGTCCTCTGAACAGAGCAGAAGGCCGAATGGTGCGTCACTTGGTGTGTGAATTCTAGAGCTTACATTAGCATATGCTGGGAGGCTTCCGAACGATGCCAAGATGGGCCAACACGATCGAGGCACAAGACGGTGTAAGAACAATTGCAGATGTTATTCTGAACGATGCTTTGCGTCACAACATTTTTTTTTTTTGTTAAAGTATTCTTACAAAAAATTTTATCAAAAATTGTAAACCTTGTATCAGGTATTTATGTTTTTATTTTTTCCCCTTACAAATTCAACAAAAATCGTATAAAGAACGATCTGAAAAGTAATAATATATACCATGTTTCTTATTCTCGCTCCTCCAAAAGTCCTCCCAATCACAAAAAAGCAGCAAATGCAAAAGCCCACACCTGGTTTTCCCAGCACTGCCAGGTCATCATTATATGGTAATGCCAGAACCAATATGCAAGTAAGACTGATCACAGCAATTATTATCCAGCAGAAAGCAACAGTAAAAAGAAAGTAAGACATAACGTTATCAAACGGATGATTGTTCCTTTTGCCTCGTGTGATGTTAAGCGGAAGCGTAATGAGAGGTCTTACTTTCAATTTGATGCCTTTTTAAATGAATACATTTTTGAAGGGTTTACCAACAACAACAAAAATCCCTCCGAGAAGCGGATCGTCACTAAGTCAACTTCAAATCTAATCTACCGCACTATCGCATCGGCAAGAAGCAAAAGAAGTGATATCGGTCATGCTTCGCTAAACAAAACTCTCGCACAGAAGAGGAAGAATGAATTAAGCTCAATTGGATTCAATCACGCATTGGAATCACTTTATGCTCTTAATCACAGCACGAAGTACTCCTGAAGCTGCTGGTTTCGCAGGCCACTGCCAAGTAGCGCATCTCACCGCTAGAGAAGAACGCTGGTGCCGTGACCAGGAGTCATGACAGTTGGTGTCATGTTTTGTATGGATTTTGTTTTCGCGAATTGCATTGATTTGCCATTCATCTCAAGGTTGTGACAGTTGCAAAACCGCAGCTCTCTGTGTCGTTTTGTTTGTGTGGGAAAATTTGCTCTCTCGTCTGCGTCTAGACATTTTCCTGCCAGAATGTAGGACCGTAAACATATGTCAACATCCCAAAATCCGATTATTATGCTGAATCGCACAGCATGATTCGGTTTCGGTGTTACCGCTGTTTATTGTTGTGATGTTATTTTGACACAGCCAGCACATTCGTCGCGTTACCATGGAAACGGACAGACAAGAGAAAAAGGTATTCACATGGAAATAGGGCGAACCACGCGATACCACGGGATACCGGTGAGTGCTCTTCAATTGATACACCGCAGCGCGCAGAGACGTCAATGGACGGCAGATCTCTTTGCGTTTCTCCGTAAGTTCCATAGATGACGGACTGATGATCTGCTTTGTGTGCATCATCGCGATAAATAGCTGCCACGGCTGAAGCAGAAAGCCTTCACGACCGACCCTTGAGCAACTGTGGGCGACATTCAAATGTGTTGTTGTCCACAGCCCAAAACAGCGCCCTTTTTCTTCTATTTTTATCATGTTTGTTATGGTACTGCAGATGATGATGATGATGATGATGATGCTGCTGCTGCTCCTGCTGCTAGGTCCCCTACTTCCGGGACGCTTACCATCCCTCGGATTCGTCTAGGAATATTGGTGGCAATTGGTGCGTAAAATACTCTCCCTTCCAACCGCGAACACCACCAAACCGGGCGAAGCTCCGATGAATGGGCGGATTAGAGTGTTTTTCGAGCCTCACTGGAAAAGATGAAAAGATTATAATGCTCTCCGAGTGTCTGCCTGTGTGTTTTGTTGTTGTTCCGTATTCAAGCTTATTTTTGACTGCTGTTGAGTTCTGCGTTCTACGCCAACTTCAGACGATGTTTGCTACTGTTTCCGGCTTTTCCAGCGGTTGGCCAATCGAAGGTATGCCAGTATCCTGGAAGGAGACCCCTATTTTACTTCGGCGACCCTGTATCATTTGTACCTTTGACAATGTGGCGTTTTCATGCAGTCCGATTTGTTTGTTTTTATAGCGCACAGTTTGACAATGAGCCTGTCAAGGGCTTTGTACGGGGAATGGTGAAAAAAGGCATTTAAGCTTGTTGAGAGATTACGATGTTGTGGGAATGGGTGATACGTCTGCGAGCAGGGCTAGCTTTTGAGTTATGGGTGACACGATCCGGTGATATGGGTGAATTAGCTGGTCAATTTGCTTGTCCGATATGTTAGCTGGTTGGCTTTTTAGAGGAAAGTGGAGAAAGATCTATAATAAGAGTGTCAAAGAGAAACATCGGAATAAGAGGGAGCCAGATAGAAGGAATAAAGAAGACATGTTGAAATTTTTACTGGCTGCTCATAAATTGTCAAAATATTTAAAATTGTCAAATTTTGTTAAAATAAAGGAAAAATTAAAGATGTGTTTAACAATGATAAAAAAATGTTTTTAGAATTTAGAAAGTTGTGAAAAATAATCAAAGTTTTGCATCTGTAGACGTAAAGCTAATAAAAGTCTTCTTCTTTACCTATTCTTTTTTTTAATTCATAAAGGACGGCCAGGCCGTATTGCCTACAATAACTCAAAAGTAAGATACTCCTTTCATCTTTGCTGGGAGACATTTCCTTCTCTGAGCCGTGAAATGGCACCATATCCCGGGTGTGCTCGGTTACTTATTGATTATTTTGTTTGTCAGAAAAAAACTGCTTAGCCCTCTCGATAGTCTGAAACAATTAAAACACATTTTCTAGATTATTATACGCACATTACAGGAGATCACAATGGCAATAACACTGGTGGGTGTTGTTGAACAAATGCATAACATTGCTACGACTGACGAACTCAGACGAGGCTTGAAAACGTCAAAAAGAGCATTAAATTTAGAGCCTCACACGCGGAACTGGGTCACGGGAGCCATAAGAAATCTTCGGTTTGTAAATTTCTCTTGTGAGGATGTACCAGTTGGTGTGGTTGAATTGTTCAAACAGGTAGTAAAATCCTGCAAGATTGTGACTCAGTTGATAAGCCGCTTGTCGAGAATATCGGAGTGGAGAATGGGTGACTTCTATAAGAGACCATCTGACGCTTATCAGGACACAAAGTAAGGTAAGTACGAGTAAACTAGTTGGAAAAAAGATCAACGATACGTTGCAGTTTAATGATCATTGCACGTACATTCCATATAGCTCAAGCTTAAAAATCAAAATTTTCTTATTTAATTTTTAACTCTAGTGATTCATCAAATAAAATAAAACGATTAATATAATATATAATCCATTTTGTTGTATGACTTTTCCAAAAATCTAAAATAGCTCTACACCGTATTATTTACATCAAAGCTTCATTAAAATCCTTTATTCGAGCCAAGAAATATCTTTTAGCAATTTTGCATTTTTATTGAAAATTTATAAAATTTTGGTATAAAAAAATTACAATAGAAAGCATGCTTTTAATATATTTCAACACAGCACCATCAATCCTTTATTCATCACAGTTTCTTTGTGCATCCTCGGATCCTTTCCAGCGGATAGCGTCCTCTAGTGCCGACTAGCAGAATTATTATATTTCCCAAAGGCATTGCAGCAATGCTGAATATATTTAAAAAGGGGGACAAATAAATCATAATTATAATTATTATGTCAAGAATTAAAAATTTTGATGCCTAGTTAAAAAAAAACATGGATTCTATCTGCTTAATCTATTTAATTACTCTGTCTTTATCCAAGCGATGGAAAATTAAACCAATTTCAAAAAAGCGCCACCGTTTGGGTGTTTATCGGGAATTCCTTTAGGACACAAATAGGTAAAGAACAAGAAGAATTTATTTTGTAGCAACAAAAGTGTCAATCTTCATCGAATTTTTGGAATAAAAAAAAAACGCAGTTCAATCCAAACGATTATGATTGGCAATTAAAAACAATCGAACTCGGATCGAAGGCATCCGGGATTTCAAATATGCAATTCCGATCCTGAAACCTGGTGGCAAAGGCACGGGATTCCTTCCGTGCTGCTTTGTTTGTGTCCCACCCTTGTCCCGCCTGTCCGTTCGCATCCCTTTTCCACCTAGACAGACATCGTCAAAGTTTTTGTACCGTGTGATTAGGCATCATTAAACCGTATTATCTGTTTTATTTCGCCATGTTGCTGCTGATGATTGTTTCGATCATGTTTTTCTGTGTTTTCGGCTCTCAACATCCACCTTGTTTCGTTCTCGTTCCCTGCTTGCGAAGTGTGTGTGTGTGTCTCAAGCAGAAGTTTGGCGTCACATGCATTTTCGGGTTGTTGCCGTGTTGCCTGCCCTTTCCGTGGCTGACCTTCACCCTGTGTGTCTCTTTCTTGCTGCGGATTTTTTTTTTCGGCGTATGATCGTGCTGTTGCATCAAAACACGGCCACAGCTTAATGGAATGAATCCTCCAATGCCGCTAGAGCAGACCGGAAAATGGGCCTGCACTCTAGTGTTCGTCAACCGCAGCGAACACTCATCAGGACGAAAGCGCATTGACGGACGGCCGGGTCATTCGCCGTCTTCCAAACGTCCCGATCCTTCATCCGTCCAAATTACTCACCCATTACGGTCTCACTCACTTAAGGAGCAAAACCTCGAGCGTCCCCGAAACCCGCTTTGCCCACCTTTGGCCTGTTTCGACCACGTTAGTGATGGATCTGGTGGTGGCTTTTTGTTTTCTTTTGGTTTTGATCGGTGCCGCATTTCCGATTTTATTTCCCTCCTTCGGCCGCGCTTGTGTGTGAGATCCGGGGGAAAAGTCACCTAATGATGATGGACGGTGGTCCTCCACCTGAAGGTTCCCCGGAGCCGGAGGTCGGTTGGCT
This sequence comes from Anopheles maculipalpis, assembly GCF_943734695.1. NCBI lineage: Eukaryota > Metazoa > Arthropoda > Insecta > Diptera > Culicidae > Anopheles > Anopheles maculipalpis. The sequence continues at coordinate 74,484,350 of NC_064872.1, forward strand.
GACCGGCCCAGCCGGATAAAGGCGCGGGAATTTTGCTCAACTTTCATTAATGGATCGACCTTCGTGGTGATGGTGGTGTTGCCCCTTGAAAAGGCCGGCTGAGGAGGAAAAGTGGTCGGCGGCCGGCGTCTCCTGCCGGTCGGAATCATTCTAATTTTTATGAATGACCCATCCGATGTCGTGGCGCTTGCAGCACACGCAGCAAGTCACCTTTCTTCTAGCGGCAAAACAGAAACCGAAAACGGACCAACGTTTCTCTTTTGGGCGGCGAAACAACCTATTCCTGTGGACCTGTAATTTGGATGTCATGTTTTGAGATGACGCGTTTTTTTTTTTTAGTTCGGGGTGTTTTCCCTTTTTTGGTTAGTTTTTGTTTGTCTCGTACCTAGCGTACCTGGCTGGCTGTGTTTTCCATTCGACAGTACGCTCTTGGTTGCGATCGTGACAGCAAGAGAACATTTCCTAACGTTATTATCACCAAGGAAGCCATTCTTCGGACGCAACACACCATTCGCGGCGGAGAGGCGTTGGTAAGGGTTTGATGCAAGCATGATCGTTTGGACTCTGGGCAGGAAGATAAGCAAATGTTAAGCCTCCATCGCTTTAACGTTTTGCTGCAAACATCGCAAACGGGTGGCAGCAAACAGCAATGATTGATGAAGCTGACGTTAGGATTGATCATTCCGGGCTCGATGCAGCTTTTACCATTACCCAGGGCGTGCACCACTCCAAGGCACGGGCCGAGGTGATTATTCATATTTCGACCACGGAAAAGTGTGTAATTGCAATTCCAACCGTCAATGGCCTGGCGACAATGTTTTACTAGTAACCGGAAACCTGCTCCGACCAGCGAGACCATGGCGAGCGATAGTGTGAAGAAGTAGACTTGCTTTTAATTGGACCATAATTAGCAGCCGTGTGTTCAGGTTTGTGTTTCTGTGGTCAAAACAAATACGTCACAGGCTGTGGACCATTGGCGGGATTGTTGAGGGCAATTGTATGTAGGCAAAACGGAAGGCGAACATTTAAGTTGGCACGATTGGTGCAATCAATTGGTGTTTTTTAAGCTTTGGAATAATCCGAAAAGGATTTAAAATATTTTAAAGTTTACAGATCGAATTATCGATCGATTAGCGAATAATTCGCTAATGTATTGCAGTTTCAAAATTCAAGTGGCGTGTATCTGCTTTACTCATTCTTAGAGAGTAAAATTTCCTACAAAGGTTTCGCTAAAGAAGGCAGCAAAAAATATGTTGGACCAAGACCAAGCCTTAGCTTAGCCACCCCGTATGAATCATTCCTTATTTTAACATAAAATTTTCAATTCGCGGACGCAGCTCCAAGTCGATTGAGATTATGAAGGAGAAATCAATAAAAGCATTGAAGACAATCGCTTCAAACGAATAAAAACATTATTTTGAAGACAGAGAACCAGAACAACACAGGAACCTCAAGTCGAAGGACTCATTACGGCCTAAAAGTTTATAAATATTGCTACATTTTACAATGAAACCCTTTTAACGAAAACGAACAGCAAAAGTGGTAATTATTCACATCTACAGCGAAAATAACATCCAAAATTTCAGCATGTACAAGATGACTTACGTGTATTACGTCTAATTCGGCTCATTTTGTAATCGATATATTATTAGATTTTTAAAGCAATATTTTGTTACTTCCTATACAAAAAATTATGGTATCTCAGCGAGAAAACTTAAAAAAATCTACTATGAATTTATAGTAATGAAAATCAACAAATTAACATAAAAATGTTACATTCTCTGCTTGAATCTGTCAGTCTTTTCACCGCATACAATAGCCAAAAAGTTCATTCAATTCACCGTTCTAAAATCAATACCCCAACGAAACGGTGCGAAATTCATTTCCCAAATTAAAGTCATCCTTTTAGCGACTTTATCGTGCAAATGTCCCATTTCGAGGTTTCGCTGCCAGGACAACGCTCCTAACTGCCACGCCCTTCAGCGAAAAAAAAAAAAAGAGCCACCCTTTTTGGCACTTGATTCACATTCTCCGGGACCACAGCGCCAGTCATCGGTCGTCCTGGTGAGACAGGAGTTGGAGAAAGCTTTCCCCATGCTGATGGCTTGTGTGTGTGTGTGTATGTGTATTCGAAGCGATTGTATCAGTTTTCCAAGCAAGCGCCAACAGAGACGCGAAAAATCAACTATTCGCTCGAGCATGAGTCAGCGAGCATTCTCATGGCAGCATTCTGTCACGATGGCAGATGGGGAAAATTGTAAAAAAGCAACTCAAAGCAAATGCGCTCAACAGCAGAAGAAGCGTTGCAGTATGACTGGTATGACGCCACCAACAAGATGGCCATACTCATTTCGTCCGTGTTTGGCCATCGGAGTCGGAGGACTCATGTTTATTCATGTCGGTTTGTTCGTTTGCCAACGCTAAAAGGACATACGGGGGATTGGGCACGAATGGGTACATTGAAGCCTGTTTTATTTACCTTCTTGCTTGTACTCGTTGTGCAAAGTTGGCAGTCAAGGCAGCAAAGGAAGTGAACGAGTGAAAACATTCGCCGTAAGGGAAGAATTTTCTTTATTTTCTAAACCGGCCTCTTTCATGCACTTGCTGGACGATGGAGCAAAATGTAAAAGCGCCGGTTCCCCGATTTTTTATGAACGCGTTAGCGGTGCCTGCGCTGTTCGTGCTCCGTCCGTTTTTGTTCCCAGTGCGCCATTTTGAATGCGAAAATCAGCTCAACAAGGAGGTTTTGCTCCTCTTAAAGACAAACCGAAGCGATTGTGTGGCAGCGCATCTAGAGAATACGCTTGCTGGATGTTGGGAGTGCAAAATTGAACTTAATTGGATTCTGGTTCTAATCAAAATCGATCCGTTAGCATCATGTTCGCGATTAATTTGAAACGCTTGTTTTTTTTTTCGTTTTTTCCCCATTCAGACTACTTTTACTACGATGAAGACGACAATTCACTTTTCGTTCATTCATCGTTTGCGTCCCGGAAAGCCGGGGGGGGGGACGGGGCTGACGAACGCCTAATTACATCGGTCGATTAATGTCGATCATGCGAAGCGAGGTTGGAAGCGACCTTCGTCATTTTCGCAGACAGCAAACCAGACGGAGATTGTTGCACCGTCTGGAGGCAGTGGTTTGTCGGTGGATTCGTGATGTTGCTTTCTTGCAGAAGTTTTCTTATGTTATTGATGGTTAAGAATCTTTTCTTCCTTCAGTTTTGGTAAGTGTGAGACATAAAATTGTGAAAGCGATTTTTGGAGTATTTTATTTTAGCAACGGAAATAATTTTGAATTTTTAGCATTCTTTTATTATGATTTTTAATATTAATTTAAAACTCTACGAGGCCATGAGCTCTTTTGGGATCCCGGCCTTATCAGGCTTGGAATGGATGGAAAACTCTCAGGGTCCTCTTTGCTGCCACCAAAGACCTGCGTCAGGGAGATGGGATCGCCTGTCTCCTTTTCAACTTGGCGCTAGTGAGGGTCATCCGTGACTCGGAGGTGGAGACTTCGGGAACCATCTTCTATAAGTCAACCCAGATCCTGGTATACGCTGATGATATAGATATCATTGATCTGCGGCTTTCCCAGGTAGCAGAGACCTACCAAAGGATCGAGTAGGCGGCAGAAAAACCTCGAGTTGCAGATTATCGAGGCAAAGATCAAATTGATGGTGGCACCATGAGCGGCCCTACGAAGAAATCCGGAACTACGGGGGGTGATGTACGGATAGGTGATTGCAAATTTGAAGTCGTCCAAAACTTCACCTATCTCGGGTCAAAAGTCAGCACCGAAAACAGCATAGAGACGGAGTTGCGCGCTAGGATGCTGGCGGGCAGTCGGTCATTCTACAGCCTGAGGAAACATCTCTCCTCAAAAACCTGTCATGACGGTCGAAGCTGGGACTGTTTCGTACCTTTATAGTTCCAGTACTCACATACTCCTCTGAGACCAGGACCCTGTCAGAAAGAGACAAAGTCCTTTTAAACGCGTTCGAGAGGAAGATGCTCAGAAGGATCGTTGGCCCCGGAAGGACAATGGAGGAGCCACTACAACGACGAGCTGTACGAACTGTATGACGACCTCACCGTCGTGCAACGAATTAGGCTCGGCAGGTTTCCATGGGCTGACCATTGAGCCGGGAGGATGGTGTGGAATCATCCGCCATCAAGACCCGGATAACGGATTGGCGGACGACGGCGTTAGCGGTTCCGGATTCTGCTGCGACAGGCCAAGGCCACAAAGCGGCTGTAGCGCCTGATAAGTAAGTAAGTAAGTAATTTAAATTTAGCAATACAAGTTCAATAAGTTTCCATAAGTTTAATTATATTTGAAGAGCAATACGGGCTGGCCATCCTTCATGAATAAAACAATATATTTTTAAAGTTTGTTAAAATCAATTGTTCTGAGTAAGTGAAAATTATTTTAAAATCACTTATATTTTTCAAACAAACAATACAGTCCTATCTTAGAACCTGCGTATTATTTTTAATCGCCGTGTATCTTTTAATGACTTTTAAAGGTGTTCCTCGCAATGAGTAAACACGGACAGAAACAATCAACCAGTACCTGTAACATGCTAGAGCGAAACCATTTTTGTACCGAAAGGGTCATCATTATTTATTGACTCAATGCACCACCAACAGCAAAGGCTATCCTGAAATTAAAAAGCAAAACAAAGCATAAATATTTAATTTCGTTGAAAGGGCGCGCAAAAGTCAGCAAATCGTATCGAATTTTCGCAAAGCTTTAATCTCTCAACGGACGGGGAAAAATAGCACCACTACACTCTCGTCAGCTGGAGTTATAAATGTGCTATTAACCATATAAGAATGAGTTCTTCGTACAGCTTCGTTCCAACGCAACGTGAGGAGTAAATATGTTTCTTCTGCTTACACAATCTTCAACACAAATAAATGGAGCTTATCCACAGCAGAAAGAAATTAAATAAAAGCGTAAAGAAACCTATCCACTTTAACACATGAAATGATTGAGAATAAAAAAAACCTCTTCACACTCGCGCTGCATTTTTCCCGAGCCGACGATAAGCAAATTTAATTCAATTCCCCAATGCTCACGCACCACCGGGCTTAATAATCTTTTAAGCTTACCCGTAAGTATAATAATTAATACGCTATTACGGAATTGAAACACGGTTCTCCCTCCGGGTGCCATTCGCGAGTGGATGGAGCAGTTTGCCGGGGGTGGAACGGGATGTAGAAACGGATCCATTTGAAACTGGTGGGGAAAACATTTGCGTTCGCCTTGGCTTGCGCTTCTGTGACGGTGCGTTCTGCGTGTAAATATAGTGTTTTTCCTTGTTGTTATTTTTCTCTCTCTCCTGTTCCGTGTGGTTCACGCTTTTTCCTTACTCATCTCGGCATTAAAACACCCCCCCTCCCCCTTTTAGCGCCCTGCGGATATCATTCGGGAGGCGAAACTTGCGTCCACCATAAGCCACCATGCGTCTCCATCTTCCCAATGTGCGGTAAAGTGTTGCGTGTTGATCGTGCGCGTATGCTATCCGTGTCCTATCTTGCCCGTGATGAGTGAATAATAAAATGGTTGTAATGCATTACCAGAGCCACCAGCCCAAGTTGTCATAAAATTTGCACCGAGCTCGAGCAATATATGGAGAATGAACTTTATTCCCTTGAACATGGAAAATCGATCTGTCTGTGGTTTGGTGGTGCATCGTCGTATCGCATGTGTCGATCCGTTGTGGCGCAAGGTGCGGTATGAGCTGATACTAGGACCAGCGGACGGCAAGTAAGGCAAACGGTATAAAAAACCCCCCTCCCGATGAAAGGAGCCTTAGGAGCCTCTCGGTGGACGAGTTAAACTGGATTTCCAACTTTGTAAGCGCGCAATGGAAATAAAATTTCCATATAAATGGGCACAAATTATAGATCAGCGTGCAAGCGTGCGGCCACAAAACGCATACAGGCACAGGTTTGCAACATTCATACATACCTTGAAGGGATAGATCGTCTCGCCCGCGCCTCTTTTGGCGAGTCTCGCATGTTGAGCGGGTTCGTTTTTTTTTTATATTGCGATTTGCACAAACGACTTTCTCCCTTGGCGTTGGGATTTGGCCTGCGATTAAGCAAGACCTTCATGAGCTACGTCTTATGGAGGATTAAATCGCTGTGTGTGTGTCGAAGGCGTGTACATTAGCGGATGAACTGAATGCAAAAATGAAGACGCACACAACGGTCGTCTGGGGGGAGTTGTTTCAGGAAAATTATCGTTGAATTTGTTGAGCATGCTTCTTGGATGTTTGCTTGGAGGGTTGAAGGATCACAAAAGAAGCATAGCTGTTCTATTTGGCTCTTTCGTATTAAAAGGGTATAAAATTTTTTTTCAAAAACGTCCTTCAAATCTAAAACACGTATTTATGACACTTTTTTAGGTAAGGTCACTGAATCGCCACATTTAGCCCTCGCAATGTGCACTGTCCGGCGCGCAATGATTTGGTGTAATCGATCGCACGCGTTCCCACATGGCCCCATCATAATGAGGTTTTAATTGAGTTAAATTCTCCAGCGTATTTGTAAGCGCGAACATATGGTTGAACGGAGTATTCGGTTGATAAACTCATTTAAACGCACTCAATAATGGCGGAATAATATTCAAATGATAAACGTACTTATGATTTAAGCGGTTGTTATTTTATTCGCATTTTGCCATTGACCAGGTGTGACCTTTTTGGGCACATTATTTCTATTCACAGCACAAAGGGTCTCGGTTCTAAAAATAGCTGAATGGCACTGAATTTGAATGTAGAAATTTTAACTTTTTTTTAATAATAATTGCGGGTATCGCTGTGCTTTGGAGAAGATTCATTTTATGCTCTGCTCAATGCTGTATTTTTGGTGACTCGGTCACTGAAGGTTAATCAGTGAAGGTTTTCATGCGACAATATGGTGGTGGACGTGATTATGGGGCCAGTTTTCACAGGACAGGCTCGGGGTTCATATCCCATCCGGACCGTTCATTCGTAGTGAGGACAACCTATAGAATTATATGATATTATCAGACCAGATAACGAATCCTGGCTGGAATTGCTCCTCATACATATACTAACTATAAAGAAACGACTATAATTTAATCAAGGAAACCAGCAAATGGCAGGAAAACTCTTCTCGAAGTATTTGTACCCGAGATCTTTGATGTGCTTTTTGTCTTAGCTTTTTTTTAACTTGTATATAGATTTTTATCTGTAATGTTAATATTCCTTCTTAATTATTATAAAATATTTCCTTTACTGAGATTAAAAAAAAGTTTTTGAGGACTTTGTATAATTAAAAGTGCAGTTTAATATTATTTTAATAAATTAAAAAATTAAAAGATACGAAATAATCTTTTTTTACTTTTCCATAAAACATTGAAAATTCGAATTATTACCCTTACAAAACTGGAACCATTGAACCTCTTTAAAAAGGGAAATTTAAAATAAAGCACACATGCATCCACGGGCATGAAATCGAATGGTGCGACCTTCTACACCCTTTGCATTGCTTTCGGTTTTGCAATTTGGTGGCCCAAGCGCCATATTTAATAATACGGCTCCACTGTTCGCACTGTGCCGGGCGGGGACGCTCCCATGCAGTTGGAGGTTTTGCTGTCTGTTGCGCCCCATCCAAGCGTCAGAGGAGTGTCTTGCTTTATTTTATGTTTATGCAATGCATGTGCTGACCTTTTATGCAATTTTTTTACCGTTGACATGTGGCATTTGTTGTATAAAACTGTACCAAATTGGTTATAAAGTTTAAAATTGTTTTAAAAAAATATTCCATCCAACGATAAGCGATAAAGAAACGAGCACAGAAGAAGCGGCATTCGAAATTGAAACAAAGAGATACTTCAAAGGCACAATCAACCAGGGAACATCTTCATTGGCAGCCAATGGGTGTTCGTTTCGCAGCCCAACAGTATGCGAGATGCACTCAGAACGCACGTAACATTGATGTGAAAGATATGATAACTTGCAAAGCCATAAAGCCTAAAGAACCCCATCAAAACGAAACTCGGACCCGCGTGTGTAAGCTCACAACACACACGCACACAAACAGTGGTGGAAGCACTATGGTGGATGTACCGGGAGGATTCAGATGCAAGATAAAACGCACCCCTCCTGCAGCGCCCTATCCCACCTTTGGCACGGATAAGCCTTCGATGTTCGCGAGATCGGTTGCACTTTGGAAGCGCGCCCAACAAATGGCGTCGACACACACGCACACACTGTATGCACTGTTGTGTGTGCCACCTCCGGGGGTCGCCTTGTAACCGTGCAACGGGCGAACGTGGGGAATGTGAGAGACACACACAAAAAAAAAGACGGAAACGTACGCCGTTTTTTGAAATATGGCCCCATAAACTGGGCAAGCATGCAAAGAGCGAAGCGATAAACAAAAACACAACAACGAAACACGAATGCAACCCCCAACTTTTGAGACTGTCTTGGATGGTAGCGGGTTTTTGTGTTTTGCGCCAATCCACGGTATGGCGGATACACGTACCCGATCGTGTGTTTCGTTTGCCAAGGGCTCTGCATCATAACTGCACCTCGGTAGGCCGAGGTAGGAAAGACTTTAGAAATGATAAAGACAAGATCACCGCTCACGGAAACACCCTCGGGAGTTGGAGTGCTGCTTTTGTGCTGTGTACCCATCGAAAAATGGAAGATTGTGAAGTTCTTAACCTTTTTTTTGTTGCTGGTTTGGTGTGCTTCGCCTGCTGTCTCATAAGTCAAAACCTCTATGTCCACCATATGCGCTCACGAACGCTTTCTCGGGAGTGTTCGGGATGGGGTGTGGAATTTTTTGTTATTTTTGCTGTGGCGGTAAGGTTTTGGGCAACTCATAAAAATGGCTGTTCGGCGTGGGCAAAATGGCAAAGATCATAATTTAGTGAAGAGCACTGCATCGATCGTTCAAACCAAAGGGTGTTCCCAGCAGTTACTTTGAAGAAGATTTTGCTGCTTTTGAGAATCTTAATAGTATTCCTTTATAGGTCGCAAGGGCCAATAAATTGTAAAAGTAAACGGAAATAAAAGAATGTGTTGTTCTAAAGATGACGGATACAAAAGTTTATTAGAAATTACACAAATCAATTATGATACTTAAACAATAAAAGTCAAGTTATTTCAGTTAAATCTGACAACGTAAAGCCAAATTATCAATAAGGTCTGTGGTGAATTATCTCGTTCATATTCGGTTGTATGACTATTGTGGGGTGTTGTGATCCCATCCAAACCTGTCAAGACTGGATTAAATTGGAGGCAGTGACGGATCAAGCACCATCGGGACACCTCTGTCTACGACAGAGAAGACCTAAATGCGACGCTAAATGCGTAATGTTTTCATGGTCAAACAGCTACTTATAGAAATATCCACCTTTGCCGGGGCCTCAAACATCGGTTTAAACCCTGCTTAGAGGACATTTTTACAGTGAAAAATGAATGCTGCTGCCCCGTCACCGGATTACCCGTGCCAATATAAAAACCGCCTTTGACAAAGACAACACAATAGATTGCGATCGAATGCATTTGGTCTCCAGTTTTCATTCGATGCTCTGTCGATTGTGCACAACGAGGAAGCTCTGGTGGTTTCGAATACCATTCAGGACTCCAAAAGGTGATCCACATCGTGGAGTCCGTCACCACAACCTCATACTTTTGGCTAGGCCAGAGCTATACGCTGTAGATATTTACACCCTGGCCTAGAGAGGTTATAATCAACCAAAGTCGCAGATACACTTGCGGTAGGACTAAGAAAAGAAATAGTTCGAGGTCGTCCGTCTTCCACAAGACACGAGAAGTTGCCGTGGAAAACGAAGGACTTCTTTGACGTCTGTCCTTGGCATGCAAACTAGCGAGATCCTGAACGCCTTATCGAACATTGAGCCAAGCCAAGCCATGGCTGTAAAAATGTATATAAAATTTTATACTTATACCCTATAATAATACGATAAAAGTGAAGTTTTATTCATTCTGCTGTATTCATTGTATTCAAGCTCCAGTCAATAGACAAATAAAAAATTCTCACTCCGAAATCATTTGCTTTGCTACCAACAAAACGCGATACCTATGCGCTATGTCAACAAAAACGATCCACTATGACTATGTGCCTCTTGCTTTACGCCATTTTCCTGTATCTTCATCCCAGCACGAAATCAAATAAAATGCTCCACCGAGAATCGAACGACCGTGGTACGTTACGCATTTGCAAAGACATTCATCGCCGGGTTTTTCGCTACGGGCCATCGCTGTTCAGGTGTCCTGGTGCGTGTTTGATTAATGCTATTGTACTAAATCAACAGATTATGCTACGCCAAGCGATACGGCACGTCTCCGGTTGGCCTCCTCCTCCCATTCTCTTTTCTCGTACCGCGCCAGTATTTTTGGGCTCAAACCGTTGGCTTTTGACGCCTGTGATATCCTGCGAAAAAGCCAAGTGGTAGAGTTGGAGTGCTGTGCCCACACATACGCACAGTTTGGTGATTGTGAGGCGGCCCAGTGTCACGTTGCAGCAACTCCGGGAGGAAAATATTCGGTAGGCGTTTCCTTCGATTGTCCTTGTTCTGCGCCGGTTACCATTGGGAACGCATTTTGTCCGCCCTGTGCTCGTTAGTCAACGCTTGACGATTTGCCCTCCCGCTTCCACCCCTTCTCTCCCATTCGTATTTTATTTTTGCATTCGTTGCGCCACGTGTACTCGGGCTCACGTTGGGAGAAAATCCGACATTCGACTCTTACTTGGCAGTGGAGTGAAGAAAAAAAAACCCAACCATTCACACAAGTGAAAGATGTAGAAGGACGGTTGGCAGAAGGATGAGCTAATAATGATTGTGTCCCGGAGATTATGTTCCCCCAGCACAAGCACTACGATTGTGTGCATGTGTCCGGGTGTCACTATTTCCGTCGACGACGACGACGAAGCCCTTTACAATCAAGCCGGACGCGGCACCGCAGGATATGGTGTTTGATTTTGAATCGGCCACAAATTGAAGGAATATTTGCTTTTGCTTATTTTTGCCCTCATTCCCCTTTTGTCGGGTACCATCAGCCCCTTGACTCCATCCCACGATAAAGCTACCCGAACGCATGTGGGCCATTTGAGCCGTTGCGAGCTAATGTGCTGTGCATGCTGAGTATGCCAACGGGATACGCCGGCGTCTAGAACGCGTATGTTGCTGCTGTTTGTGTATTCTTTGCCCTCATCTCGAGGCTTGTTTTTGGGGCTATAAATTCAAATACACACACACACAGACACACACGCTCGGGATGGGGTGCCGTAGTCAAAGCAACCGCCAGTGCCATAATATGGCACAATTTGTAATGCATACATATTCATTTTGCTGCGGTGCTTTCGGTGCTTGCCGGCACCAAACCTTGAAACCTTTCGGAGGAATTGGAAAATGGTCAGGAGCAATCATTGGTTAAGATTTGACCATTATACAATTTACATTTGTAATCGGACCTTTGCTTCAAGGAGATTAGGAGGACGATAATCTCCAGGAGGGATTGATGTTTTGGGCACACGTACCCAATTTGGATGGCGATTATTATTGGCCTTGAACAGCTTGGGGTCATTTTGATGGAAGGATGAATTAGAAGAAATTGGAATTTGGTTTATCAAAATGGTTGAACTGAGCGAAAGGTACAATTGTGGCCAGAACGCAGCATTAGAGTAGTCCCCATCTATTCTGAAAGTATTTTCGAAGAAATGATTTTGATGATTTGATTCTAAAATCATTTTGTGACGTCTTTATCACAGCCATTTGCTCTTTGACGCTTATAAACTGACCTTTTTATAGTGTTTGATCTGTAAAACTAGAGCCAGTAGAAACAATTCTTACAGGTCTGGTCTGGCTGATGCACCACGAGGCCTCCTCTTGGGAGTCTTGTGACTCCTTGGGCGTCGGAATCTCTAGCACCTGTTGTTCGAAGTACGTTTGCCATACGTTTGACGATTTCGGAGATCAACATTCAACACTGTCTCAGTTATGTTCTTCATCTTCCCAGTTTATCGGTTGGCTCTAAGACATGGTGGCCTTAAAATAGCTTATGTTGACTTATTCAAATCACATTTGAATCTAAGCGATCACACTACATGCGCGCCCTATTCAGCTACGTAGAGACAGCCGAGTTTTAACATGAATTCTCTTTACTCTAATATGGACTACTCCGAGCCTAACTCCATGAGGTTTTCAGTATTTGTCAAAAATAGTAGCATTTCAGATGTTTATATCGTCAACTTCTTGAACTCCAGCATTGAGAGCACTTAAAATTCTTTCTCTATAGCGAGGCGAAAGTCTGCCTCCAGATCATCAAATCTCTTAAGCTTCAACAGAATATTCACCAATGATTCTTCTCCCACTTGAACGCATTTGTAGAATCGCCGGGATTTTCCATACAAATTTCCTACAGCCATGTGCAGGAAAATGATTGGAAATGCACCATAAAATCACCAAGTTCTTTGAGGTGTACCACACTTCTCAACTCTCATACACACGCACACGCATACAATTGGCCAACTCCGTCTACGCGTCTGCACTACAAAGATCCAGAAGAGCTCCATCTTCCGTTCTGTTCTTCGTCGAGTTTGAGCGCGGGCGCACTCTCCATCAACATCTTTTTCCAGCAATTACCACCGAAAAAAAAAGTTCCTGTACTGTCTTCCCTCTCCCTTCCGGACTCTCCCATTCCTTCCTTTTGCCCCTCGTTTGCCCCATTCATCACCATCACCAGCATTCCGGAAGCGCACTTAAAACCCATTAGCCCGTAATCAAATGTGTAAATTACTTCTTTTCCCGTGTACTTTTTCTGCGCTCCGGCGTTGCTCCCGAGATTTTCCGTTTTCCGTGCGCTTCCGTTCGATTTGGACACCTCTCCCCACCCCGGGGGAGGGCCCGAAAGAAGGGGTGGATGTTGTGGTATTGGCCACCATCCTTTGCCTCCTCCACCTCCAAAGGGGGGAGCAACGAAAATGGGTCCGAGCATCACTTTTATCCTGCAACCGAGGCGGGGCGTTGCTGGCGGCGTTGAAGATATTTCCATTTCCGGCTGGCAACTAAGACGACACCGAAGACGGCTAGAGGGATGTCCTTGCCAGTGTGGTTTTGTTCTTCTCCAGAAGTTGGCTTGACTTTGTTCGTTAGCTTCCTTTAGTGGGACGCATTTTCTCACACCAGCTTGGCCGATTCGACGGCAAGGCGTGAAGGTGCACACGGGCCAATCTGGTATGAAAGCGTTCGTTCGCGCCGGTGAAGCTACCGGGAATGGTTTGGCAGCTGGGAAGCGGCAGAGTGCGAGAGCTGGCGGTGGTAATGCAACTCGAAACGACTCAACCTAACCAAGACTCCGGTCTGGGAATGATCGGATGTGGGGGAGTTGTTTCCTGGGCTGACAAGTTTTCCGATATCTGATTAAAGATTTTCCACTTCGATGGTGAACAAAAGGTGACAAAAACGCAAACCGTTTTTGTGAGGGTGAGTAAACAGCTTGGGTGGAAAACGCGCTTTAAAATATGTTTAAAGACTTTGGTGAGTTTTGAGACATTTTCCATGGGTTTCTTTAGAACGTTGTGATCAGGTATTTCATACTTTTTCATTTTTCAAATATAAATTTATTTACATAATGTAATGTACAATTTTTTCCCCATTGCTTGAATTACCTTTTTCCACATCGCTCCGTGTTTTTCCTTGTAATTTCATCGCAACAAATCCCGCGCATAGCTTTACATTGTAAGCTATAATCAGCGTGTATCGATGTTCGGCTTCGCTGCTTAAATAAAGTTGCTCCGTACATTTGGTGCCACGGGAAACCCACCACTTACGGAAGGAGCCCGGGTGCAATCCAAGTGCCGCAACGTGCAGAAACCCCGGATGGGAACAACAGCAATCGTACATGTAACCTTCACCGTCGAACTGTCGAACAACGATGACAATAAAAGAAAAATAAGCCAACGGAACACACCAAGAACGTCCACATTCTCGACCATCGCTTTTCCCTCCCCATTTTCGCCCCCAATTCCCCCTTCCTCCATCTTCCACTCTCTCGTACTCTTCGGAAAGCGCATCGAACAAATGAATGGTTCAAGTGCCACTGACCAATTCGTATGACAATGCCGCCCCAAACGTTGTGGTGCCACGGTGCCGCTGCACACAACTGCAGCTGCACAGCGAAAAATGCAACGGGGAGAGCATGGCACACACGCAGCGGAATAGCATCGCGAGCAAGAGTAACAAAAACTGGCAACCACACAAAACTGGCTTATAATCCTCGCTCGTCCTCACTTTGCTGGGAGTGATGGTGCACTGTTTGGTGGTTGGATGCCATCAAGGGAATGAAAATCTTTGTGTTCCTATGGAATTTCTGGAACACGTTGTACATCATGTGCTTCAACAGAAACTGTTCAAAAAAGTAAATAATGTTGAGATACAGTGAAGCAAATTTATGCAAGTGATCACATGTATAAAGCACTTTAGTTGGAGCTTTAAAACAATTTTAAGTTAAACACAATTTAAATAAATATTAAGAACAGACTTTGTTGCTAAAAATTAGCCTCCTTGTTTAAACTGGTGAACTAGACATCAAAACACCGATAAAAGACCTTTGTAACAAAGATTAAATGTATCTTGAGCCATGACTTATATATTTAAATTTAAACAAAAGATTTTTCTTCCTTCGATATGCTTTGCTTGATGTGTTTCTTTCATTAGAAATATTTAAAAAAGAAACAATTATATGCTTAGGGTCTAAAGGCCGCGGGCCATGAGAGACTTCAAAATAAAACATTTCAGGTTCTCGTGAGTGTTAATAAAATCACCGCAGACTTAATCACATATATTTTTTGAGGCCTTTACTACAATGGCATTTTCGAAATTATTTATAACTAGCAGAACTAAACGTATTTATAAATAGTTTTTTGAGCCTGGCAGAAAGGCCTAACTTTGGGGAAGAACTTAAATACAAGTTGCAATTGTTTCATTAAATGTTCACAAAAATGAGAGCTAGATTTCTACTGAAAGCTTGCTTTATTTTTATTTTCAACACAAAACATCAATCTATTCACTGGAATGGATAACTGACGCCAAGAAAGGCCCATTGCTTTGAGTTGAGCAGAACGATAGAAAATTGTCATCGCTGTCAGCCGATGCTTGTTCAATCGCTTCCAGCTTCCAACAAATGAACGAAGAGCAAAACAAAAAAAAAAAAAAACGGTTCGAAATAAAAGCAAAGAAATCACCATCACAACGGGAACACAGCATCCACACTGGCCCGTCGAACGGATACGCTTCTGTCAGCGCTTTCGTCAATCTCACGCCTCGGCGGAAAAGACCGCCCGACCCAGCGCACGCCCTTCGGTATGCAGATCCCGGTGCTCGCGCGTTTGTTTTGTCCCCCTCCAACCCCCATCAAACGTACCCCTTGTCACCAACCGTCTACGAACGGACCGAAAATTCCAAAGAGGTCCATGGTTGCGGTCCCTTCACTCGCGTCAGTTTCGCATGTGCGCTCGTACGATCAAAAGTTCTCTTTTGACATCGTTGGCTTGACGCTGTGTGCATCGCTTGTCGCTGCACATTTTCCACTGCCCGCTGTCACTGCTGCCGGCCAAGGCAGATTGATTGCTGAATCGTCAAAAGCAAGTGGCTTTTCGCGGTGTAGTCGCCAGTTTGCCATGCAGCCCGCTGTACCAACGGGGCGGTCTGCTTTGAACTGCCGGACTGGATGCTGCGGTCAGGCACACCCGCAAGAAAACGCCCGTTAGCAAAAGGACTGTGGCTGGACTGTGTCGCGTAATTCGCGCACCGAGAGTCGCGAGCCCACGCGAACCGCCCGGCAATGCGGCATTCCTTTGGCAGTGCATGGTTTTTCCTCGTTCGGTGCGCCCGCTTTGATGCGGTGATCGTGTATGTGTGTAAATGGGTGCTTTTTTTTTCGAGGGTGTGGAGGTGAAGAGAGAACGAGCGATGCTCACTGGGCAGTTGATTTGCAGTTTCACTTGCAAATATCTTGACGAGTGGCATTTTCCTACCGATGCACCTTGCAAAACTAGTGCGATGATGATCCACCGAGGCCTAGAAGAGAGATGTGTCCTTTGTGCGTGAGCCGCTCTATCGCGAACATCGTAGATTATGGTCATTGGAGAATGGTCGGTCCGCGGATGAACTCCGGCTAAACGAAACGAATCACAAAAAAAAAAAAGAAACGGAAATTCAATTGCATCGTGCAAAAAGAATTTGCACCAGAGAAGTGCATCGTTTGCCGGAGCTATTTTGACAGCGCTTTGCAATTGTAGTTGCAGCAGCAGCGGCAACTGATACGGCTACTTAACGAATCGTACCACTTCGCGGAACTCGGAACGCTGCATCCTGGATAAGCCCATTTTAGGGGGCATGTCTTTTTCGCGTCCTTCTGTATCAGGGGTTTTTTTTTCTCGTTTTCTTGCTTGCACTGCTGCTTGCTGGGGTATTACCATGTCAAATTGTCCGTTTTTGCATTTAAAGATGGGCTCGTGATCCGGCACACAAACGCACGATCCACCACCGCACGCAAAGCGGGATTGGGCAGATCGTGTTTGACATTCATCGGTTTGCTTGGTAAACTGGATTTGACAAAGTGTTGACATGGTGTGACGATGGTACTGGAAGCGATTCGGTAGTGATACAGGGAGAATAACTGTCGCTGATCGAAGAAGATTTTTGCGAGAAATTTGGTAAGGAGAAAGCTGGATTTTGATTCTGATAATATTATAATGATAGCCCTACAGTTTATTGTTTTGCACTTCAGAAGTTTGACGGTTCCATCTATGTTCTGAAGCATCCGTACGTAGGAAAATGTCCAAAAAAAGTCACTGCCAAAATGCCATGATGAGATGTACATTAACCTAAATATTGTGAGAATTTAAATTGCCATATGACAGGAGTAACTCAGTAGCTCCTGCAGATGCAGCACGTAAAGTCTAAAAATCCATTCAAGGGGAAAGAGCTTTTTAGATATGATCAAATGTAGTTGGAGTTATGATCTCAATGTGATCGCAAGAAACGTCAGAACTAAAGCTGTCCAAAAAATAGAGCTGCACATCACAAGATTCCTTACAAGAAGAAGAGATTAATGGCCATCTTGTTCCTTATCGTTGGAAGCTCTAGCCTAGAACTGTTGCCTGAAATTGAAAATATTTGTCTCAACTTATCCTACAACTAGTATAAGTCTTTAGCATCCAACATTTAACTCATATCAAATGTACGCTTTTAGCAATATGGTTTGATCGGTTTCCATGAGTAAGCTTTTCAAACTAAACTTATCAGCAAATTAGAACTCCCATCTTCCTGCCTCATCATTCAACCTGCAAAACGGCAAGATAAACCCACCCCATTCACATCCGGACCATGGAGATGGCAACAGTAATTAAAAACAAATTTACTCGCTAATGGGTTTCAAATCCACCCATAACGCTACCAACTCTAAAAGCGTCAACCATTTCGGCCTACCGATACGGTCTAAAAATTCGTTTAATCGGTTTATGTTTCGAAAACCGATTCAAAACGCACCACAAACCACAATCGCATTTTTATTGATCCATCTGAATGTTTCGTCCGATCTGCATGAGGGACACCATTTACACCAGACACCTGTGCGAGGGTCGTGATTCGCTGAGTGTTCTTGCTTTCGGGGGACAAAATAATGATGGTAGAGCTGCTATCAAGCTGCAGTTTAATGGACCTGGATAGAAAAACGTTCAATAATATTCATATTAAACTGCTCGATACAGGATTTAGGTGTAGGTTAAGTTAGGTTCCAGGCTGTGAAGACTCTGATACGATCATGTCAGGAGCAACCGAAAGCAATTTGAACCACTTGCTCGAAACTGTCATATTAATGCGTAAAAAGGAAGAAATCCCCTGTCAATCGCAGGCATTGGAATCGTCCTGTCTGACCTGGATCATAATAACATTGGGATTCTCTGTTTGTCAGTAGGTCATAGTAACAGCGCAATTAACCTCTGGACATTCCACATGGCGATCATCCACCAAAGAAATTATGATCGACGTTTTTTAAGTCTCTCTTTCCTAACGCACCCAGGGATGGCGCCTAATATCTATGGTGATAGATTCTAGTTCTAGGGATCTTCCACCGCAACCCACACGACCCATACGTAATCCCTAAGAGGAAAAGGTGTGTTCCGGTCAATGTCTAGGGCACCAGTTCGTACAAGTATTCCGTAATCGGGTTCCGGACGGCACGGTTACGTGGCGAAATCAGATGATAATCGTAGTTATATAATTATTATAATGATGCGTCTACAAATTTGACCCGGTACCTCCCGAAGTCGGAAGTAATTTGGAAGGCAACTGATCATTATCCGGACTTTTGTTTTGTAGACTGTGGTCTGGAGTGCGTGCGTGTGTGTGTGTGGGTCTTTTTTGTTGTGTTTGGTTGGATTATTCTCTTCTTTCTTGCAGTTCCCCAAAAAAAAAGTGTGGATTGATATTTACAACTGCTTGGTGTTGGAGTATTTCTCTGTTCTACAGTCTTCTGGATGTTGACTTGTTCTTTGAGTTTCTTCTTGCAATCAGTTTTCTTTTTTTTTCTCTCCTGCTCTTCTATCGTTGTTTATTTGTTCACCAACATTGCCGACCGTGTGTCCTTCGCGCGTTTTCGACCACAAAAATGACACACGATTAGCAAGCGGACAGCGGCTTTACTCCTCAACCAGGAGGACCCATACCGACCACCTAAACCATTTTTTTATTCCATTTCCACCTTCTCGTTCAACTCCATTAGGCTTGAAGTTCGCCACGTCCCTTCCCATGCTGTGTTGGCGGTTCTTTTTTTAATGCATCCGCACCACCCGAGCCCCGTTCCGATCAAGAATGTCATTAAGCAGGAATGCCGCCGTTGGAGCGCGAACCTACGGAACTCCCAGTTCCGGTCCGAGATTTATCAACCTAGTCCTGGTAGGCGTCCAATAGGGCTTCCTTTGCTGTTTCTCCGTGGTTGGAACGCCGTTCCGGTACACATCAATCAAACGAGTTGAATAATTTACCAAAACCATAAATCTTACACCAGCGTCCAGCGGGTCCACAATGCACCGCATGTGGCGCCAAATGTTTGTGGAAACACAAAAAAAAAAATGCACCGATGCCGATGTGCAACAGCCCGACGTGAATGACCGACCGGAGACCGCGCTCTGGGACCGGATGGACGCGATGCCGATACCGCTTTTGTCTTTTCCATTGTTCCCGCACCCGAAAGGGGGCGTGGGCGGGAAAACAAAACTGTCGCTGGGCCTGGGAATCATGGTCGTTTGAGCAGGTTGAGAAATGGATTCAAATAAAATTAATTTATTGAAATCTCGCGAGACACTTCCAAGCTGGGCGGCGAGCTAGCCGTGCATGGGCAGTGGTGGTTGTTGGGTTTTCATGTGTAGCGGGAGCTTCTTTTAAGCCGTGCCGTGGTTTCTGTGTTGGAATTGAAACGGTGGGAAGAAGTAGCGGTTGTTGGAGGTTATTTTTTGTGCCGTTTACCTTTTTAGAGTATTTGTTTTGTTAATTCGAAAGAAAAGCCTATGGGAAAAGCAAAGAAAGTTTACTGTTAAAAATACAAGAGGTGCGTCCGAGAAGAAAAGTTTGTTACAGGAATTCGCATAATGGAAACGTTGTATATTTTGTGTAAAGAGTATAAGGGTGCAGATTTTTATTTGGGCTGCATTAAGACTGTCAAGATGCTGGAAAAGATTCTAACAATTTAAATATTTAAGATCGTATTCGTCTTTAAATTTTTCTTGTACAATTTTAGTCTAATAACATTACAACTCGAGCTCCTTGAGACCTATAGGTGTTATCCTAATATTGTAGATTGTTTCACTCACAGTTAACCCCTGTCGTTCATCAATAGCAAGTACTTTCCACCATTAGGTTGTTCGGTGTCATGTTAATGATATCACAAGAACAGGTGACCATAAATTCTCACCTTTGATCAACTTGTATGCCTTACCTTCAGCACTTCCTTATGATATGACCATGTCATCAAGCATTTTTCAAAAAAATTCTATCAGCATAACTTCACAGATTATAGTTTTTCTTGTTTTTTAGGCCCACCTCTTCTCGGATAAGCTTCAGCATTGGTTTTTACATCTGAAGATGAAGGATTCACAGTAGTATATCAGAAGCTGAAAGAGATTCCAGCATGTTGGAGCTCGATGTTGGATTGAAAATGGCAAAAGTAGTATAGTTCTACGCTTGGACCTAATTTATCACTTGCTAACTCTTCCTTTGCCTTATCCGATTGCGTATCCAGGTGCCGTTTCTTGGGCCAAAAAGCAATAGAAGATTGTCGCTTGTTCGCCCAATCGTCATTCTTAGCAGCTCACCTCCATTGCGTGGCATGCGCCTGTTTAACTCATCGTATATTCTGTTCAATTTTCACATATTTTTGTCATCCTATCTACCCATCGTTCCTTTCCTGCTCCTTAGCAGCGTTCAGTTAGGTTAGACTTTAAGCCTAGATATTAAGCCTATATATTTATTTGTGTATTAAATATAGTTTTTATAGCCAACAGAAAACTTATGAAGATAATTAATTAATTTAATATTAATGTAATAATCGGCTGACTATGCCTATGTATCCTTGTATGATCCTTTTATACGAGCCCTTTCGGCTTTTAATGATTTTTCCATCCCTGTATTTCTATTCAGCTCCCGTTTGCGAATTTCCTCTTCCATCTCTAATTATTAGGCTAAGACTTACACTTAATACACTTAATAATCTTTATAAATCGTATAAATCCCACCAACCAAACCCCATTCAATTCCCTCTCATCATCGCCACCAACGCGTGCAAATATAATCGTTAAACACACCCCATTGAAAATCGTTTCCAAACAAAGTCCCAGCAAGAAGCGTTCCCCGGTTTACACCTTCCCAGGCCCGCGCGCGCGTAACAAAGTTATTAATGCAAAATAATCGAAATGCTTCACATAGTTCACGATTTCGCGGCCATCGATCTGCAGCATCCGCCGATCCGTCAGCATCCCCATGAACGGATGCCACTTGCCCTGGGAGGATGGAAAATTGTCCAATCCAATCGAAACCGACTGCGGAACATATCAAAGCCGAGTTTGTCGTTTACTTTTTTTTTTGTGCCGTTTTCGATCGAACCGGTTCTACGGTTGGTGACATTTGATTTCAGGCGCTGTATTTTTGTGTTTTTTTTTTGTAGTTTCATGCTCTCTTATGCAAGTTGCACACGGTTGTTGTGTTGCGTTTTGGGGTTCTGGATGCGGCGAAAAAGGCTTACGAAAATGTGGAGAGTTTTCGGTGCGCGCGAGGGAATTTGTCGAACCGATGCAACAAGAATCGACCGAAATACGTACAGAATTTGGTGCTTCCAAGCTTGATACATTGCGCTGGACTTGGCAATAGGACAATGACCTGCTCGACTGTTCGCGAGAGTACTTTGTACTTTAAAAAGGATTTTTTTTGGTGAAAACATAAAACGGTTATTATTTAATTTCAATAAGCAATTAAAGAATCTTCTCTCGTTTGACAACATTTGACAGCCAAACGTAATCAACTTTTCTGCTTGCTATTTGTCTCAGTCTCCACGGCCAATCCACTTCCTGTGCGCTGGTTTTTCTTACACGATTTTGTTAATGAAACCGTACAAATGTATGGAAAGATGGCTAACACGAAGCGGCATGTACAAATGGGAATCCAACACAAGCAATAACTAATGCACATTCGTCCACTCGCCCAAAACGATTCTGACACTGTGGAACAACGGCAAAAGAGCAAAGAGTTTGGATTTAAAATTCATAATCCCATGGACTTGGCGGTGTCCAGATTCGGAAGGTTTTGTCAGTGAGGAATCCAACCTTCCTCGTACGTGTGAGCATTCGTTATTCCGCTGCACCAGGACGTCTGGTTTAAGGCCGGGACCGATTAGCTGCACGAAATCCCTTCCGGAAGGCAAATGGCGGATTCGTCGTCTTTGGCGTCGTCGGCTTAGGAGATGGTATAATTTGATGTTTGATGTGTCTGTATTTTTTTCTTTCTTCTGGATTTCTCGCATTCGTGTCTTTGTTTGACGAGCAAAAGTATTCTGAGGTTGAATAGCGCTGGAAAGAAATAAAGCAACCGGGCAACACACTGGCTCAGTAATCCCTTCTACCGAAAGCTTTTCGTGTGTTGCGTGAGTTTTTAAAGTAGTTACTGTTTGGCTGATCGTTGTTTTGTGTTATAAAACCAAAAAAAAAATAAGTTTTTTTGCTACCCGGTTTCTTTGTGAACTTGCCGTTTTGTGAGTTCTGAAAGCAAACATCCAACAAAACTTGTTAATACTGACATTATAACATGGCACTTGTGTGTGCGTTCGATTGAAGTTATTCGAACCTCTGTCTGATTGCCTCTGTTAAACATGATACAAATGATCTAGATAAGTATCACAGGAGCAATCTTGTTCTTGTCTTTTTTGTACCTATAAGGATTATTTATATTTTTTGAAAATATGTAACAGTCAATATTACTACCTATCTTATAGCTTTGCTTAAAAAGTAAAAATTTTAATATGGATTTAAAAAACATATTATACCAAAACTGATTGGAAATTGAATTACACATGAAGCAGATCATATCATAGGATTAATTGTAAGTAAGTCTACGCCTATTGGGCTATCGATGAAGTCTATGTCGTGGAAAATCTGTAAGTTGCCGTACGAAACTGATTTCATTTCAAGCATTTAATTATTTTTTCTTGGCTTAATCACCGCTTAGGTCATTTCAGCTATCAAATGGTTTACTAGGTTTGTTGATACTCCGCAGTTGGGTAGTCAGTCCTCACTGCGGATCTGTACAGATCTGTAGTTAATAGAATCTGAAGGACTTTGGGCCTGAAGAAGTTGTATTGCTCACTGGTCAGATCAATGCTTTTCCAGTGTTGTTGAGTTGTCTGGTCGTCCACTGCTAGATCTCCATCGAACCCAACTTTAACCAAGTTCGCTGATCGCAAATTCGTTGCTGAGTCTAGATATGAGGTGCCCAGGTATTGGCCTGCGTTTCTGCTATTAGATATTCATCGAAAAAGAGAATATCAGAATATCTAATGACCACCTAATTATTGCCAAATATTTGAACCAATGTCATGAAATACCTGATGCATTACGAAGCAATAGAATAGGAAACAATTAGTTTAATGATATATTCTTCATATTTTACTGGCCTTTTTACTAAACTTAAACCATATCTTCTTTAAAAACAAGTAGCCTTACACTTCCGAAAGCTTATCATTTCCTTACAAAACGATACATTGTGAAGCTGTTGCAAGAAAAAAAACTAGCTTTAACACAATTTAAACTATTTTCCGATAAACTCTAGCAGCCAGGAGCGATCTGTCTGAAAATGTACACCTTCGTTGTTTTGTTCCATACGAGAAGAATCTTTCAGCTCAAACAACAGACGCCGGAGGGTGGAGAGTTTGGATGGTGCAGCAGTGCGCCAACACCGATTCTCAAGCGCGCTCGACAAAGCGCTCGACGGCGGAAACCGGAGAATGTAAAGAAGTCTCCGGGTCCGTGGGAGCTCCGTGAGCGGAAAACTCTTGCGTTTGGGGTGGAAACAATGCTCGCCTTTTTTGCTGTTGCTGTTGTTGTTGGTTTGCTTCATCCCCCCCCCCCTCTCAGTTACATTCCATTTGCCATTACTTTCCCCCCTTCCCCGTTGTTCCATCACCACATTCCACCGGGCCAGCTTCTTCCACCCGTTGTTTCCATGGGTCGTACCACAAGTTGGATCTTCTAGCTGCCGGATGAATTTTCAATCCCGCGCAGCATTTATTGTGGCGCGTTTTTCATTACATTTTTTCTCTCTCTCTGTGTGTATGTGTATATAGTCAGGTCTAGGGAATTACAGCTAAACGGATGGAAGACGGTGAAGGTGCAGAAAATTCGAATAGGAAGTAAACGGTGAATAGAATGAATCGGATGAAAATGTTCACCAAAACGCACACAAAATAGAAACAGTGCGCGAAAGAACACAACAGTAACAGGCAGCAGCAGCACAAAAACAAAACCGGAAACGTCTTCCACGGTACGGCCACAGCCACTCGACCAACTGCGCCGCTCTCCAAAAAAAAATATTAAGTGGTTTATTGTTCTATTACGTCTTCAGAACGGCAACGCATGGTGCCATCGGGCTAGCGCTGGGATGGGATGGCGCCGCCAGGCGGGGAGGGAGGTGATGAGGCCTACGTTTTTTTTTATGGCACCGAAATCTCCTACAACACTTCACATCTATTGTTCAAATAATTTGCCCCCCCCAAAAAAGGAGAAAGAAGGCGGGTAAGGGTTTTTCCACGACCAGGACGAAGCGCTCTAGAAAGAGGTTCCGTTTTCCCTCCCGTGCAGAAGTACTTGCGCTTTCGGTAGGAAATGACGATCCAGACGTCACCCTTGTGCGTGTGATGTTTTGATTGATTTTTGGCAAAAAGAAGGGTCTTTACAGCAAAACGCAACAATTGAGGCTTATAAGTAGTGGACACTTGATTGATTTATTGGCAAATGGCTTGATTGCCAGTGTGTGTTTGTGGTGTTGATTTTTTTCTCGGCATTTATGGCGTCAAGAGGGTATTAATCGATTTCGTGGTTCGTTATTATAATGCAAGAATGTGTTTATTAAAGGAATCAATGTCAATTATGGAAATTAACTTAAGTGATAGTTTAACTAAACAACAGCATTTAATGGATCGAGGAATTATCACAGGAAGGTGTAATTTTTAAGTTATTTTAATTTAAAATTTTGAATATTTTTTTTGCGATGTGTTGAGATAAAGTTTGTTACTTTATTTTAAGGCTTTTTAATTTAGTAATAAGGGATTTATGGGCCCGGTTGTGTAGGCAACAACGGCGCCGGTCTTCAAACGGCAGGACCGGGGTTCAAATCCCATCCGGACCGTCCCCCCGTAGTGAGGACTGACTAACCAACTACGTGGTATCGGCAAGTCTAGTAAGCCATTCGATGGCCGACGTGATCTTAGAGGTCGTCAAGCCAAGAAGAAGAAGTGCTTTATGAATTGAAAAGATTTATTTTGTGGCACTTGTGTTCACACTTGCTTAATAAATAATTATCTTTGTTATTGTTAATCCAATTTTTTTAAACTTAGCCGTCCAAGAATACGTTTTGTTTATCTACTTAAGAAAAGTTACAGAAAACTAACATAAGTTGTTGAATAAAATAAGACAAATTTGGTATTCCTAATTATTCTTCAAAAATCATGCTGACAAATTGACAAATAAATAAGAAATTTTCCTGAACTGAATTGTAATTGAAACTGTTTGAAATACAATTAAATAATCGATCAATCGTTTGTTCCATGGGTTGGGACTCTAATTAACATTATAAATTATGATATTGCTCTAACCCATTTTTATGGTGAGGTCTCGAACCATAAAAAAATCTCAAAAAACAATTTAAAATATTAAATGAAACGTATTAAATTTTTGCATTTATTGTTGTAAAATTTCAGTTGTTTCAAAATTACCCTTTGGGTCCCAATTTTAGATTTAATTTTTCATTATTTTTCCATTCTTTTATTAGTTTCATCTATGTATTGGCAATGTGCTCTGTTATATCCATGGAATTTGTTTTGATTTTTGATACTTTAATAAGGCTTTTACTCTCTATTTGCGGGATTCAGTATATTTTGAGCTTCTATCGACAAAACAATATTTTTCACTGATCATATGTATTGACGAAACCTTCATGAATAGGTCAGTTGTATCGCTGTATAAAAATGTATTCAAAAACTGTTACAAATTAATTTTGGGTGCAAAAATATAGCATCATTAAAGCTTCTATAAAATTGTTTTTGCACAACTCACAGTCACACTTCTCTCTTCAGGCTGCCTTCCCAGAAGAAAAAGAATAGAAGCGAGCATAGTAGCAACCCACCCGATTCGATTTGTTACAAAATCCGGTTCAAATTCCTAGTAACGCTGCCATCACCAGCACAATGTATTACCTTATTGGTGTACGTACAGCCAAGCTGCTCCAATATCGTTGAGTTTTTCCTGTTGCCCTCTTCCTACATTACAGGAATCCCCTTCGGCCCAACTTCTTCAACCCCCTAACAGAGGGGAAAACTCGAAAAGGGGGCAGCTACAAGATGGAGTCGTTCGATCGGTCGATCGATCATTCGGTCCTCCACACAATCACAATGTTCCTGCTCGAGCAATGTTTTGCGCAAAACGGGGGCTTGCGAACAGTAAACGCACATTCCCCTTACATCACACACACACATATACGGTGCTGTTATCGCATCGAACGCGGTGAGGCGCACGCTAGCCGTCAATAGCAATTACATGACCGTTCAATTAATAAACGGATAAGGCGGAGAAGAAAAAAAGTTGAAGTAAAACACAACAATGAACAGGCATCTGGTGATAAGCGATCTGATGATCGTATCACGGCGATAAAGGTGCGCCCGGCCATTGGGGGTTTGACGCTTTATGAGTGGATGACGAGGGGGCACTTGGGGCACTTTTGAACTTTTCGTTAGAACAAAGTACAATGAGATTGATTGATTTGAGGATGGGACAGTGATTGTTTGCCTTAAGGGGTTTTATTTTCGTACACGGAAGGGCCGTGACGAGAATGTGACAAGGTTTTGTTGGTTTATTATTTTATTGCAGTGTTTGAAAGACAAATTTCCCAAGAAAGACCAGGTTTTAAAGCTTCAAATTTCCCGTTTTTCCTTCTAAATTGACAGATTGTCTGGCGAGCCAACTGTATTCCCAGCGAAGAAAAGCTGCCATTTCTCACAGCTAAATGGTGTGGGAAAATCCTTTCCTTGCTCGCCGTCTTAACAGTCTGCAGCAGCAACAGAACAAAACAACCCGAAACAGGTCATCAAACCATCAAATAAACAAACAAAAAATCCACCCCCAAATCTTCACCCCCGCGCTAGAGTAATCATCCCACCACCGATCCCACCAACAAGTAAACACAAGCGACCAGTGCCTTGTTTCTATTGTTGGTAAATTTGGATGTTCGACTTGCGGTCATTTCTTTCGCCCGATCGCGCCCCCGTAAGAGAAAAAAGAGACCTCCCGAACCTGCCGAAAGAAAAACTTACTTCACAACCACCAACACCTGTTCGGCAAGCATAAAACTAACCCCATTTTTCTGTATACACTCACTGCGGTCCCAGCGGCCTTTGGAAACCGTCCGTCACAAGTCACAACAATCACAATAATCACATTTATTTGCGCTTCTCTAATTAATATATTTTAAACTGTCGGAGCAAGCCCGCTCCCGCTCCGTTCCCAGCCATTGCGCCCTGCCCAGCCGTTCCGTTCCGGAGTGTATCATTAACATTAAATTAAAGTTTCGATTTCATTTGCCCTCGGATGGGTTTTGTCGGTGGGCATCCGGGCAACGAAAACCGCACGCGTCCCGTACCGTGGCCCGTCTGCTGTGGCCACTTCGGTTCCGGTATGCTGTGCACGGTGTGGCCTATTTGTTGTGGGGCCGATACTGCTGGCTGATGCTTTCTTTCCAGGCCTTGTGTTGTTGAGTCTAGTGATGAGATACAATTTGTTAAAAAGATAGTTAATTTTAATTTTGAAATTGCTAAAAATATCACAAGAAGCTTTGGTAGGTTAACTAGCTTAAGAATGATACTGTAAAATATCTTCTTACTTTAAAAGAAAATTCTCACCCCCTTGGTAGGTCACAATTTTCACTCACGAAAACGTTCTTCCCTTGAAACGTGTCAATAGGGGTGAAATATTTCAATATGGACTCTGTATTCGTATTGTTTGTGTTGGTTTTAGGGGTTTTCTTTAATTGAACAGTTCGTCGAAGAAGTAGGCGGGGCTTGTCGTGCAACACTAGCGCCACCTGGCAGGCACTAGCGTTTCTCTCATTACTTCACAATGGTCTACTGTCATTCTTGGAAATTTGGAAGGTCAAAAGATTTTCCTATTTTATGTTTTAATTCGGCTTTTCCCCAAAATTAACACTAGACAATATTATTATGTTTTTTTCTTAAGTCTAATAATTCTTTAAACTATTTTTTCAATAAAATTATGTGTTCTAAGCATCCTTCTTTACCTCCTTTTTTTGAAATGCAGTATAGAAGTAAGTTTTTTTAAATTAATATTCAATCATGTGTGCGAACAAAAACACTAACACAATTAACTGTATCAAATTGCTTCATTAACCTGCGAACGTGTTGAATAAAAATTATAATCCTCCCACCACCACCACATCCTCCAGCCCCGTTATCCGTTGCAGGGCGAACCGGGTTGTCCGGAGGGCAAGCACCACCGTAGCCGGCACCCGGCATAGCCACCGAACCGAAAGGCAATAAATTGGACAATTAAATTAGCGGGTGATTAAAGTGAAATTAAGGCACTTAAAGCGATGATAATCTATCTTTCGGGTTGGTGATAAATCGATGTAAACAAACATGTGCTGTGATTAAGCAACAGCGAGCGGCCGGGAAGCGTTAGTAGTTCACGCCGGAAGTGGTAAGCGGAAAATTCGACTAAAACCCGGAATTAGTCGTCTGTATCCAGCAGGGGTGTTGACGTTGTCGTTTACCTGGTGTTGAGGGCGTGGGGAAGGGAAGAGATGGGGTTTGGTGTGGAGTGGAGCGGATGCCAACGAGGGATTTATGGCTCATCAATGATGGATAATAATTTCTCTGTCGTTGTTTGCGTGGTGTACAATGTTTACTTGACGATTGACACGGTTTAAGCTGAAGGATGAAATTACGCTTTATTTGATGTCTATGAAGAAAACCTAGAAGAAACTATCAGACTTTGAAAATGGTGGATGGAGAAAAGTTTAAGTACATTTTATTATTATTTTATTTGCCATTTGGCAAGATTTCCTGCTTCGCAAAAAAATCTCCAAGATTGATATCTCTCTGAAGACACCTCCCCGTCGTTAGCTTCATCTTGACCTTCAGCTTCAGGGGTTCAGCGCTGGCTTCAGTCGGAAGTTTCACCCGCCGGGCACAACAGACACTTAAGCTGTCCGTCTGGCCGAGATAAGCAAAAAAAAAAAACCCCATTGATTGGTCCTGCAAAGCGGTTCAGTTTGGCATCCACCGACATCATTGACACACGGTACGTCCGAAAAGCCAACAGGAAAAGCGTTCGATTTTCAACCAAGCACTCGCACAACACCAGACCGAACCGAACACGCATGGGATCGTTTGCTAAGATAGCTTGAAGTGATGTCAGGATGAAACTGAAACTTCTTTTTCGCTGCCAATCGAAGAAGTGGCTCCCCCAGTGATCAGATCAGGGATTGGGAATGACATAGTGAAGTAAGGGAAGCGCAAAAAAACGGACCAGAAATGTAAAACAGAGACTGGGCGCACACAAGTAACGAGTTCAAGTCACAAAACGGAGTAAGCGTGAGAATATATTGGATGGCGAGCGAATGCATTTTAAAATGTGAAGCTTCGTTGCACACAAGATGCAGTGATGCACTTTGGTGTTGGATGTGTGTTTTGAGAGTGGCTGTTAGGGTTTTTTTTTACTTTCGGACACTACGAGTGGATATTGAAAAGCAAGCAATAGAATTAATTTGCTGAGGAAATACTTTTGACTCAATCTTCGAAGTGAACTTTTGGTGCTGACCCTGCCAATTCAGTACATGGATTTTCCAACGATTCAAAAAGAAAATGATGAATTTCAAGAATCAATTTACATTTTAAACTTTTAATAACAGTTAAAACCCAACGAAATTAGGACATAAAAGATTATTCACATAAAGAAATCCTTGCATACTTCTTCACAAGATGGGACCATTGTCCATTGAGAGTCCGTCTGTTCTAAATACTATAAAATATCCTAGCTCCAAGTAGCTCGTAAACAGGGGGACTACTACTAAGACCAGACTTTAGAAATAGAACCTTTTTGTACTAGCGACCCATTATGCAAATAGTGGACTAATATAACACTTTAGGATTCGAAGCTGATTTCCATCTAACGATTAATCTAAAAAAAATATTTTGAGACAGCTCCTTTGACAATTTTGCCATGTTCCTTGTTACTACTTATTTACTTATTCCAACGTTCTTGTTTATTAATAATTGTTTACTTGTGCTCTGGTCGAGGTCTCTCCATTTATAATACAATCAATCACTAAATCACAAATCTGTCAAATCTTCTAGCATAATTGAGGCACATTTGACAAAAAAAAAAAATTATATGTATAAGCAATTCAACAAACATTGGTTTACAATTGCCCGTAAATTTTTTGAGTTTTTCCTAGGTTTCTTAACGCTTTTTCATGTATTTTTCGTAACGTTCTAAGATTTCATTGGCGAGTTTTTAGATATGTTTGATATTTGAATATTGTTCAAAAAAACACGTGTTTTAGTTCCTTTCAACCGAGAATGGCCGGATAAGGCAAACGACAGCGAGGAAATGTCTTGTGACATTTTTGTAAATTTTTGTTTGTTTATAACGCAGTCATCACAAACGGTGTTGACAATACGGCGCAAGCCGTCATACTTTAAATAAATAAAAAAGAAAATAAATTCTTTTTGAAAGAAAAAATCCAAACAAGATAGTTCTGCATTGCTAAAACTATTTGAATCGTTTGTTTAAAAGTACGAAAAATGTAGATTTTTATCTATATAATCTTTCTGCAAACTTTAAAAACCGGTAGAAAAACTATTGGATGAAGACAAACAAAATCGAGAAATCTTTAAAATATCACAGCATAAGATAAAAAACATTTGTTAAGTCATTTAAATACCATGAAAAATAGTCAAAATATATAAAGGAAAATATATAAGCCAAAAATGAGCAGACATACCCTGTCAAAAAATAAATAAATAAAAAGGAATTTTTAACCGAGTATGCCCGGGATAAGGCAAAGAATAAGGAGAAAATGCCATTGTAAAATTTATTCAACACAAGCAACAATTGTAAATAAAAAAAATTGGAATTGTAAAAAACTATAGAGGGCCTTGTACTCCTTACCAAAAATCTACAAAATAAAATAATTTTTGAGAGTAGAAAAATCATTCTATTTATTTATTTACAATTAATTATGACGGTCCAGTGCCGTATTGTTCACACCGCTTGTGTTGAAAAAAAAATAATTATATTGATAAGGCATTTCCTCCTTATTCTTTGCCTTATCCCGGGCATACTCGGTTGTGGGTGGTTGTGGTGAGAAAAATCATTCTAGTCCAATAAAATATTGCAATTAATATCATAATAAATTCAACACAAGCGGCGTTGACAATACGGCACTGAACCTTCATTATTAATTGTAAATAACAAATAAAAAATAATATCATAATAAATCTGCAACACGGTAATGTCAAGCAGTCAATATAATGATTAAACGCTTTTTAAATAAAGTACAGTACAAACATGATAAAACAGCCTTTCGAACATCATCTTGAGTAGGAAAGATGAGAAATGCTCTTTTCAATATATTTTCACATTCTAAAACTTTATGAATCCTGTTCCTTGAAGGCAAAAATTCAACAACAAACCAAAGTCGAATCACATACACAAATTATAAGGTTTAGCATCGGCAAAAGGGACGCTCGCAAAACAAAATGGTTTACCGGATCATCAATTTCCATAGTGTGCCCAATCGGTCGATTCATCCTCGTGCCGTTTCTGCACGAGAAGCAAACACACCCAATCCCTGGCCACAGTTCTTCATAACTTGGCTAACCGATTATTAATTGCAATTAAATTATAGCTTTCTACTCTCTCGCTTTTTCCGTCTCTCAAGGTCAGCCGGCAAAGTGCGTTTGTGCATGGGGTCGTTCCAGGCTGGGTACCGTTTCTCCAGCTCAGATGGTGCAGATCTAATATGCAACACTGTTACGAGACAGATGATGACCAACGGAGCTGTTGCCGATCGCTTGTTTTACTCACCGTCCCAGGATCGTCGCGTCTGTCATGTGGATATGCATTTTCACTTTGCCCCAGCAAACGCGTCCGGGTAAAATGAATGATCGTCTTCGAGCTCCACTGTTCACCCCACTTCTCTATTGCCTCCCGAAAGGGCTCCATCATCAAGCAGCAAAACAAAACCAAAAATCAAACGAGACGAAAATTGTTCGTTTTTCCCAGGCCTTTCGGAAGTATGTGTGCTTGTGGAGTTTCGCCTCCCTCCCTCCCAAATGATCAGCTCCATGGCTATCCTTTTGTCGTTTTTCCTTGGTCCTTATGTGCGCCTGCTCACGATAATGATACGCTTTCAGGCACCGAACTGGCAGAACACTTGAAAGCAGTACGACCAAAAAACACAACCAAACTCGTCCACAAAACGACATGGACATGCGGTTCCTTCGGAAGAAGACCCTGGCCTAAGCCTTGTCTTTCTTTAGGTGAGTTTGGAAAAGCTTTGTGTGAGAAAAACAAAAAGTTGGCGGAACATGTTACACTGCTCCAGCGACCCAAATGCTTAACGCAGTCTCGTGGAAGAACGATTAATTCTCCACCGACAAGAGCGAACCAACTTCTCGCATTTCGTGCATTTTGACAAAGCGTGGAGATAAAATTCGAAGAACTTTGCACATCTGAGCAGTTACCCCGGTTCGGTTCCACCAAATATTGAGCTGTTGAACGTACACGGTGCATGATTAAGTGCGATTTTACATCCCGGTAGAATCCATACTGGACAATCACAATCTCCCGCGTTCTTGGAAAACGGAAGATTTTCCTCCTAATGTGCATCTCCTGTTCTCACAGCTACGCAAAATCCCGACTGTCTGGCCGCCATGACTTTTGCAATCTGTCAAATAATGAAAAATGGCGCGAAACGCTTCAATAACGCAGCCTCGAGGCTAAGATTATGGGGTTTCTTCCTTTGCTGGGAGAGGCTTTACGGCTGTGGCGTGGAAAATATATCGCAATACATATATTCGGCACAAGAATTAATGGCCGCTTGTGCCGATGTGCTTGTGCGCATGTGGGATTGCATTAGTCAGGAACATTAGTCAACAAACAGATCTTTCGAACCAGCAGTTTACCAAATCAATCAAGTGGCAAAAACACCGAGGATTTCATCATCAACAAAGAAGGTATTTGCTGCAGTTTTTGCTTTCCAATTCCGGCTTTTATTTAAACTTCACTTTCGCAATCCGGTGTACTGCAAGTGTACGTGTCTCGGTGTATAAGAGCGCGCGCGCGCCGAACGTGGCTCAAACGACCTTGCGCAATTATAGGTTTATTTTAAATTATTTATCCATTCCCGTTGGCAGTGGTATGTGCTGCACTAGCGCCTGACAAACTCACCGGTTTCGTCCTCTTGTCATCATCGGGCTTTGGTGGCATTGCATTTTAATTTTTATTAGTTTTAATGAACCCCAACCAGCACGACTGACGGTGACGGCCGGTTAGGAGCATTTCGGTCGGTGGAAAATCGTGAGTCTCTCGCTGCCCCCGCGCGCACGTGATTTGCCGAGGTCTCTCATTATTTGGAGAGGTCATACAGAATCGTGCTGGTTCGGTAGAAAGATGGGCAAGAAGGACACGCGGACTGTCAGGTTGGTTGAGTTGAGGTTTCTCATTTATTCATAGATTCACTAATGAGGGTGCATCAGGAGAGTGCAGATGCGGTAGCTTTGCGAATTTTGAAGCAGCATTAGGCAGTAGCTCAGAACACCGAAACACAATGCGCATGCGTATGTGGCTGAGGTGAACGATTATTAAGCTCGTTCAAAACACATGCTATTTGTGAACCAAGTATCAATCCCATATTGTCTAGTGGTTAGGATATCCGGCTCTCACCCGGAAGGCCCGGGTTCGATTCCCGGTATGGGAAAGAAGTTCTTTTGTTTTAATTATGGTTTTATAGTAATACTTTTTAAATTGTTTAACAATAGAACTACAACGATTTTGGCGCGATATTTTGGTTGGACTACTTAAAAATAAATTAAAAATAATTTTATAATAATGAATTTGATTAATAAACAGCAGTTCATTAAAAATAAAAATGTCATGAACTCACAAAATACAAAAGTAAATAAAAGACAGTAGCCACAAAATATTAAAACCAAAAAAGTCGATGTAATTTTTTTAAAAAATAAGGAGTGTTCCTACTTATGGCTAGCGTGGTCATCAGAATGATGCTATATC
Source organism: Anopheles maculipalpis (assembly GCF_943734695.1). Taxonomy (NCBI): domain Eukaryota; kingdom Metazoa; phylum Arthropoda; class Insecta; order Diptera; family Culicidae; genus Anopheles; species Anopheles maculipalpis. Next base: position 74,518,496 of record NC_064872.1, read on the forward strand.
AGTTTTTTTCTATAAAGAACACAAAGGAAACAATCGTTGTTATATGCACAATACAAATTATAATTTTTTTCACCTTTTTACCAGAAGCATGGGCTTTAATAATTGTTTTGCTGGCGTTTTCTGATGTATAATTCATAGTAACGAGTTTTTCTTGACGATTTTTTACTCTTAATGCTGTATGTAATGTAACTTGCTCCCATTTTATACAATACTTTATGTAGTTTGGTTATTATCTCTACTAGTTTCAGCTACGCTTCTTGTAAGTTATACTTTTCATTTATACATTTTAACTTGACTTTATTTTACTTTGCTTCACTGCACTGCAGTGTTTCTTTAACGTGCTTTCTTCAAAACGAACCGGAAACCTCACGAATTCCTTCGGTACGCCATTTTAAAGCCATCAAAAACCAGTATATCGCCTCCACCAACGCGACCAGCAATTCCCAAAAAAAAGGCAGAGAGAAAAAATCAACCCCAAATCCCCAAACCAGCTCAACCCTCTAACGCAACCGTCGTGCAGCTTCCACCAATCGCAAGAACTGCACCCAACCCCTGTGGATGCATCTTATGCAGAGTGGCAAGAAGAAGAGAAAATACCCGTGCCCGCACACACCAGCAGACAGATCGAATCTCCCACTTCTCATCCATCCTTTCCCCCACGGGTAGCGTTGGATCGGCCCCAAACTCGTACCCGATATTCCATATTCCACACATCGCACAAAACGAACGAAACTGCTGCCAGCATAGATTCATCATGCCCGCCATTGCGTTACGTTTGTGTGCGGCTTTACAACAGCGCTTGGCACGATATTTGCCCAATTCCAACGTCCATCGGGGTCGGGGTCCATGGCGTGGGAGAGTTCGAGAAGTCGTGTTGCGTTCGCCTCCACCGTTTGGACGCCTCCAGCGCAGCCATTTTAAAAAATCGAACTCGAACAAAAAGGACAGAAACATACACACACACACAAACCACAAACGAAGAACGCACGAAGAAGAAGCGGCTCACCGCGACTGTCAGCATTTCTTGACGGTTCGAAGCAGGATTAACGTTTTGCTTGCGGTGGTAACCTTCGCAATAGGGGGGTGCGCGTTCTTACTTGCACATGCACCGGATCATCCCGATCGATGGGTTCTCTGTTTGAACATTCCACCTTTCTGTTGCCAGAGCCACTGAACTCGAGCCGGACGTCTTGCATGTAGTCGATCGATGTGACTCTCGAATTCTTCACCAAACGTCAAGGTTTGCTCCGGCAATGGCAACAGCAATGGGGTTGATTTATATTCCGATGTGCCGTTGCGAAAACCCAGCCTTTGAAGCACGGGGGTTTTTTTTTTTGCTTGAACTGCCCACTTTCCACCCACCCAGTTCTGTGTCCCAGGATCGCTCGCGGAAACGAGGGAACGAAAAGGGTTGCGTGTTCTTTTTTGTTGCTGCTCTGTTGTTGGGTTCCTTCCGTTTTTCTTCCTTCTTTTCTTGCTTGGTCCATGCACGAGGCGTGAACGCGCCACAGAACGGCAGAGTGGCTTGGTGCATAATATTTTATCAAGTACCAGCGAGACGAGCAGAGTGGGTGAGTTGAAAAGTAATCTTCGTTCGTTTGCCAGTTGGCGGATTTAGTCAATTAAAATTGTTTAAAAAAAGTTCGATTTTCTGTTTACTTTTGTTTAGTTTGCTTCATTTACCTACTTATTTACTTGATTTGATTGATTTTGTTGATTTTTATAGGTGCTATCAGGTGTTCGATCTATCTTTTAATTACTTCAAAACAAATTATTTCATTTGTATTTTATTTCATTATATTTTTAAGTTATTATTGCGTATATTTCCTGTAATTCACTTAACTTTGAACTATAATTTGAGAAGAGTTTGATTGTGTTTTGGTACTAAATTTTGGGATTAGCAGGGACTAACAGGATTAACATTAAATACCCAGGGTCTTGATACATGTAATGAAACTTTTGAATCTATTAGTTGATTTTTCATGCGGATAGAAGAATATTGCAAGCTTCTTGAGAAACTTTGCAATAATATAATTTTTCTGAGCGTTTGGAGCTCTTCTGTCAAATGAATCTAATAAAACAAATACTATGGATAAAAATAATAAATATTAAAAAGTAATCATTAATGACCAAAAAATAATGATAAGAAATAGTGAGTAAAACACTTACTTTTCGTATCAAATAATAACATGTCAAAAGAAGGTAAAAGAAAACTCTATTAAAATGTTTTCTTAGTTGGGAAATTGCTTGGTGTTAGAATCTTTCCATTACAAGCTGTAATACAATTTAAAGTTTGCATCAATCTATTAAAGCATTCTATAAAATATTACAACATTAAAGTGTCCCGCAAAAATAATATTAAAACAAACATTATTTTCTATTATACTAAACTAAGTAACTCGTAAAATTACTAAACGTCAACTGAAGAACACAGATAAGCCTCCGTCCAGTCTCGGTAGAGAAAAACCGGTATCATACTAAAGAAAACTCTCAGCCTCAGCTCTCCACATAGACAGACGGACGGATGGCTCCAACCTAAACTTGACAAGAAGCGACCTCCTCCATCACTTTCCGGCGCTCTGCCTGACTTGCTGCCATACATACGGGGCCAACAACGGGGCAAAATTTATGTATTTTTAATGCCCTCATCCGTCCACGCCACACACTTCTTGCGCATCATGAAACGAGCGAAACCCGAGTGCGGTCCGACGAACGGACAACAGACGGAGCGTAAATCCTTCGCGTCAACAAAAAGGATAGCGTGGATTGGGATTTTGCCCCGTGGGGCAAGAAAATCGAAAAACGAAACACCCCAATCGCCCCAAACCGTCGGGGAATTTATGCATTCTGCAAACGCAAACCATCGCTGTTTCTCACTCTCTCTCTGCCTCTCTCTCTCTCTCTCTCCATCTGTTCCTCTTGAGGACGACGGATAAAAATGCATATGCACGCGTTTTCTGTTCCTTAAACCGAACCATCCTACAGGGGACCAAACTGATGCGGGTTGGTTGGTGTTTCGTGGACGGATCGTGTGGTTCTTGGAATGTGTACATGCACCTCTTAGGCATACACACACACTATATGTATATCCTGTCTAGTGGAGAGGGTGGGTCGCTCATGTACTGCAGTGGTTTATGAGGTCGACTATTGCACGAACTTCGCCGTTCCATTCCGTGATGAACGAGTATCGGAAGAGTTTTGCATGTTTGGGACCGTCTTGGCGAAATATGTAGACCAAATAAAAAAAAACCCCAAATGGCTCACGAACGATCTGGGTCTGGAAGCCTCGAGATATCTATCGGAAAGATTAGGCTTTGGGAAATCTGGAAATGCAAGCAAAGCGGATTCGCAATGCAGCTGCACTACGTATGATTGCTAAGCGAAACTGGGTGCTTTGTAAGGCGTTGGCGTTAGATTTAAATGATAAAAATCTTTGCATTTTGTAACACTTTTATTGATGAGTGTTAGTGGGAGCAATATTGAATTGGTGTTCGGGATTTATTTTGTAGAATGCGTGAATAATGGTAATGTGCTTTGCTTGATATATTTCTTCAAATTGCAAGCAATATCTCTGTCACAGCTATTCCTAAATTATTTTGACTTGCGTTTACAAATCCTTGACAACGTGGAAGAAAGAAGACCTCTTTGGTCTAAAGAACTCAAAAGAACGCAAGTTGTATATATCCTCCTTTAGAATCCTTGCAGAACAATTACACTATTCAAGAAACTCCCTTTGAGTTCTCTAGTCACATTAAGGGTCTTGGAGTAGTCTTTGATACAAAGGCTTTTGACTGGTAAGCTATGGAAGTGATCACTCAAAGATGTAACTTCCCTAAAATCCGTGTACTGTTGTGTTGTCCGCTCAGTACTCGAATATGCATCAGTAGTATGCTGGATGCTTTCAACTCAGCTTTAGAATTAGAATAAATTAGAACCTATCCTACGGAGACTCTTCCGTCACGCAGTACGCCTGCTTCCTTGGCCATCAGGCAGTCAATATTCATCCTACAAAACTCGGTTAATGATTCTTGATTCCCATCGATGTCGTATGGCGCAACAAATATTCATGGCTGGCCTGCTTGCTGAGAACATTGATTGCTAGCAATATCTTGAAGTCACTCAAGTTTTTTAATTAAAACCCTCTCCTATCATCCTTGGCAATGGCTTTCAATGAAAAATACAATCTATTCGACTTCCATATCCTGTTAAAACTATCCTCGGGGCCTGATCTTTTTGGAGAAAGGAACACTCTAGCATCTACCAAGAGCTTATTCCGTATTATATACGATAAACTTTAGCTATGTAAAATCCGCGTTACGTGAAAATTTGAGGTTCAATTCTCAGACTTCCTAAAGGTTTAGACTTCTAAAGGACCTCTAGACTAAAGGTCTAGAGGTCCTCCAACCCAATCCAGTCATGCCGAATAGTTTCAGTTCTCCTAGTCTCATCATGAATTCTTCAAGAATTCCATCACCAAACGTTCCCAACACACCTCATCCAACCCAGTTGCACCAGTCCACCAAACAAACAACAAACGAACAAGTGTTGTAATTAATTGAATTCAAACCAGCGTTAAATTGCTCGCTTTTGATTTGGCGAACAGTGCGGGAAAAAGTGATGAAGGCGAAGGCGAGAAAGTAACAACCGCTAAACGTGTCGGAACAAATCAATTTCGATGCCCGGTACGTTTGCAGGGAGGGAGGAAAACTCCCAGCGGCCCAGGGTAAGCTGTTGGTAAGCAAGCATCACCCAAGACGAAGGTAAGTTGCGTGAGGGAGCGAGTGAGCATGTGAAGCCGAGTGCTTCTTGTCGTAATAATTGCTCCAACATTAAGCAGACGCCTCCAAGGGTGGTCGCTAGACGATCGACCGTTTTAGCCGCGAAGACGCAGTTTAATTCCGTTCCACTTAGTTATTCATAGTACGCTCCACGTCGCAGCACAAAAACAGGAGCTTGGAGCACGCAGAACACGGAAGAAATTGGGGAATGAGACACAAGTACGATTGCTGCAATTGAAATGTTCCCGGTGTTGTTGGCGGCATATACGCGATGGTGGCCTTCATTTCACAAGTGGCATAGTGGCCCGTTTCAACGCGACGGTCTCAATAAAATGATAAAACATTGGGCCGCACCATGGGCCGCTCGCTGTCTGCAAGGCAATCCTACTGACTGGTCGCTTCTGCTAGCAAACGCATGCAAATGCATCTAGCGCGCGTGCCTGATAATGCACCGGCTAATTGCGCAATCACTGTAAATCGTAGCTCTTATTGCAGCTAATGCAGTTAAATTAAATTAAATTGTCGAAAAAGAAAAGAAACAAGCGGCAAGTCATTCGGTTCGAATGCACGCAAATGCAGCCCAGGTGCAATCGTTGGTCTGTGTTTGTGTTCGTGTCGATCGGTGTACGCTTGCACGCGGTTACATTGTCGCATCTTCTGCTGTATCCCGTTTGACAATCTGTCGAACTGCGTGTGGATATTGGGAAAAAGCGCCACAAAAGCGGAAACGAGAATAACAAATGGATGGAAAAATACAGATGTAATTGCAAATTGCTGGCCCAACAAAGGCAGGAGGACATTTCCCTTTTGCGAATGGTTGCATTTTTGCGAATTTTCATAATTACGCTTTGCCATACCCAATTGACTCGATTGACAAGCGTCTCGGTTCGTTTTATAGTTTTTTTTTTTTTTCATTATTTGGAGGATGGAAAATAGACCAAGGGTGAAGCCGGTGCCGGTAGCTAGCAATTGGATGAAAATTCACTGAATAAAAATCCCATGACACAGAGACACATTTCGATGTAATTTGCTTCTTGTTGTGTGATTCCAAGGATGGTACACAGTGGTTGAAAATGTGGCCGACGGCATAGAAATCATTTTAAAAAAATGATTATTTTCTTGAAATTTTCTACAACTTTTGAGTGTTCAAATTGACCATCAGATTATTTTAATAAATTGTTCACTGCTGGAGGGAAAAAAGCGACTTTATTTTACTTCTCTCACTCTCATATCACATTTTAGGCCAGTAAAGTCTTCGCAGGTATCGTGATTGGTCTAAAAATAGTCTTCAGCTTTGCTTGTTCGATGTCCTTTTAATGGCATGCAGTTGTGGAAAAAGACGTTTACTCATGTAAGAAGTTTTCTGGTAATTGGAGCCTTTAAGGATCCTCGAACATTCAAAACTGAGAGGAAGGAGATCTTCTTTCGAAGGCAGAGAAATTGCGTTCAATCAACCTATCCTACCATGAAAATTTATATGCAAAATAGTCTCCAACATATGGCACCGGGGCGCCCCGGTGGTGAAGGCGGCAGCGGCGGCGGTCTTCAAACGGCAGAACCGGGGTTCAAATCCCATCCGGACCATCCCCCCGTAGTGAGGTATGACTAACCAACTACGTGGCATCGGTAGTCTAGAAAGCCATTTCGATGGCCAGCATGACATTAGAGGTCGTGTTACATCCAGAAGAAGAAGATATTTCATCCAACATTATATGCAAATAGACGCCGACGCAAATAGGCAGCGGCTCTGGTCTTTACACGTCAGGACCGGGACTCAAATCCCATCCGGATCGTCTCCCGTAGTGAGGACTGACTATTAATATCAATACTACTACTAATATCAATAACTCTAGTTAGCCATTCGTTTGCCGGCGTGACCTAAAAGCCAAGAAAAGAGAAAGAGTCTCCAAAATACGCATTCAACAGTCAAGCCACACTTACATTGGTTGTAAATTAATCATAAGCCTTGAGACTTAAGTCCTTAATTAAATTAAAAATTAATTTAAAAAAGGTCTAGAATATGAACTCAAACCAAGATTTGACCTCTAGCTATCTTGTCATTGAATTAAGTTGTATTGTGGCTTTAGTGGGATTCATACACTGATGAGATTCAAGCTACGACTTGCGGTGTCCATCCCAGCGAGCATTAATGCTCCAGATCACGAGAAGTACCGAAACGCAACAAATACAATGTATATGAACGAAATTGATAGCTTGTTTGGTCACGATACACGCACAAAAACCAATGGCAAAAGCAAAGATAAAGATATACTTTGATGAAAGCCTTCAGGTGGTAATGTAAGTCCTTGTAAGTACATTCTTCATCAAGAATATCTTTGTTGAAGGGTTTTTTTTACCCTTACGTGAACCAAAAATTCAATCACTGTTGAGAAATCAATCACAAAACATGACAAATGTTATTTGCCAATATGTATGCCGTTCTGGACCTATCCCTCCTGTCACCTTGTTTCCGCGATAGGTTCCCACAACCAACCATCCTGTGACCATCGTGAATCATCCCGCTTGCATTGCAATTAGAAATTCTGACAGCTTCGGGCATGATTTACGGCTTAACCATCAATAAAATATATTACAGTTTTATACGAAAAACACTATATTAGTCGGCGAGGCGGGTTTTTTTTTTACTTCAAGGAAAGCACGACCCTCAAGCTCGCGGAGGATTGGTATGGGAGCTGTGGAAGAATTTTTCATTAAAAACTCCGAATCAATATCAATCAATCAATCGGGATGTCCTGGAAGGTTGCATCCCTCTGGACTAAGAACAACGAAGCAGCTAGCGAACAGCAAACGTCTCCTGGAGTGGGTTGGACCCGTGAGCTTTGATTTATGGCCGTGCCTTATCAAAGGGCTACGATCGAGGCTGATCGCGAGCTGAAGGCTTGCACGTCGGTGGTAAAGGGTGGTTCGATTTTTGGATAGATCGAGCCACACCGTTGCTTGCTTGTGGTGTGATGTCGAGCTGCACAGAGTGAGAGATGTTTGACGCGTCGAAGCGAGCTATTTGACTCTGATTGAAGGTGCAGTTTGAACCTCCGATCTGATCAGTCCGAAGCTACTATCAACTGGCCCTTCTATCCCTTGCTGATCGGTGGGGCTAGAGAGAGAGCGAGAGCGAGCGAAAGAGTCACCTTCTGTGACTCTGCGCGCTTTGTGCTTTAAATATGTGCTAAGTACATAATGACTCTTTACGATATTGATGATCATAATGATTATTGTTATTATAAAATAATAAAAATAATGACGTTGACGATCTGGTGCGGCTGGCTGGTATTGCTGAGCGGGTCGTACGCTCAAAGCTGATGATGATGATTATTTTGGGCTCAAGCCAAGTAGCTGGCTCACGACAAAATTTCGTCGGCAGGCCCACCTTCGCGACCGAGCGAGGAACAGGTTGTTTGTACACCGATTGCTTAGCGAAAACCCTATTATAGGTTCCCCTGCGGGCCCGTAAAACACCCGATTGGTGGCCATCGGGAGTCAGCGTTTGCTTATGCTAGTGTGGAACAAGTGGCAATGCTGGTGCTCCTATTATACGACGGGGTAGTCCGATGGGGAGAAGCGTTTTCACTTCCGAATGGTTACGAGTTTCGATAGGCAAGGAAGGCCAACCATGGCCGGCTGCACAGAAGGATGGACGGGAATGGAAGGCCGGGGTCGGTGGTGTTACAAATTAGGCGCGATTATTAAGTGAAAATAAGATCAAATTACCGTACTTTTCAATAAAACACTGTAATTTGGAAGTGATTTGATAATGGGTTAATGAATCAATAAGAACCGGCCCATGGTCTGGTAGTTGAGGTTGCTGGTGGAAACTCTTGAGGTGTTTGTTTGTTTGCTTACTTGCTTGTTTGGCTGTCTGTCTGGTTGCTCATGATTAGGTCATGTTTGGCTAATTTGCGATCGTGTAAGTAAGCTGGCAGCGAACGCTTCTGCGTGCTAGTTAAAAGCAGATTGAAGTTCGATTTAAAATCCCAAATCGCATTGGGATGATTAAAGCAATCTGGTTTAAGAAATTTTAAGGAAAAGGGAAACCGTGTGCTGAAAATCATATTTTCTAAACAAATTTAAAACAACTGCTCTAAAACTTACCCTGGCGATCCTGAAGAGTTATGAAGATCATATGAAACATTGAAAATTAGGCTCTCAATTTTACTGCAGTGGATTGAAATACTGTTGGAGCTGTACTTAAACGCCAACCATCGTTCCGATTCGTTCGTACTTTAAAATCAAATAAATATCAATAATTTATATTCCACGTGCTGTCTGCCAACATTTGCTATGCTCCCATCCATTTCGAAAATAGTGCATCATAACTAAAAAAGGGCAGGGAACAATCATATGCCGCACTGGAGGCAAACATCACAACTAAACTCCTCTAGCTTTTCTTCCATTTTATCGCCACCATTGCACGGACACGTTTGTATTGTATACCTCTCCCTGCTCTTGGCCTTTCCACCCAGCAGTTTTCCTCACCTCACGTGATGCAACGAGTGAGTCCCAAGAGCAAAGACGCACACAGCACCCATCGTTGAATGGTCCATCTATTTTAGCGGGCGAGAGTTGCAAAATTTATGAATATGCAAATTTTACGACACGAATGAAAAATAACTCTGTTTCCACCCGTTTCACATTCATCGTCCTCCTGGGCCGGGAGTTGCCATACATACTCGACCGCGGCATACAGGTCGATCTGATGCATAAATCAATAACACATTTTATCCACCGTTCCGGGAACCGTCACCGTCTCATCTTACCGTACCTGGGAGAGTCCACCATAGGGCCAACACCATATCAACAACACAAAAAACCTCAGCCAGTCCTTCAACTGTAACCTGTAGTCTACGGCTTTCCGAAATGCAGCGCTGGTGGAGCCCGCGCTCAACGCTCGCCACAACACGACGCACAAAGGGCGATGGGAAATCTAAAGAATGTAACCGAACACAGAAACAAAAACCGTTTCAATAAATCACGCACGGTGTGCGGAAAAATTACACACCGGAAACTGGCTATGCGAGAGAGAGAGAGAGAGAGAGTGGTAGCTAGAGGGAGGAAGAGGAAGTGGGAGAGCACCCACCAGAAGGTTTTGCTTTGCTCAACCCATCTGCCCAAGCAGATGTGATGGATTTATGTCCGCATCTTCTTCGTACGTCAAAATGGTGGCCAACCATCGAGTCGGTCGGTGTCAGTCGGTGAGGAACGCTCCAGACATTAGACTTGGGCAGAAGGCTTAGAAAAATGTAACTAAGTACAAAAGATTTCTTCATTCTCTGGGTGAACCGTCTTGTGCCCCATCGTTCCAATTGGGTTCGATTAGCTTCGCACAAATAAATGAAGCCATTCGCAGGAGTTGCCTCCTTCGGCGCTGCATTATGCAGCAAAGGTTTTGATTCGTATCATTTCCTGACAACCGGTGCAAAGGTGGTGCACCGTTCATTACGATACTCGCACAGTAATTATTGCTTTCGCCGGTAGGAAGCGTCAGTGTCTTTGTAATGGTGGTAGAAATTGTATCGATTGAATGGCAAAAGAGAGAGCAGCTTGTGCTGTAAGTGAGCAGGAAAGATGCGGGGTTGATTAGAAAATTGGAATTAACTTAAAGTGACATCGATGGACATAGGTCAGCAGTTGTGGAGGGAGGTAACCTGCATTACGGAATATTTATTCTCATTAATCGTAAGTGCACAGTAGGAAAAAGGTTTACGTTGAAGATTAAATATGAAAAGCCTAGTAAAAGCTTAGCTACTACCTAAACACTTTGCAATCAAAATGGCAGAAACTGCAAAGGAGAGGGAAAGGATATTATTATTAAGGAAATTAAGAAACAATTGTTGGCTTAACGATCTTCTAGATCACACCGGCAATCTAACGGCTCACTAGACTTGCAGATATCAAGTAGGATAGTCAATCCTCGCTACGTGGGAACGGTCCGGAAGTGATCCTTGTGAAATCTTGCCATGTCGCCATGACCGGCGTCTTTGTCTCCTCTATCAAGCGGGCCGCCCCAACAGCTCTAATGACTCTAAGTAATACAAGCATAACACATAACAAAATAATCTGACGAGTTGAAGACCAATTTCAAGGAACTTTTATTTGAAATCGGAGCATTCGAGGGAAAAGGTTTTCATACTAAAAGGTATAACTCATCTGTTAGTTGTTTTCGAGTTGTTTACTGTCCTAGTTGTTCGCTAGATCGCAACAAATCTGAAACATCTAATAGGCATCACTTGAAAGCACTTAACCTGTGCTCTTGTTTCACTCAACCGAACATCCATCCATGAAGTCCTTGCGCCACCTGTGGATGTTACACGTATTTACCTTTTTCCCCGTTCCCTTTCCTCTCCTGTCTGTTCTTCGCACCATCGCCCCCTCCTGAGACGTGATCTGTGTTAGGTTTCAACCAGCGTACAATTATTTTCCCATTTATGACACCGGTTGAAAAATCCGTCCCTTCGTTTGACATCCGAGCTGTCAAAGTGTGGCACCGCAAAACTCATCTCACACAATTGGCCCTTCCTTGGACAGCAAGCTAAGGAGCATACGCACTCTTCTCGTCCGTAAGGAAAAACTAAGCAACTTGGCTCATGCTAGGTAGGTTTTTCTTACATGTTTGGCGTTCTAGTACATTAGCGGAAAGAGTCTATTGACAGCACTCCGGAGATACAAAACACAGAACCAATTGGAAAACTGACTTCCATGTGGAGCGCTGACTGGGTGGATTAGGGAACGATGCATGGGGGAAGAGAAAGGCTATCCTCATTTACACACTCGGAAAAAAACGAAACAAAACATACAAACACACACACACACACACACAAACGGGGGGGAGAAAAATATGACTTACCACTGACAGAGAAGTGAAGTGGAAATTGCTGCCCAATTATCGATAACAATTATCATTCAAAACAACCTGTGCCCGACGTGTTCAAGAGAGGCACAAGAAAGAAAGGAGAGAAGAAAAACACACTTACAGACACACACACAGATGGTGCACGATGTTCGAGTCTCCTTGAAGCCTCCGAGCCTCCGAAGTATCCATCTCGAAACCGAGCTGAACGCGCGTGCAATCGATGCGGCAACCTTCACGATCGCTTCACCTCGCCAGCAAACTAATTACTTATAACGGATACTGGAAAGCGACAGAGGAGCCACAGCAAACAAAAAAAAGTGCATATCGGTCCAGGGACCACATTAGACAGCCGACAGCCGAGGACGTGTCCGCGGGACGTGACGTGTCGTCGTTTGTCATTTGAATATTAAGCTGCTCCGTAGTCGAAAGACACAAACTAAAAAAGCGAGCGAAACGGTAAAACTTGTCACCCGTGTGCTCTGTGCGGCTCTTGGGCTAAAACCTTTAGGAGGGACACTCCGATGGGGTGCCCTCAAATAGAAGCTGCTCCGATCGACGATCGGCTGACGCTTGGTGGCTGGTGTGCGATGCACACGTAATTGGCCCCGACGGTGGTTTGTTGAGGTTCCATTTTTAACCACGGCCACGGTACGTAGTTCCGGGAACTACAATTAGACGATATGGAGGGCAACCGGGTCTGTTTTGGTACCTATGCGCATCTGGAGGCAGCTGCAGATGGGACAGTTTTGCGGCGTGTCGCGTCACATTGCTTGGTGCTAGTGGCGGGGTCACTCGTCACTTACGGAGACTCGCGCCAGGAGGGTTCGAACCACGTCAGCAGTTGCCATTCACCGGAAATGGACGATCCCCGCGAGGGACTTTAGGAACACTGGGAGTTTTTTTTTTAGGTTTTCATACATCAACAGCATTCCGATTCTGGGAAGATCGGTTCGTACCGCAACACGAAGCGATCATGACGAATTCAAAAAAGCTACTGCAAACGCACCAGCTTCATGTCGAGCGGATCCAGGAAACGCCTTTTTTGTTTTTTTTTTGTTTTTTTTTTGTTTTTATGTTGGAAGGAATCCTTCTGCTACTTTCATTTTCCGCGAATTGTATGCCGCACCAAGAAGGGAAGGTGGAACAACCAAAATCTGTGCCGCCGCGCTCTGATCCATCCTGCAAAAACCCATGGCAGCCAAAAACACATCCTCCCTAATTGCTGGATTCATTCATCATCATAAAGAACCGGACCGGCCGATTCTGTCCGATATGGCCGGCGGCATTTTCGCGAAAGGTAGCTTTGTCTTCCACAATCCACACACGCGAACCGAGAGGGAGAGATACGGGAGTCAACACGGCTAGGTATGTCCAAGTGCGTGAAGAAATGGAGCGAAGCGGTTGGGACTTTTGATCGAACTCGGAAATATAAAACACTTCTAATTGATACTTGCGTTGATACGGATGTGTCGTTTGGATTCGGTGGGACCCGGGGACTTGGAGATGAACTGGGAATGAAGAAGCAAAAAGGGAAAACCCCTATCGTACACGCCTTGCATCCAGAAGTTCCCGATTCCTTCTTCAATACATTTGATTAGCGCGAATCTTGGATCAAAAATCACGGTTTAATAGACGATGTAGCGAATTCCTGGGAAATCAAGAGGCGCTAGACGCCTTTTTTGATTGCCCGATCGCGATATCCTGCGACTGCGACCGCCCGGGTGTACTGCAACTGCAGCGTCGTACGAGCGAGTTTGTCATTAGCTTTGATCGTCATTAGGAATTTTGCGAGATGTGTAGCCGTCCGGACTTTATTTCCGTTCATAAATTCAAACTCGTAAACATCGAAACAACGTTGCCGAATTCGTCTCGGACGGTGCTTCTTAATGGCATTTTATTCGCAAATTATATGATACTCCGCACCAACCAAAGCTCATTCAGCATTTATCAATCCTACCCATCAATTATCCGCCTGGCCACAAATCCTGATTTCCTTCCCTTTCCTTATGAGTCCTTTCTCCTGCTTCTTCGTCTCCTCTTCCTCTATCTGTTATCTTGCAATCTCTTTCTCCCAGAAGATCATGATCCCGTGTTCTAATTGCATCCAGCCCGTCCCGAGTTGCCCGTCGAAGGAAATTATGCTCCAGCAACAGTTTGTCCCTGCGAGCAACAATCTGCGATAAGTAGGGCTAGGGGAGGGAGTTTTATGCAAAAAAAAGCCACCGGGATGGCACATTTTGCCGTCGGAAAAAAGTCACCCATTTCCTCGACTCAGCGTAACACGGGAAGCAAGCAAAACCGAATCACCGATTATTATTTGCGTGCCGGGGAGACTCCTTTCTTTTTGCTCGGCCCGAATTGCGTTGTTTTAATTTCACTTTTCGTCAATTAAATGTTAATTCGCAAATTGCACGATACGCTATCGCCGAACGGCCGTTTGTTGATTATTATTATTAACACTATTATCGAGATACCGCTTCTTCCGAGCTCTCCTCTCGGGCCGCGTCATCTCCTGCTCCGTGCTGAGAATGAGAAGAAAGTTGAGCACTATTCTAAAGGGCTTTTGCTTTCACCCGGCGCAACTCGTGGTGCAAATAATTGTCCAAATATTATCGCTGCTTCGGGCGACAATTGTAGCTCTCGTGATCTCAGGCTGGTGCGTGATGCGTCACTTGAGACAGACCCTGAAACAGGGCATAGTTCGGGGTGCACGGTGCCGATCGATAGTCTCGATATGGGGCTGCTCATTGACAGGTTGTGGTTATCTGCTTTCAGGTGGGCACGTGCCACGTGTCTGCAAAGCACCATTTGCCTTCTATTATTACACACTCTGCCAACCCTTCCGGGCGACAGGCATGCAAAACGGTTTTATGCAAAATTGTGCGAAAATGATGCATAATAGATGTTTGCCGATGGTCTGGGCTGAGCTGTCAGGCTGATAAATGTAATAGGCCTGCCAATAGAAAGCCATCCTTCATCGATTAGAGACAATAAAAAAACTGGACAGCTAATTAATCCACACGGACCGATTGAGACATTGAGTGGGCACCGGATCGTGTGCTTCTGGATCGAGAACCACTTTGGGGAGGATTATTTTTATTTAAACCAATAAATGTCAAAAATGGTAGTGTGTAGTAACCTTCACGAGTGCGTACGAGTGTGTCATGTGGTTCGCTATTTCTATTGCCCAACACATGAAACGGTCACATGCTGTCATATCGCCCTCAGTGGCGGGTAGGATTTTTCCTTTGTTTTTACCCCCTTTTTTCTTTGCAAAAGCAAAACCATAAACATGTTATGCATGTGTGATCCAAACCCTCCTTTTGCGGCAACCTTTTTGTGGTTGGCTTAATGTTGCGTTCTGCATATGGCCGTACAAAGCAGGTTGGGGTGAACATTGTACTTGAGGTGCATTCGACTGCAAATTGGAAACAAAAAGCAACAAAAGGGAAAACAAAGGGCAAAATCTAACATGGCAAAAGAAAGAAGGTTAAAATTGTATGATGGAAGTGAGGGCTGTTTGTTATTTGAATGATATAGGAGCGCTTACGTGGAATATTGACCATATTTCATATTTCATATATGAAGCAAATGGTTGTAAAATGATGTACTTTGGGTTCTGATTTTTTTTTCTTCCACTCTAGCCTTATAATTCGAATTAAACTGTTTGGTTGGAGATAGAACCTATACGAAGTAGTGATCGGTGATTTCACCATTTAAAGTCGTTCTAAGCTTTATCGACAACAGTATAGATTTTGAGTAACACTCAAGACAGCTGGCTACCCAACCGCTCATATCACTGCCAGGGGATACTTTTCCGTTCAAAATATCTGCCACGATGGACGAAGCTGAGACTGTAGAAAATGAAGCTCGTGAACATATGACGAGAACATAAGCCTCTCAGACTCGGTCCCCATCCGAACCCGAACCTTTCCTCTTAGCCGTGTTGAAGAAGCCGTGTTTGTCCGCATGTAAAAGGAAGTACAATGAAGGAGTCGTTTCAACGACGAGCTCTACTATCGGTACGGTGGTCTTACTATTGCGCCGGTATAAAAATAATCAGTACTTGAAGGCAAAGTACATGATTCCTGTGGGCTCGAATAGCGATAGAGACCTACTCAGAAGCAGTTGATATCAGTTGATCATAGTTCTTCTACCTAAGTACAATCGTAACTTTGGACAACAACGTAAACAGCGAAATTCGAATGCACACGCCTTTTAAGGGCTCCATAAACTTCAGAAGCCAGCGATTTCATCAGACCATACCAGAAGACTTCAGCCACACTCCTTAACACACGTTGACTAGTCTGGAAGTCCTCTTCGTGAACGAGTCCTGAACTATGCTGACGGAGGACGCCAATACACTCGCCATTGTCAAACGGTGGAAAATGAGAATCAACCACAGATGAGTATGCCGGAAAAATGACCCACCAAGAAGTGACATAGTCAGGGATCCGTTCGGTACGAGGCGTAGAGGAGCACAGCGTGCTCGTTGGAATCGAATACAACTGTTGATGCAGGACTGCAGTCCTAGACTTAGTTTACTGGACACAGATTCCACAGGACACAGAGAAGAAGAAAAAGAATAAGAAGACATGGCAAGAGAAGGCGTGCCATTTCGATATTGAGATAGATCGATGACGTTGACATTAGAGACATCGTCATGAAACTGTGTGTATTTCTTGTATAAATATTGATAATAAATATATGATTTAAAGATGTATGCAGACCAGCAAGAATTACCAGGTTGGTTGAATCATCATGTAATGTTGCATCTACACGGCCTACCTAGACATTTCTGACAACAAACCTGTATGACGTTTCGCTCTCTTCAACGCCCTCACCCTTTTCATAGCTTCAAAAACTTCATCTCATTTTCATCTTTCAACGCTTTGCTGTCGATCATCCAATCTGCTTTATCAAAAGTGCAGTCCGAAAATATCCCTTCCATCCCCAACTCAGTCGTTTAACTTGCCATGAAAACACGCCTTTCTTCATATCGAACTTCATTCCCTGTGGCCACCAGTCGAACCGGGTGCGTACACCGAACTGCACTCAGCATGAGAGTGTTCATTACTGAATTGTGTCTGGAAAGCAGTTCAGATCTTAATCGGATCGCTTCTTACTAGACACCGACTCCATTGTTGCTTAACGCTGTCGTCGTCTTTTATGAGGGCAGATGATGAGCGTGCTGCGTTGAATAAAACACTTGCAATTCCGCTTACAGCAAAGGAGAATCCGTTTTCTAAAAACGAGAAGTTCTTTTGTATATGAAGAAGGTCCAGAAATAACGCACACTATTTACGGTTTTTTTTTGTGTTACAAAAATTTGCCAAGCCAGGAAAAAGAGTCTCAAGAAGAGTGGAAAATAATACGCTTGTGAGCCACACCGTACCGGGTGATTTGTTCTTACAGCTTCGAAAGTATTTTCCTTATAGTTTGGGCTCCCTTTTCAATGTCCTCTATTGCTTCTACGCCACAGACAAACAGAGAGAGAGAGAGAGAGAGAGAGAGAGAGAGAGAGAGAGAGAGAGAGAGAGAAGTACAAGTACAAGACCTACAAAGCCCTCTAGATGCTGTTGGCCATTGGCGAAAGGCGCAAACAGACCTTCACGTGTCGGCGGGACTGTCCATGCTGCCATTACGCATTAGTCTGTCCATTTTCCACTGCCGGGCCGAACCGACTGCGTCCGTTTGGCAGTACCTTTGAACTCACGGCCAAACCGATTCGGACGCTGGCCGGCCGAAAGATCGCCTCACAAATCGTCGTGTACGAACTGACCGCAACCAATCCTGTCCGGTTTGGTTTGGCGCGATACGAGCAGCGTAAAAAAAAGTGAAGTTCAGAAATGAAAATTATAAACGAAATTGGTATAAATTATACAAAATTACTCCCAGACTTTGGACAAGGACGAACGATGGTGGTGGAACGGGACGAGGATGCGATCGATAGACTTCGGTCCGCGAGTTGCGGTTCGGTTGTGGTTTTCCACCCTTGTTTTTCGCTCTCGCCGTATGTCGTCGGGAGTCTGGGCGATATTCGGTTCCACTGGCCGTGCGGTGCCAGCGGATGCAGCATGCAACCGAGCGTTGGTTGGAAATGCCGACGGTTGGGCGATCCAATAACGATGGAATAGATCGAAAGGGTATCGATTTCCGACGGCAGAAATGCTAAACAAATGAAGCTAGTTGATGCAACTAATTAATTTATATTTCGCTCATTTTATCCTTCATCTAAAGCCATAGCTCATCTTGAAGTACTTAGCCATTGCTCATCATCTACTCACAGCTCTTAACGATGCTAATGATGGCATGAGTAGGTTATTTACTTTTTCAACACTTTAGTGATAATTTACCTGTTTTTTGTGCTCTTTCTGTTTAGTGCTAGCTCAAGCTTCTTGGCAGTAGCATACATTAAACGCATCAACTACGCCCGCTATCTTCCGGCCCGATAGATTTTCTCCCATTTCCCACCGCACGTCCGGTGCACTTCCATAAAAGCGCGTGAAGCTACAAATTACCCTCAGCGAGCTTTAACTTAACCTTACATTACATTGCACGCTAGTTTCTCCAGAGTGGAAAAGGAAAAGGAAAAGGGAGTGAAAAAAGCTCATGAATATGCTCCAGATGGGAGTGTAAATGAATGGACTGTATTTCGACATGCTTGTAGTTTGCTGTCATTACATTGGGTTTTGCAATTAATAACGCTAATGAAAAACATTACTTCATTTCAATTTGCATTACTACCTTCTTTATTTATTATTTCTTTTGATCTCGTTATGTTCAGCTTTGTTGAAAAGTATACTTTTTCTATATAATGTCAAATATGGCCTGGCTTTTCCTACATTTCAATGCGTGTTTATTACAAATTTTGTCTCTTCATTTCACTGCTTTATTCTTTTATTCTTCAAGTTGTTTTGTTAACTATATTATTACACACCTTATTTTCTTTATTTTTTGTAGTTTTTCTGTAGTTTTTATTGAAATGAATTGCATAAAATAAATGCAATTGCATGTTTTTCATTGTTCAGGCTTTATTTATTTCATAATCATTGTCTATGAATCAAGCTGACCGTAGCTGGTTATGTGATGTCATACTCAATAAGAAATAAAATCCATGAACTAACTAGTTCATTCAATTTTTACCTAAATTTAATACAAAACTCAGATCATTGTTTCGCAAAATCAGAGTTTCACTTCGTGTGGAACGGCTTTTACGGTCGTATTTAATTGCTCGTTTTTTTTAGTCTCTCAAACTGTTTATTCCTCGTTAATTCAATGTTTTCTTTTGCTAAGTAACATTGATTTACTTATTACTTATTTTTACTGCACAGTTTATTGTGTAAATTTCATATTAAACTTTTTTCATTTATTTATTCAGTGTTTTATTACATTTTTTTATTTCTCAAGCCATTTTGAGGAATCTCTCGTTGTTTTACACTAACATTTGTAACATTATTTATTATTTGTTGTTTGTTATTCTAACTTATTTGTTTATTATTTCCCTAAACTTTTGCAATAGAAATGTATTTTTTAATTAATCATTTCATTTATTTATTTTTTTAAATTTGATTTTGCTTCAAACTACAGGCTTACAGACTTTACGTTTAGGCTAATCACAATTCACATTGGTTTTTAGACATTTCCTTCTCCAAACCGTGAAAATGCACTTTATTCCGAGTGAGCTCCAACGTTTCGTTGATAGTTGTAAAATTGTACTTATTATAAATTATAAATTAAATCGCAATCGGAATTTTAATTCCTAAGTTATCTAATGAAGATCCTGTCTGTTAATATTTATAATTTAAATTATGTTATTTAAAACATATCCTTCATTGCAATCGAGCCGTTTCGATCATACTAACCAAAACCATTTGATCATTGTTGACTGCAACTAGATCTAATTGTTTCCCCTAAAGGTTCACTGAACTAAGGCAAACAAACACAAAATCGACCAGCAAGCTTCCAAACCATCGCCATCCCCAAAAAATATGATTCCAACACAGAAAACATACCCACTCCACTCGCAAACACACACACAACTCGCTCCCAATAATTGCATATCGTTTATCGTAATCATTTCCTTCCCTG